>NC_051272.1:932238-1239738 GCF_015220745.1 Sebastes umbrosus
GATACTGTGCTCATGTACTTGTACTCATACTCAGAAAACGGCACTGATACCACTTTACAGCAGCGTGACGTTAACCTCTCTTCACCATCTTTCGGGTTCTATCCCACGCGCTCGCGCTCCACCTCCCCGACGGTGCGGGCGAGACGGGCCGGTGGTGTGCCTGACCCCGCGGGGGCCGGGATCCCACCTCAGGCGGCTAAATGAGAAAGTTTGTGACCCGGCAGCCATGTTGAGATAGGTCGAGGAAATACCAAGCACCACCCACCAGCCGGAGCAAACTTTCTCATTTCACAGCTAAACAGCACACTACTAGATGAGTCTGATAACATCTGAGGAGAGAAATAGGCATTAATGTAACAGAAAATTGATTCATATTTGATCAGCGCTGCCTAGTTTGACCGTTTGATTGGAGTTGGTGAGTGATTGACAGTTGCCTCCGTTGAATGAACAGCCAATAGGAACGCTCTCTCTCTGAAATGACCTGTGATTGGTCAAAGTCTCCCGTCACGGGCTAGATGTTCTAAAGCCTGAAAACAGAGCCATGAGGAGGAGGCCACGGGGAAGACCCAGGACTAGGTGGAGAGATTATATCTCCACACTGGCCTGGGAACGCCTCGGGATCCCCCAGTCAGAGCTGGTTAATGTGGCCCGGGAAAGGGAAGTTTGGGATCTCCTGCTGGAGCTGTTGCCCCCGAGACCTGACCCCGGATAAGAGGTTGAAGATGAGATGAGATTATAAAACATGGCCACCTAATGTGAAGAGCAGTGATCACATTAGACTTTAACATTAACTCTTAAAATAAGCCTGTAAAGAGTGCAGGCGTTTTCCAGAACATGTTTTATATTATTTTCATTTGATGCTGCAGAAATTAAGTTTTGTTCTTTAGTTGTGTCGGTAATGAAGACTGACAGAAGTTATTCACCGTGGGGGGGTGGGGGTCGGGGGGTTGTCAGAGATCACAGCGCGTCTGCCCGGTGACGGAGGCCCATCTCTGGACCTCATGTGATCGGGGGGTGGGGGGTCGCAGGGGGCCGGTTGAGTGTTACACTGTGTGCTAAACACCAAGTGACTATCAGCTGCAATTTATAGAAACAAGGTGCCGGCACCCGCTGTCCCCTGACAGATTCACTTTCCTGCTCCTCGTGCTCCTCCCTCCATCACTCTCTCTCTCTCTCTCTCTCTCTCTCTCTCTCTCTGCTGACATTATGCTGAAAGTCACACTGATTATTGTTGATTGCACCGGAGGATGATGATGAAATAGTCTCTCATCGTATCGCCGTGCTGATCTCGTCCTTTCATTCTCACCGTCTGTGCTGTGTCACACTTTATGTGGTAAACCATCCGTCCTGTCTGCATGCCGGGGTTACTGTCACTTCCTCAACATGTCAGCTGGAGTCCAGGAGGATGGAGACATGTGCAGAAAACTACCAGACAGGATGAAGTCATAATAGTGTCCATTTTCACGTTTTCAATTCAAGAGAAAACAACATTATTACATTATTACTACACGCTGTCTTTCATCTTTATGTCCTCATAGCTGAGGTAACTGGCACATAAAGTATTATTCATAATTATGCTGTAAATAAGAAACATGTCTCAGAAACTATTTAACTTAGGAACTTCAGATTTGGTGTGATGGTTGATGGTTGATGGTTGACGGCGTGGTCTAGTTGTGCCTTTCAGCGGTTAGAAGTCATGCTACTAGCACTACTAGCTAGTGGCACTACCAGCTACTGGCCCTACCGGCTACCGGCACTACTAGCTACTGGCACTACCAGCTACCGGCACTACCAGCTACCGGCACTACTAGCTACTGGCACTACCAGCTACTGGCCCTACCGGCTACCGGCACTACTAGCTACTGGCACTACCAGCTACCGGCACTACCAGCTACCGGCACTACTAGCTACTGGCACTACCAGCTACCGGCCTACTAGCTGCTGGCACTACCAGCTACCGGCACTACCAGCTGCCGGCACTACCAGCTACCGGCACTACTAGCTACCGGCACAACTAGCTACCGGCACTACCAGCTACTGGCATCACTAGCTACTGGCACCACTGGCTACTGGCACTACCGGCTACTGGCACTACCAGCTACCGGCACTTCTAGCTACCGGCACTACTAGCTGCCGGCACTACTAGCTACCGGCACTACTAGCTACTGGCACTACCAGCTACCGGCACTACTAGCTACTGGCACTAGCGGCTACCGGCACTACTAGCTACTGGCCCTACCGGCTACCGGCACTACTAGCTACTGGCACTACCAGCTACCGGCACTACCAGCTACCGGCACTACTAGCTACTGGCACTACCAGCTACCGGCCTACTAGCTGCTGGCACTACCAGCTACCGGCACTACCAGCTGCCGGCACTACCAGCTACCGGCACTACCAGCTACCGGCACAACTAGCTACCGGCACTACCAGCTACTGGCATCACTAGCTACTGGCACCACTGGCTACCGGCACTACCGGCTACTGGCACTACCAGCTACCGGCACTTCTAGCTACCGGCACTACTAGCTACCGGCACAACTAGCTACCGGCACTACCAGCTACTGGCACCACTAGCTACTGACACCACTGGCTACTGGCACTACCGGCTACTGGCACTACCAGCTACCGGCACTTCTAGCTACTGGCACTAGCGGCTACCGACACCACTGGCTACTGGCACTACCGGCTACTGGCACTACCAGCTACCGGCACTTCTAGCTACTGGCACTAGCGGCTACCGGCACTACTAGCTACCGGCACTACTAGCTACCGGCACAACTAGCTACCGGCACTACCAGCTACTGGCACCACTGGCTACTGGCACCACTGGCTACTGGCACTACCGGCTACTGGCACTACCAGCTACCGGCACTTCTAGCTGCCGGCACTACTAGCTGCTGGCACTACTAGCTACCGGCACTACTAGCTACTGGCACTACCAGCTACCGGCACTACTAGCTACTGGCACTAGCGGCTACCGGCACTACTAGCTACCGGCACTACTAGCTACCGGCACAACTAGCTACCGGCACTACCAGCTACTGGCACCACTAGCTACTGGCACCACTGGCTACTGGCACTACCGGCTACTGGCACTACCAGCTACCGGCACTTCTAGCTACCGGCACTACTAGCTGCTGGCACTACCAGCTACTGGCACTACCAGCTACTGGCACTACTAGCTGCTGGCACTACCAGCTACCGGCACTACTAGCTGCCGGCACTACCAGCTACCGGCACTACTAGCTACTGGCACTACCAGCTGCCGGCACTACTAGCTACTGGCACTACCAGCTGCTGGCACTACTAGCTGCTGGCACTACCAGCTACCGGCACTACTAGCTGCCGGCACTACCAGCTACCGGCACTACTAGCTACCAGCACAACTAGCTACCGGCACTACCAGCTACTGGCACCACTAGCTACTGGCACCACTGGCTACTGGCACTACCGGCTACTGGCACTACCAGCTACCGGCACTTCTAGCTACCGGCACTACTAGCTGCTGGCACTACTAGCTACCGGCACTACTAGCTACTGGCACTACCAGCTACCGGCACTACTAGCTACCGGCACTACTAGCTACTGGCACTACTAGCTACTGGCCGATAGCCGGTTGTTTGGGAACAGAGACGTTAATACGTCCACCACGGTACAGGCTGACAGCATACAGCCCATGGGTGTATTAGAAGATAATAACAGTGATGAATTACAGCCAATAATATCCATTATTACAGCTACATATACAGCCAGCAGGAAGCTGTCATACAGCCAGCAGGAAGCTGTCATACAGCCAGCAGGAAGCTGTCATACAGCCAGCAGGAAGCTGTCATACAGCTAGCAGGAAGCTGTCATACAGCCAGCAGGAAACTGTCATACAGCTAGCAGGAAGCTGTCATAACCAGATGTGTCGTATGAGCGTGCAGGGCGTTGCGATCCCGTAGGTCTGATGACCATTTATTATGGCGAGGAAAATAACATCTGAGGCCATGGTTCTCAGCAGGAAACCGGTGGATTGCCTACTCCGGGTAGGGAATGAGTCCTTACCCCAAGTGAAGGAGTTTAAGTATCTCGGGGTCTTGTTCGCGAGTGAGGGGACGATGGAACGTGAGATTGGTCGGAGAATCGGAGCAGCAGGGGCGGTATTGCATTCGCTTTACCGCACCGTTGTGACGAAAAGAGAGCTGAGCCAGAAGGCAAAGCTCTCGATCTACCGTTCAATCTTCGTTCCTACTCTCACCTATGGTCATGAGGGTTGGGTCATGACCGAAAGAATGAGGTCGCGGGTGCAAGCGGCCGAAATGGGTTTCCTCAGGAGGGTGGCTGGCGTCTCCCTTAGAGATAGGGTAAGAAGCTCAGTCATCCGTGAGGGACTCGGAGTAGAGTCCTTGCTCCTTTGCGTCGAAAGGAGCCAGTTGAGGTGGTTCGGGCATCTAGCACGGATGCCTCCTGGGCGCCTCCCTTGGGAGGTGTTCCAGGCACGACCAGCTGGGAGGAGACCACGGGGAAGACCCAGGACTAGGTGGAGAGATTATATCTCTACTCTGGCCTGGGAACGCCTCGGGATCCCCCAGTCAGAGCTGGTTAATGTGGCCCGGGAAAGGGAAGTTTGGGGTCCCCTGCTGGAGCTGTTGCCCCCGCGACCCGATCCCGGATAAGCGGTTGAAGATGGATGGATGGATGGATGGAAAATAACATAATGACATCATGATTTAAATGTGGACTATTTAGGTGTTCCTACTGGGAAGTTGATTTACCTCAAAAAAACATCCTCTGATTTACAGACGTCTCTTTAAACATCCATGGACTCATTGGCGTTTTCAGTCCAAAATGGCGGCAGCACTACCGCAGCGTCATCTAGCAGCTGTTGTCAAAAAAGCTCCAGAGTTTCGTCTCTTTGCTTCTAGACTCTTTGATAATAATGTGAAAGAAATGGAAGTCCATATCTACATCATGTTTTTGATATTTTAATAGCGTAGTATGAGTATTAATATCTGTCAGCAGTATCTCAGCTGGATTAGATCAGGTGTTGTGATCAGCGAGCAGTCGGAGCTCTTCGTCTGCCCGTCGGGGTCATTAACCTCCTCTGCTGAGCTCTTTTGTTTTGTTTTCATACAGAAGCGACTGCTGATCCGGTGGTTTTATGAAAAGCCTTTTGGCTGCGAGTGTGAGCGTCGGTAGCTGCGTACGTGGAAGTGTCTACGTGTTTCACATGGCGTTTGGGTGAAATTGCGCATGCATGTGTGTGTGTTTGTGTGCCCCCCCCCCGGGGCCCTGCGCTATCTGAGGGGCTGTTACAGGTCAGAGAGATTATTTACCTCCTCATCATCATCAGTCATCACGCAGCAAACTCTTTACATCAGTGTCACATACAGTGCAACGCTGCTATTTTTAATAAAAAGAATAAATCTACAGTGGGAATTCAAAAATAAAGGCGTATCTTAAAGATGATGTGTATCGATGTTTTCACTTTGCATCAATGATATTGGATCGTTGATCATTGAATCAGTATACTGATGTATCGTTACACCCCGAGGTCGTATCGAAGCAGTGAGTTAAAGATCTAACTGCAGGTTTTAGTGAGTATAAGTGGCTGCTACAGATTCACTTCACTGAATGTGATATTTCATGACAGCAAAATAACTTCTGACTCGGCCTGTTGTCCATCCATGAATATTGACAGAGTTGCCTGTGTTGAGAACGAGTCACACGGCGGCAGTCATATCAACGATCCAAAGCATGTAGACAGGAGCTCTTTGTGAGTTTTAAGTCTTAGTTTTATAGTGTGCTTATTCATAATGAGGTTGATGACTGAATAAGCTACGCCAGCGGTCAGCGACCTTTAATATCAAAAGAGACATTTTAAGCAAAGAAAAAGAAAAAAAAATCTGTCAGGAGCACAAAACATTTGATCATTGTGATGAAGATAACACAGTTTATAGTCTAAGTATATAGTATATAAGTCTAATGCAGTGAGGGACAAAGAGACAATGTACTATGGAGTATTAGGGCCACATTGAGGGAAAAAACATCTGAGATTTACAGAATAAAGTCAGAATATTACGAGAAAAAAGTAATAATATTACGAGAATAAAGTCATAACTTAACGAGAAAAAAAGTTGCAATATTACGAGAATAAAGTCATAACTTAATGAGAAAAAAGTCGTAATATTACGAGAATAAAGTCATAACTTTACGAGAAAAAAAGTTGGAATATTACGAGAATAAAGTCATAACTTTACGAGAAAAAAAGTTGGAATATTACGAGAATAAAGTCATAACTTTACGAGAAAAAAAGAAAATAACAATAAAATTACTACTTTATAATATTCTGACTTTATTCTCTAAATCTCAGATTTATTTTTTTTCCTCAATGTGGCCCTAATACTCCGTCATACCGTCGTACCATAGACCTACAACAATGATAAATAGAAATGAAAATGTAAACAAAGAACAGTTGAACTAAGCTAACGGCGAGACTGTCAAAACAACGTTTGTCTGAGTTTCTGTGTGAATCTTGTGAATTTTTCTGATTTCTTGTGATTTCTTGTGGGTTTTTTTATATTCTCCTGACCCGGTTACAGAGTTGAGTTACAGCCAAGCCGAGAGTCACGCAGAGTGAAGTTCAACTCATCACGTCTCTGAGCAATAGAGACAGCAGTGAAGATGTTATCATTAGTGCTCTTCACAGGTCGGCCACGCTTCCTCCCACTATCAGGTCTCAGGAGGAACGCAGACACATCTTAACGCTGTTCACCTATAGTGTTTAACATGCAGTACATAGTGTTTAACATGCGTAGGTGTGTAAGCTGAGTTATGATGCTACAGCTTCTAATCAATCTTTGCTGTCAAGAGAGCTATTCCTTACACAGTCACGCGTCCGGAGGGTTCACGAAGTATTCACACGTGAACTTAATGTGGGTCAGTGGGATGCCAGATAGGGTTTAAGGTCAAGTGACTGCATCTCTGGAGGGTCACCGCGCTGAAAACGGCACCAAACTGCGTTATGTTTGAGGTCAGTTAAACATAGTGAGTGGCTTTAATCTGATTATTTCAGATTCGATCTTTTGTTTGTCATGTTTTCAATGCTTTATTGTTGTTAAGCTGATGGCTGAAACGGGTCACTGCAATGTTCCTATTGGGACTGTTTCAGAGAGGTTTTTATTTTATATTCAACTCTATTTTGAGGTTGTTGTTCATCATAATATTTAATTGTTTTGCATTATATTATATCAGGGGTCAGCAACCTGCGTCTCTTTAGCTAAAAATGGAAATGAATAACTGTTCTTTTTTTACATTTTTATTTATCATTGTTGTAGGTCTATGGTACGACGGTACGACGGAGTATTAGGGCCACATTGAGGTAAAAAAAATAATCTGAGATTACGAGAATAAAGTCATAATATTATAAAGTAGTCATTTTACGTGTTATTTTCTTTTTTTCTCGTAAAGTTATGACTTTATTTTCGTATTATGACTTTATTCTGTAAATCTCAGATGTTTTTTCCCTCAATGTGGCCCTAATACTCCGTAGTACATTGTCTCTTTGGCCCTCACTGCATTAGACTGATATACTATATACTTAGACTATAAACTGTGCTATTAGCTCCTCCTTACAGGTGTTGCTTTTATTGTATCCTCTTATGGTGGCATCTCAGACTGCAAAACTGGAAAAGTGAGTTAGGTTTAAGTATTGGGAAAATGATATTGAATGTAATGTTGCCTACTACCCTTTAGTAATATTAAATGTTAAGGCGGTAATATTAAATGTTAAGGTGGTAATATTAAATGTTAAGGTGGTAATATTAAATGTTAAGGTAGTAATATTAAATGTTAAGGTGGTAATCTTAAATGTTAAGGTAGTAATATTAAATGTTAAGGTGGTAATCTTAAATGTTAAGGTAGTAATCTTAAATGTTAAGGTGGTAATATTAAATGTTAAGGTGGTAATCTTAAATGTTAAGGTAGTAATATTAAATGTTAAGGTGGTAATCTTAAATGTTAAGGTAGTAATATTAAATGTTAAGGTGGTAATATTAAATGTTAAGGTGGTAATCTTAAATGTTAAGGTAGTATTATTAAATGTTAAGGTAGTAATCTTAAATGTTAAGGTGGTAATATTAAATGTTAAGGTGGTAATCTTAAATGTTAAGGTAGTAATATTAAATGTTAAGGTGGTAATCTTAAATGTTAAGGTAGTAATATTAAATGTTAAGGTGGTAATATTAAATGTTAAGGTGGTAATCTTAAATGTTAAGGTAGTATTATTAAATGTTAAGGTGGTATTATTAAATGTTAAGGTGGCTGTATTTGTTTTCATCTGTTTGTGCGTTTAATGCAGGAACACCTACCATCAAACACAGTTACTCACATTCACTTATTTAAATTATGTGGCAGAGAGCGTGTCATGCTCTGCATCCAGATCCACACCACGCTCGTATTTCATTAAGTAAATGAAGTGAATGACTGGCACGACACGAGATGGTCGATCCCACATCCTGCTGAATGACTCGCACCTCACTCCTCACGCCACCAGACACCTGTAGTGGTGACGACCTCTAAACTTGGGCATGCCGTTGCCGTGTTTTTGGCACCCTGAACTCAGCAGCGGAGGGACCTGACGAAGACCTTTTCTGCTTGGCAGGTGCTACTGGTCAGCAGCAGTCGACATCCAGACCAGTGGATCGTGCCAGGAGGGGGAATGGAGCCCGAGGAGGAGCCTTGTGGGGCCGCCGTCAGGGAGGTGTACGAAGAGGTGAGCTGGAAAAAAGGAACACTGCCAAATATCTCTAATATCCCTCATCTGGATCATAAAACAGTGGGAGCATCTCACCCTGCTGTGGCCAGGACACAGTATATAGACACTAATTTATACTCTTTCTATGTTTATGATATTGATCATCTGTGTCTGTGCCTCTAGACCAGGGGTCAGCAACCTTTACTATCAAAAGAGCCGTTTTAGGCAAAATCTGTCTGGAGCCGCAAAACGTGATCATTGTGATGAAGGTAACACAGTTTATAGTCTTAGTATATAGTATATAAGTCTAATGCAGTGAGGGCCAAAGAGACAATGTACTACGGAGTATTAGGACCACATTGAGGGAAAAAACATCTGAGATTTACACAATAAAGTCATAACTTTATGAGAAAAAAAGTCGCAATATTACAAGAATAAAGTAAAGTTATGACTTTATTTACGTAATATTGCGACTTTTTTTTCGTTAAGTTATGACTTTATTCTTGTAATATTACGCCGTTTTTCTCATTAAGTTATGACCTTCATCACAATGATCACATGTTTTGCGGCTCCAGACAGATTTTGCCTAAAACGGCTCTTTTGATAGTAAAGGTCGCTAACCCCTGATCTAGAGGCACAGACACAGATGATCAATATCATAAACATAAAGAGAGTATAAATCAGTGTCTATATACTGTGTCCTGGCCACAGCAGGGTGAGATGCTCCCACTGTTTTATGATCCAGATGAGGGATATTAGAGATATTTGGCAGCGGTATATAAATTGCCAGTGAATTGTTGTGTGGTTTAGTGAAGAGGCTGCTGTTAGTTGAAGTGGAGTGCGATGTGATCCTCTCTGCCTCAGATAGAAGCGCGCTGACAGTTTTGAAGTATGGCAGTGACATTTGGGAAGGGTTTCCAGTTACCCACATCCTGAGCCTCCCAGAACAGACATGTACCTGAATATAGATGAGCAGCAAACCAGCTACTGTGGCCAGCTAACAATTCAGAATGTCACATTTAACATGCTGAACTGTCAAGTTCAATGTCAGTGAGATAGTTTTAATCTGTGCAGATGTGAGATTTGTCTATACCAGGGGTCAGCAACCTTTATTATCAAAAGAGACATTTTAGGCAAAAAAATAAAAAAATAAAATTTGTCTGTCCTTAAAGAGACGAGCCGCTCCTCTGAGCCGCTCAGCTTTTTAATTCATTATTAACATTTCTTTTAACCGTTTAACCGATAGCGTTAATCGGTTAAAACGCTTAATGTTGGTTAACAGTAAAACGGTTAATTATGGACATCCCTAGAACCAGCATTAACTCTTTCAGCAGTTTGAGCTCCAGTAGCTCTTCTATTGGATCAGACAACACGGGCCAGCCTTCGCTCCCTACGTGCATCAATGAGCCTCGGGTCTGACCCTGTCGCCGGTTCACCGGTTCACCTTCCTTGGACCACATTTGGTAGGTCCTGACCACTGCAGACCGGGAACATCCCCAAAGAGCTGCAGTTCTGGAGATGCTCTGACCCGGTCGTCTAACCAGCACTATCTGGTCCTTGTTGTCAAAGTCGCTCACATCCAACACAAAGTTCAAAGTTCAAAATGTTCACTTGCTGTCTGATATCTCCCCCCCCACTGCCAGGTGCCATGGTAACCAGATAATCAATGTAATTCCCTTCACCTGTCAGTGGTCTGAATGTTACGGCTGATCGGTTCACACTGTACAAATACAAACGTGATAAATCTTCCGTGATTATTATAACAGCTGTGTTCCAATTCCACCCTAAAAACTAATTCTAAGAGAGTTTTGAGTATGTAATGTGTGGAAAGTGACAAAATGCTCAAAAGTCAACAGCATGCAAACTGAAAAATGCTTCATTTTTGAGCGTGTTGTTGATGTAAAACCAGTTTACCACAAAGGAAATTGAGGATCTGCTTACAGCTGCACAGAATTAAAATAAATTGTGGTTAATCTGCTCCATAAAGATGATGGAAAACATAAAAAAAAAAAACCCTTTATTAAGATATTTTGCTCTCTATGTTTGTTACGTTTAAAGTATGGATGTCTTGTATTTACTGCAAAAACAGTATACTATAAAGACAAGTATAATAGTACATACTGTATACAATCAGCATGTAGTATGGAGTTGGGACACATTAATGGTTTCTGTCTGTTGTGGGTTCTCGACATCCTGACTGATCCTGGCGATTAAGTCTGAAAATATGCCACCCAGCGAGGGCCCAACAAAGCTTTGAGTTCCTGGAGCGCCATGTGTGTCTCCCAGCCAGCAACGGGGACATTCTTCTTACATAAAGACGATTATACTGAACATGCCACCAGTATCTGCTGACTGGGAGCACGCACGCTGCCTCGCTTCAGTGACACACCCTAATATGGGGGTTCCTGGTCGTGTTTTTGCTTGTGAAAAATGAAAGGTTGGGATCAAATCACTGCAGTTTGTCTGTAAGTTTGTAATTAGTTAAACTAAAGAGTGACTAGTAGCATCCTGAAGAGGTTAAACCAGTTCAATCCAGTAGGAAACTTCTCACGACCCCCCACACACGTTGGAAACCGCTGCTCTGGGATACATTGTTGAGTTGATGACGTTTCCACAGCGACATTCAGCGGCCGTGGTCTTTGTCACGCAAACTGTGCATGAGCAGAAATGGATCTGGCCTCGTACACAGAGAGCAACCTGAAAGTCTGAGAAGTGAAGCCAATGCAGAAGAGCTTTAAACCTGCATTCTGTCTAACAGCCAGCAGGGGGCGACTCCTCTGGTTGCAAAAAGAAGTCTGATAGAAAATGAGCGTACCTCTCATTGATTTATTACCTCAGTAAACATTGTAAACATGAGTTTATGGTCTCTATAAAGGACTGCAGGAACCCAGAAATGAGTTTGCATTTTAGCACTTCCGGTTCCCTCGTCTGGAAGTCAACGGGTTTGTTGAATGGGTTTTTAGTTAGATGCCTGAAATAAGGTCTGTGGCTCAAGAGAATTTAACGTTTTGTTCTACGACATAAAATACATCAATAAATACAAGACACGTGAATTTTGAAGCCTTTATGTGTCTTAAAAAAGACAGTTAAGTGGCTAAAAGAGACGACTAAACGCGATCACACCGACTCCGCTGCCTTTACAGCTTCGTTGTGGATACTCGCGTGTAGTTCGTTTATAGCCTAACATTAGCTTTTTACTTATGATGATTGTCTTCACACTTCAAAAATCATAAAAGTGGTGTTCATTAGTGGAGATTATCTGGCTGAATGTTTTCCCATTGGCTTTTTGTCAGGGGAACCAGGGCGATGCTAGCTTCTTGGTTGGCGTAACACAAGTACAGTGTACGAGCCAAGACTATTTATAAGAAGTGGACGTAGTCACCGTGACGTCACCCAGTGGTTTGTGGACTGATGTTTTGAAACCTTGAGTATTGCATTTTGGCCGTCACCAAATACGTCATCCCTGGAGCTCTCAATCTCTAGTTTCAAGTCTTCTTCAATACAGCATGATGTTCATTTAGTAAATGATGGTCCCATTTAGAGTCAGATAGACCATAAAGCAGGGGATGCTTTAGGGCGGGGCTACCTTGTGATTGACAGGTCGCTACCACGGCGTTGTCCGGTCTGGGAGTTATCCGTGTTTTCGTTTTACAACTTTAACCCTTTCACAGTGTGTTTTTACTTCATCAAAGTTTATTATAACATTTGGTCGCCTAAAAATTTGGTTGCAAATAACCAAGATGGAGACGACCAAAATGCGATACTCGAGGCTTCGAAACGGCAGTCCACAAACCAACGGGTGACGTCACACTGACTACGTCCACTTCTTATAAATAGCCTCGGCTCGTACACTGTACTTGTGTTAAGCCCCCCCGTCTGTCTCGTCGTCCTGTTTAGGTCTACCTGCTCAGCTCTGCTCTGCTGCCTCTGCTGGGATGGTACTGTAGGGCGCTGCAGGTTTCCTGTCCTGAATGAGACAAACATCCATCTGAGAATGTTCCTACATATCAGAACAGAGTCTAGCTGTTTCCTAATACCAGGTCACACGTTCTCACTGGGTTGCAGCTGGATGAAGATATCGCACAGTGACAGCTTTGTTAGTAAGAATTTATCAGTCCCTGTGAAATGTACTGACATGTAATGTTCAGTACCGACGATATACAACACTGTGTGGTCACTCAAATGTAAATGTATTGATGAGTTTTCTTCGTGTGTGTGTGCAGGCTGGCGTGAAGGGAAAGCTCGGCAGACTACTTGGGATTTTTGAGGTAAACTTGTCAAATTCATGGCAAATTGTAATCAATTCTCACGTAGCTTTAGTTCATGCAGTGTCTATAAAGAAGCAATATTTTGTTGACATCTTGTCTTCTATTGTACAGTATATGAAAGCTTTGCTTTGCATTGCAGTGATATAAATTAGTGTTTTCATCTAAACCTTTGCAGCAAAATAAAGACAGTAAGCACAGGACGTACGTCTACACCCTCATAGTGACGGAGACACTGGAAGACTGGGAGGACTCCGTCAACATTGGTATGTCTCTACGTTCAAGTGGTCGTCGTATTACTGATCGTTCTATTTTAAAGGAACTGTTTGTAACTTCTTACACGTATAAATCATTGTGGGTCGGTGTGTCATGGTCGCTCGGGGGGGGGGGTTGTTTTCCAGTTATCATCATTACTCACCACAGCCCCCCCTCCTTACTTGTCCTCTTCTGCTCCGTGTGAAGGCTGAGACCGAGCTGGTCTCATTTACTCTCCCCCTCTACAGAAAGTGAAAGTGGGTTTGAAGCACCACCCCTCTGATAATCACAGGCCACGCTGATCTCCTTCACCAAAATGCTGTTTGGAGGAGATGATGAGTTTGAAGCTTTAAGAATAAATAAGCCGACGGTTTTCTGGACTCGTTGTTTTTTAGGAAGGTTTGGTGACATAAACACTAACTGAAGTAGGAAGTCAGGAATATTCATTTCCACTCTGACTTTATTGCTAAACAGTTTATTCTTGAGATGGTTGTGTAATATTGTGATTTAGCAATTTAAAGATACAGTGTGAAGGATTTGGCGACATCTAGTGGTGTGGTTGCAGATTGCAACCAACTGAGTACCCCTCTGCTCACTCCTCCCTTTCAAAGACTGAGGTAATGTGAGCCGCCGAATGCAAAACCGTGGAAACGCCGTTCGCCTCGCTCAGAGGCCTTCCTCACCATAATGACACTACTTGAGGAGCAACGGAAATCAGATGGTGGCTGGCGGTACCACTCTTTTACACATTACGGTTACCTTCAGGTGACGTAAAAACATGAAAGTCTCTCTCTAGAGTCAGTGTTTGGTTTGTCCGTTCTGGGATACTGTAGAAACATGGCAGACTCCATAAAGAGGACCTGCCATTGATGTATTAAGAGAAGTGGATCCAGTGTTGGAGGCGGGTTCCCGTTCATTCCTATGAAAGTTGCTCAGTGGCGCATGAAGCCTAAATGGCTCTACTTCCATGTGGGAAAAGTACCCGGATCTTGGGCACGTGGAACATGTATAGTCAATTGGGCAACTTCGGGGTCCGTGGAGCCAAAGCTGAAGTGCCTTAAACCTGCATTCTCTCTACCAGCCAGCAGGGGGCGCCCCCTCTGGTTGTATAGAAGTCTCTGAGAAAATGAGTCTACTTCTCTCTTGATTTATTACTTCAGTAAACATTGTAAACATGAGTTTATGGTCTCAATCGGTCGTTGATAGCGTCACTGAGCCGCAACACCAAACCTCTACCTGGTAATACATCCTTGTCCTCTCTTGAACGTTTCCACAGGAAGGAAGAGGAAGTGGTTCCAAGTTGACGAAGCCATCAGGGTGCTGCAGAGCCACAAGCCTGTCCATGCGGAGTACCTCCGCAGACTCACAAACACCTGTAACCCCCCCCTGCGGTCCCGTGTGTAGCCCGACTAACGGCAACAACACCCCGAGTTCCCAGGTGACGGACAACAACGCGCCTCGCTATGTTGTTTGCTACACACAGGCCTCAGATCTCACCAACAGATAGGACCGCCACTGCCACCACCGCCGCCACCAGCAGCAGTTCTTCTAAGAGGATGCATCTTGAGGATGCACATCTGGAAAAGACTTCTGCATTGATTGCATCACTAATGCAGCCTCTTAATATGTACAGTATGAAATGAAACCCATTTTTGAGGGAGTGCCAAAATGTTTTCCAAGTTTATTTAAGATTTTATATGTATATTTTTTAACAACTAATAGAGCAAATGTGTCCTTTTTAAAGCCTTCAGCTCTAGGTGGATTTATCTCAGAGTTCAAGGTTCCTGTTTAGTCTTTAATGGCGAATATTTGACTAGCAGTGCACACAAAGTGTTTGGGCGGTTTCCTGGGAAGTGTTAGAGGAAGTCATATCGCCACGGTGACTCAGTGCCAAATAATGCCCGTCTGCAAGACGTTCTGAGGAGGAGCAGCTGCATGTGTATGAATCACTTATTGCAATGTTTTTTGTTGAATTGTTATGAGACTTTTTGGCTGTAAAACTAATGTCACCTCACTACAACTCAAGTCTTGTGAGGTATTTTGCCTGAAGAGAGCAAAGTCTGCTTTGCTCGTCCTGTAATGACAACCTTACACCTACACACAGTATCACCTCTAATCACTAGTAACAGTATACTACTGTAATAAAGATTACACCAGGGGTCAGCAACCTGCGTCTCTTCAGCCCCTCTCCAGTGGCTCCCTGTGGATTTATAAAAATGGAAATGAATAACTGTTCTTTGTTTACGTTTTCATTTTTATTTATCATTGTTGTAGGTCTATGGTACGACGGTACGACGGAGTATTAGGGCCACATTGAGGAAAAAAAATACATCTGAGATTTCGAGAATAAAGTCATAATATTATAAAGTAGTAATTTCACGTATTATTTTCTTTTTTTCTCGTAAAGTTATGACTTTATTCTCGTAATATTATGACTTTTTTTCTCGTTAAATTCTGATTTTATTCTCTTAATATTACAACGTTTTTCTCGTAATATTCTGACTTTATTGTGTAAATCTCAGATGTTTTTTCCCTCAATGTGGTCCTAATACTCCGTAGTACATTGTCTCTTTGGCCCTCACTGCATTAGACTTATATACTATATACTTAGACTATAAACTGTGTTACCTTCATCACAATGATCACATGTTTTGCGGCTCCAGACAGATTTTTTTTTTGTCTAAAATGTCTCTTTTGATAGTAAAGGTTGCTGACCCCTGACCTCTGCACTAGACACTGACTGACTGGAAGCAATATACAATCTACCTTACACACACAGCTCCTTATTTTCTTCCCAGCTGTGGTTAAACAGCTGGATGTTGGAAGGAAACTTGTTACAATTGAATGTACAGTATTTTAGTATATGCAATGATTGAATTTATTTATTTATGTTTTATAGGGGAAATACTCCCACCTATCATGAACAGGAAACTATGACAGGAAGTCATAGCCAGACTTCTTTTTTTTTGGTCAACACCCTAGAAAGAGTGATAAATTCTGACCCTTTTTTTCTATGTGTTTATGTGTGACTGGAATATTCTGCTGTGTGCCATGATGTTGTAAATAAAACCTTTAAATAAAAACCTTTATTGATCATCCACATTGTTTTAATCAGTGCAGCAGAACATGACTTTTGACTATAGCCAGGCAGGCTGAGCTTGTCCTGCTTTGACCCTGCCCATCCTCTCCCTGACCCCGCCCACCCCATCCATGACCCCGCCCATTAGTGATGGGAATTCCGTCTCTTTTTACTGATCCAGATCATTTGGCTCAGCTCACCAAGAAGAGCCGGCTCTTTCAGCTCCCAAACGGCTCTTAATTTTACCACTTCTGCCTTTTATAGTTCAGCCAAATTTAGCTTTAGCTGTTTTAACTTATGATTAGTATGTGTGCGCATATATCACTTAAATTATTCAATATAATTATACTAAACCTTATAATTCCGAGAATACCATAATTTGACATGCTGCTTCGTTTTCCGACTGTCACTCATCTTGTCTGCTATTCATGCACCACACTCCTCTCTCTCTCTTTCTCTCCTCCTCTTCCTCCTGCTCTGTACCTGTAGACCGTCAGCGCGCCGCGAACCCCCGCCCCTCCCTGCTTGATGGTATGATCCTTGTCTGTCATCACCTGATTGGTCGCACGGACGTCAGTAACACAACATTCAGTCACAGTCAGTGCATGGAGTGCCCGTGGTGCGGAGAAGATCGTCCCGTCATTCTGCCTTGAATTAATTAAAAAAAAAAAAAAAAAAAAAGGCTCTCGGATGGGGAACAATTTTAAACGTAAACATTCTTAAAGTGTCCCAGTTTATTTCCTGGTTGCAGTGTATGTGAATGTCATCAGCTGACAGGAAGTACACATGGACCCAAGCTGTTGCCTAGCAACGCAATTCTGTTGCAATTCCGTCAAAATGCACTAAAACGGAGCGTTTCAGACAGAGGGTGAATACAGGTATAGTCAGGCAGACAGTATGAGGAAAATAAATGTTTTTTTGAACATTAAAGCATGTAAACATGTTCTAGTAGAAACACAAAATGCAAGTATGAACCTGAAAATGATTATAATATGGGACCTTTAAAACATGTAGTAAACTCTGGTCAAATGTGATATATAGAGAAGTTCTGGCATGATGCAGTAATACAATTCATTTTAATCATTATCTTGGCAATGTGGCCTACAGCTTGACGAGTACAAGAGAATGCACTATCCATCTTTAATCAGATTATTTCCTATAAACCCCCCAAAAAACCTGATAATATCTGTTCTGCTCCCATCGTTCACTTACAAGAGTCGGCTCTTTGAACCGGTTCGTTCTCCACCGCCCCTCCCCTCCCTGACCCCGCCCCTCCTCCGCCGCCTCTGAGCTCAGTCAGGTGTTTCGTTCTTCAGAAACGTTAACTTCACATTTAGAAACTACCTGGTTGGATATTTCGGTGTCGGGGACCTGAACTCGGTCGAGGTGATGCTGAGACGGATCCTTCAGATGGTGAGCTGCTGCTGCTGGTTGTTCTACAGGATCTCTTTCTGTTTCTGTTGTTGGTGTATAAACCGAGCGGCAGACTACAGGCCTGGTCTGGGATGGTTTATATGGTGGGGACGCACGGTTTAACACACAGCGTGTAGCGGGTGGGCGGGGTTTAATGTGTAGCCGACGGGAGCTCCTTGATTGGGAAAAAAAAATCAGATCGGAGTGAACATATCAAGCGCTCCTTTGTGTCACAGCTAGCCGTCAGATGCTAACATGCTACCCCTGACAGCTAGCAGGCTAGTCTGTCTACATATGATAACATTATCTAACATGTTTATCTCTCTAGAGTCGGTAGAGTAACTCATAGTTCAGCTGTCTAACCTGTTTAATCACTGAACCGCGTTGTTGTCATGGTTTCCGTTAGCATGGAGCTAACTATAGGTTAATTCATCACATGCTAATGCTAATGCTAACGTTAGCCTCAGACTGACTGCTGGGAGGTCAGCTGGCTGATAACTGGATAACCACAACATAATACACATATTACTGAAGCTAATATTAATGATAATGGTGAGGTTATCTGTTTGGATAGATGATCAGGTTGTCACTGCAGTAAGATGTGGGAGGAACAGAGGTTAGCTACTGTTAGCTAGCTTCCACGTAGGGACTACATTTCCCAGAGGGCATTGCGCGCAACGTTAACTGCATCATTGTGTACACTTTGAAGTCCAGAGGCCTGTTGCAACCAGGAACATACATCTCTAAAACATGATGTATTTAAAAATCCATCTCTAAAACATGATGTATTTAGGTTCAGGGTCCTCAGACACGACCAAAACAATATAAAACATCATATTTTATATTATGAATTATTGTTTTGTTCCTGTAAACCTGCAGCAGATCTGTCCAGGAGCTTGTCAATTATTCATCACAGATATTATTATCACGGGTTTGTGGGGCTTATAAAGGTTTTTATTTAAAGGTTTTATATACAACATCATGGCACACAGCAGAATATTCAGTCACACATAAACATATCGAAAAAAGGGTCAGAATTTATCACTCTTTCTCTTTCTAGGGTGTTGACCAAAAAAGTAACCATCCATCTTTAAAGGTCCCATATCATGCTCATTTTCAGGTTCATACTTGTATTTAGTGTTTCTACTAGTAAGTAAGTAAGTAAGTAAGACTTTATTTATATAGCACATTTCATACAGGAGTTGCAGTTCAAAGTGCTTTACATAAAATCAATAAAAACCAAGCAGCAAGAGCAGTGCATGGAGTCAACAAAATCATGATCAAAGTAATAAAACATTTTAGAACAGTAGAAATAGTCAAATATAAATAGTGCAGGATAAAATTCGTAGTGCAAGTTACAGAGAAAATGCTCTGGTAAAAAGATAGGTTTTAAGATGTCTTTTGAAAATGTCTAGCGTGTTTGCTTCCCTAATATTTATGGGTAGTGCGTTCCATAATTTTGGGGCATAGTTGACAAAGGCCGCATCACCAATCTTCTTACGACTGCTTCTGGTGACCTCTAATAGACCTGCATCTGATGATCGCAGTGTTCTAGCTGGTGTGTAGTTTGTAAGGGAGTTAGCAATGTAGCTAGGTCCTTGTCCATTTAGTGCTTTGTATGTGAGGAAGAGGACCTTGAAGAACATGTTTACATGCTGTAATGTTAAAAAAAACTTTATTTTCCTCATTCTGTCTGTCTGAATATACCTGTATTCACCCTCTGTCTGAAACGCTCCGTTTTAGTGCATTTCAACGGAGGAATTGCGTTGCTAAGCAACAGTTTGGGTCCATGTTTACTTCCTGTCAGCTGATGTTATTCACATTCACTGTAACAGGAAATAAACCGAGACACATTTAGAATGTTTACATTTAAAACTGTGCAATGGTCTAAATATTGTATATTTGTGACATCTCAAATAGACAGAAATCCTAACGGTTTCAAATGCACAATTTCTAAAAACGAGTTGTGTGTGTTTCTCCGTATATTAAGCATTTATGTACTTTCACAGTATTTATAAAGCACTCAAACCTGCTTTATAATATAAAATATATGAAAATCTCACTTTTTACAATATGGGACCTTTAAACTCATTCACTCAAGACATAAATCATGTTGTCAAAGTATTTCAAGACAGTTTAATAAATCTCAAAATACAGAGTAAAGTTATGATTTATGCACAGAACCTGTGTAGAGCTAATTTATATTTTGGTAAAGTCAGTGTAGTGCTGTTTCACGTATGTCATTTGGAGTTGAGTCAAAGGTTGTTCCATGATGCAAATGCTTGGCCTGCCTTCAAAGTGTTGTTTGTCTACCGTCCAATAGGCTCTGAGATAACTCCGCTCAAAATGCTCAAAGTCCCCCTCCCAACACACAAACCCAAGTATTCACCTGGGTCATTGACGCAGATTGTGACACCAGTCCAACCCAACCCTTTTTGTGAATGAACCACCAGTGGCTTGTCTTCCACTACAGACAGTGTGTTTGTGCTTCAGGCCAGTGGACTGAGCTGATTTGAAGTGACCCCTATTCCAGTCTACTTCTGTGTAAAGAGTAGAGTAGACCACGGAGTTTAATGCCGCGGTAATGCATGTACAAACACTCCAAGCCACCAGCAACCTTTACTATCAAAAGAACCATTTTAGGCAAAATCTGTCTGGAGCCGCAAAACATGTGATCATTGTGATGAAGGTAACACAGTTTATAGTCTAAGTATATAGTATATAAGTCTAATGCAGTGAGGGCCAAAGAGACAATGTACTACAGAGTATTAGGACCACATTGAGGGAAAAACATCTGAGATTTACACAATAAAGTCAGAATATTACGAGAATAAAGTCATAACTTCTGGAGAAAAAAAGTCGTAATATTACGAGAATAAAGTCATAACTTTACGAGAAAAAAAGTCGTAATATTATTAGAATAAAGTCATAACTTGAAGAGAAAAAAGTTGTAAGTTTACGAGAATAAAGTCATAAGTTTATGAGAAAAAAAGTTGTAATATGAGAATAAAGTTATAGCTTTACAAGAAAAAAAGAAAATAACACATAAAACTACTACTTTATAATATTATGACTTTATTCTCGAAATCTCAGATTTTTTTTTTTCCCTCAATGTGGCCCTAATACTCCGTCGTACCGTCATACCATAGACCTACAACAATGACAAAAAAAATGAAAATGTAAACAAAAAAACAGTGATTCATTTCCACTAATTTTTTTAAAAATCCACAGAGAGCCACTGGAGAGGAGCTGAAGAGACGCATGTGGCTCCGGAGCCGCAGGTTGCTTACCTCTGCTCTAAGCCAAAGGCAGCATATTTAATTTTTACGGTCACATAATGTTTAATAATCCCAAAGATGAACTGGAGCAGAGAATGCAATATACCTATGCAATAAGGTTATTGTAAAGTGACGGGGGGAAGTCAGGTCAAGGATACAAGAACATATCCAAGGCAGTGATTATCCTTATCATAAGGTCAATCATAAAAACAAATGGCACAGTCATAAATCTCTCCCAAGCAGGCTGTCCTCAAATACAGTGTTATCTGTGAGAAGAACAATAGTGAGAGAGACCAGAGAGGCCTGTGGACACACAGATGGGAGACACTGAGCATACTTCTGCAGAGGTGCTTCCCCTGTTGCACTCGCAGCTTTGTGGCTGTTGGAAAAAACCCACATATGATCTACTAGAGATCTTGAGAATAAAGTCGTAATATTACGAGAATAAAATCATAACTTTGCGAGAAAAAAGTCGTAATGTTACGAGAATAAAGTCAGAACTTTACGAGAAAAAAAGTCGTAATATTACGAGAATAAAACCATAACTTTGCGAGAATAAAGTCGTAATATTACGAGAATAAAACCATAACTTTGCGAGAATGAAGTCGTAATATTACGAGAATAAAGTCATAATTTTATTAGACAAAAAGTCGTAATATTACGAGAATAAATTCATAACTTTACGAGAAAAAAGTCGTAATAAAAACATAAAATGACACGTAAAATTACTACTTTATAATTCTATAACTTTATTCTCATAATATTCTGACTGTATTCTCTAAATCTCAGATTTTTTTTTTTTTCCTCAATGTGGCCCTAATACTCCGTCGTACTGTCGTACCATAGACCTACAACAACGATAAATAAAAATGAAAATGTAAACAAAAGAACAGTTATTCATTTCCATTTTTAAAAGACAACAGGGAGCCACTGGAGAGGAGCTGAAGAGCCGCATGTGGCTCCGGAGACGCAGGTTGCTGATCCCTGCCTTAAAGCATGGTGGTGGCAGCATCATGCTGTCGGGATGCGACTCTGCAGGAAGGCAGGGTTGTAACGGTAGAGAGGAAAAATAAACACAGCAAATTACAGAGAGATCTAGCAGTTGCAAAACAATAATGTTAGTGTCGTGGAGACCTCAATCCAAGGGGGAGTTTGTGGCTGGACTACTGGAAAACTACTACACAATCTCCATGTAACATGACAAAGCTTTAGCAGTTTTGCAAAGAAGAATAGGGGGAAAAGTTGACCCGTGTTCAGATGAAACTTGGATACAGTCCAAGGCGGGGGTGAATACTTTTTATAGACATTATAGAGCAGCTGGAGGAACCGGTGTCACCACATACTACAGTGTTGTTTATTCATGATACAACTGTCTTAAATATGCACGCTTTCAAAAGGAGAATACGACGCCATTCCAGTGTAGAGCTAACCTTTTACACAACATGTTGTTTAAGGCTTATAAGTCGCATCCAGCACAGTTGTTTTTTGAGACGTGTGAGCCATGACTTAGACAAAGGCCTTACATAATTAATAAATCATTTTCTGAAATGACTTATTGTTCACTTGATCCGGCATTTACCACAAAGTAAAGAGCACAGGCATCAAAGTCAGAGGTTTATATCTAACATTCAAATGTCTCTGGAATATAGTGTGTTAATTTATTAAAGAAAACTGAAAGTAGTGATTAAAATCTGCTTCTCTCAGGCAGTTTTAAGTTATTTAACAAATTGTGAACAGAGTGCATTAATACATTTAGACTAATTTGATCTATTTCCTCCTCTCCAGACTCCTGGGAAGGGAGGCTCCCAGAACGCTGAGTCAGAGCAGCCCAGCACAGACCTCAACCACGATCAGACGTCTGAGGTAACGTGGACTTCTTGGTTTTTTCTACCCTGGAAGAAGCAGAGCTGAGCTGCAGAATTGAAGAAGTTATGATCACATGGTTTCACATGGTAATTCTTATGGTGTATTTTCTGTGTCCAGGGCTTCATCTGTCCTCAGTGCATGAAGTCTCACAACTCTGCAGAGGAGCTGTTCAAGCACTATGAGCTGTTCCACGATACCGGAGACCTGCCCGCTCAGATGGCCCCCACTCGGTGAGATATTAATGTTACATTCATTATTATGACATGAGTCTGACCTCACGGTGAGAATTGTGTTTTTCTGAACACACTCTTTCTTCCTTTTTAGGGAAGATCTCACAATGCTGCGGCAAGAAGTTCAGGACCTGCATGTTTCTCTCAAGGTGTGGTGGAATATCTGAACTTGGGATGTTCATAATTAACCATTTAACCGTTAACCGACATTAAGCATTTTAACCGATTAACGCTATCAGTTAAAACAGTTAAAATAAATATTTATCATTAATTAAAAAGCTGAGCGGTTCGTCACTTTTAGGAGAAAAGATGGTCAACCTTAAGAGGCGGAGCCGGAGTTGCAGGTCTCTGGCTCGCTCGGGGCTCGCTTGAGCGGAGTGGAGGAGTTGTAGTTTCGTAGCATTTATTCAGCAACAAATAAACTGTACACACACTGCTACACCTACGTTCACAGCTAGAACGCCACCAACAACCTCACACTCACCACCAACACACACATGGACACTCGTTAAAGTTACATAGCGCTGACAGACTGTATGTGTGTGGCGGCGGTGGCGAGCAAGAAGCCTCCGACAATGCTAGAGCTGCTAACGTAGCACAAATACACACACTGTTTATCAGGCTATCGTTAATCCGGGCAGACAGAGTGTCGTTACGCCAGTCAGACACACAGCGGACGCGAGGCACAAATCTTGTTGGTTAACGGTTAATAATTGGTTAACAAGGGTCGGTTATCGGTTAAGACATTTTTTCAAAATGAGCATCCCTAATCTGAACCCAACAGTGATGTGTAAATGGTCTGTTCATACAAAGACTTTATGTTGTGTCTGTTTTCACCTGATCAGGAGGAAAAGTGGTTCTCTGAAGAGCTCAAGAAGGAGTTAGACAAAGTCCAAGGACACCTGAAGCAAGTAATTCCTTCAAGATATTTAATATATATATATTCTTTCTGAATATAAAACTGCTTGATAAAACACAATAACAATGCTTACTCTTACTGTACATGTTTCTCTCTTTCCCTCTGTCCCACAGAATGATGAACAGACGGTCTCAGAGGATGCAGGTAGGGGGACATTATATTAAAGATAACTGTGAAGAAGATGCCAAACATCTGTCCCTGATATATATTTGGTGCTCTCTTCTCAGCCCTTGAAAGGAAGTTGAATGAAGCGGAGACCGAGAAGTTCAACATCAAGCAGATGAAAGACCTGTTTGAGCAGAAGGCTGCCCAGCTGGCCACAGAGATAGTAGGTTAGTGTGGCGCCAGGAAACTGGGAGGCCTGTGTCTGTGGGTCGGCATCATTTAACAACACTGAAGTACTCTTCTACTAAACCACTGTGGAGCTCAATCCAGTCATTGTGTTTTGTTTTGCACAAGTTGTTTCTTCAACATTTGGTTCTAAAGGTTTTACACTGATAATGTTTTCCTCTAATCAGTTGGATGATGTGAACAAGTGAGGTATTTGTGTTATTATTAAATATTTTGAATCGTTGACAGACATAAAGTCCCGCTATGATGAGGAGAAGAGCCTGAGGGAGGCTGCTGACCAGAGGATGGGCAAACTGACCGAACAGCTACAGAAAGAGAAGCAGGACAACGAGAGACTCCAAACAGAACTGGTACAGCAGCACACACACTAAGTATTTATTTTCTTCTCACTCGGCTTGAGACACACTCTGTAATTTGTGTGTAGACCTTTCATGAATGTTGTGCTCTGGAGTTAGAAAGAATAATGTTGAATCGACACCATGAAATCCTTCTGGCTCTGAGCTGTGTGGTGGACAATCCCTTCATCGTTGTTATAGAAACGTGAAACTGAACTTCATCCCTACTTTAAAGTCGAGTTGAGTGGTTGCACTTCTGTGTTATCTGTCCGTATTTAACTATTCAGAGAGGTTTAGAGAGGCTTCATATACAGTAAATGTGGGTTTTGTTCTACAGCTTCAAGGAGACACTGATATACACTTGAACATTTCAGCTATTACTATGATCTAGTTTTGATTGATCTTGATACCAAGAAGCCTGTTGTTGTCTCCACTGTCTGCCACTCAGCTCTAACACAGCTTTAACACAGCGCCTCTGCTCTGCCCCCTAGCTGCAGCGACCGGGAGTGGAGGATGTGGAGGTGCTGCAGAAGGAGCTGGTGCAGGTCCAGACACTGATGGACAGTATGACCCGGGAGAGAGAGGACGAGACTGACCGCCTCAAAATGCACTACGAGCAGCTGCAGGCTAATTACACTACCTCAGAGGTGAGGAGACCAAAACGTCTCACACAGTAGCTGCCACTCTTCCACCCTAAATTGTAACTTGTCGCAAGCACATAAAACATGCTCATCGATTCCCACAGTTTGCATAATCTACCAGATTGTAGTGTTGACTTGAAATATAGTTTAGTTGCTCTAATTTCATCCCCTTTCCATTTCACCTGTCGTTTGCTCAGGCCCCAGATTTGTAAGATTCATATTAAAAAAAAATAGTATAATTGTGAAATTATTCCGACGTACGGTCAGTGTGATACCAGATGGCTTTGTGCCCAATTCTCATTAATTGATGCCTGGTGAATAATTCAGCCTTATATCTTGCATTTTTGATCCCAGAAGGAGCTCCAGGCCCCAAACCTCTCCTTCTGCACATCTCTGCAAATTATCTCAAAAGACAGTTTTTTATAAATGAGGAACCACATTCTAAATATGTGTGAAAACTGTCTGGTTTTGATCATGTAATAATAGCTCCTAGGATAATAATTGACAAGTGGCTTTGTTACAGTCTGCAAGAGATGTGAAACAGTAGTTGTAATTCTACTGAGGTTTAAAGTTCTACAGTATGAACATGTCGGAGTTTTTTACGTTCAGTAGCCAGTCTCTCCAGAAGACTGTACTACTAATGCTGCCACAGCACAATGTCATCACAATAAAACTCTTATCTATTCCGTCCTCCCAGTAGCATCTCGCTCTGTGTTGCAGATTTGCCGCTTGCTGTTGTGTCGTGACTTACCGTTGTATGTGTCTCTCTTTCCCTCCCCTTCTTCTTCTCCTCCTCCTCACACACTGTATCCCTCCACAACACTCACTCTTTCTTCAAGATTCGTAAACTTGAGGTAAAACATGTTGTTGTTTCAAGTTGGCCACAAACTTGATTTCATCTTTTTGAGTTTCTATAAGTTTTGGAAAAAGTTTTTCAGAAAGTGATTATTTTTTTTTAACCTCTTCATGTTTTTGTTGTTTTTGTCCATGTTGGGTTTGTTTCCTTCTTTCATGTCCGTCCTTCACAGTGGTGCTTCACTTCTCTGAATGTGCAACTCATTGGTTTGCAGAAAGAGTGTAACATGTGTGTCTGTTGTATTGCAGATGACCATATCCCAACTAAAAGCAGAGCTGGAGAAGGGTCCACAGGAAGCAGCTGTCTACACACAACAGATCCACCAGCTGCAGAGCAATCTGAATAATCTGCAGCAGCAAAGCCAGGTACAGTAGTACACACAGTAGGGATGTCCATAATTAACCGTTTAACCGTTAACCGACATTAAGCATTTTAAACGATTACAACTATCGGTTAAAATGCTTAAAAGAAATATTAATAATTAATTCAAAGCGTCTCAGAGGAGCGGCTCGTCTCTTTAAGGAGAAAAGCTGGTCCACCTTAACAGTCTACCTTAAGAGGCGGAGCCGGAGTTGCAGGATACAGGAAGTCGGCTCCGGTCTCTTCGGCTCGCTGTAGCGGAGGAGTTGTAGTTTCATAGCATTTATTCACCAACAAATAAACTGAACACACACTGCTACACCTACGATCACAACTAGAACGCCACCAACAACCTCACACTCACCACCAACACACACACACGGTCTGTTGGAAACTCACTAAAGTTACACAGACTACGTGTGGCGGCGGCGAGCACGAAGCCTCCGGCAACGCTAGAGCTGCTAACGTAGCACAAACACACACACTGTTTGTTGGACAGTCGCTGACGTTCCGCCAGGCAGACACACAGCTGACAACCTGCTAAACTAAACTAAATGTGCGGTGGAGACTTTTACTGGGAAAGTGGCTGCATGTCCGCGACACTACACGCAGCATCGTAGCTGCTAAGTTAACGCTCCCTGACGGTGAACTGGAGACAGTGAACGCAGCATCGTAGCTGCTAAGTTAACGCTCCCGGACGGTGAACTGGAGACAGTGAACGCAGCATCGTGGCTGCTAAGTTAACGCTCCCGGACGGTGAACTGGAGACAGTGAACGCAGCATCGTGGCTGCTAAGTTAACGCTCCCGGACGGTGAACTGGAGACAGTGAACGCAGCATCGTGGCTGCTAAGTTAACGCTCCCGGACGGTGAACTGGAGACAGTGAACGCAGCATCGTGGCTGTTAAGTTAACGCTCCCGGACGGTGAACTGGAGACAGTGAACGCAGCATCGTAGCTGCTAAGTTAACGCTCCCGGACGGTGAACTGGAGACAGTGAACGCAGCATCGTGGCTGCTAAGTTAACGCTCCCGGACGGTGAACTGGAGACAGTGAACGCAGCATCGTAGCTGCTAAGTTAACGCTCCCGGACGGTGAACTGGAGACAGTGAACGCAGCATCGTAGCTGCTAAGTTAACGCTCCCGGACGGTGAACTGGAGACAGTGAACGCAGCATCGTGGCTGTTAAGTTAACGCTCCCGGACGGTGAACTGGAGACAGTGAACGCAGCATCGTAGCTGCTAAGTTAACGCTCCCGGACGGTGAACTGGAGACAGTGAACGCAGCATCGTGGCTGCTAAGTTAACGCTCCCGTACGGTGAACTGGAGACTCCCGTCAACCAATATCTATTGTGCTCCTGCAGCTGGTGCACCGCTGCATGCGAGGCACAGTTCTTGTTGGTTAACGGTTAATAATCGGTTAACGAGGGTCAGTTATCGGTTAAGAACATTTTTCAAAATGAGCATCCCTAACACACAGCAACAACTACAGTTATTATAGTCACGTGACAGTTTGGTCACTCTCAGCAGCTCGTCTGTCTACTACGGCATCTGCCACACATTATACAGCATACAATACGATTGTGTAGGATTTACTTCAGTAATGTTAATAAGCCTCGCCAGCTGCCCCTCGAGTACAGAGCATACCATCTCCGTTTCTGTAAACCTGCCTCTGTTGCTCGGTATCAGGCTCCATCACAATGCCCTGCTATCACCAGCTCTCCTTGACAACCTGGACATGTTGATGCAAAATCACACGCAGCTCCATAATTAAACCAGCGGGGGGGGATCTCTGATATGCCAGCTCTGTCACTCGGGGTGAAATACAATCACAGGTAACTGCACTGGTGCAATGGGAACTGGGGGGAATGGAGGCACAGGGTTCCTGCCAGAGATTAAACCCTCCCACATCAGGCATGCCAGTGCTCCTCCCTGCCAAGTAGGTTTCCGGGTAAGAGGGGGGATTACAGAATTGGATATGCGGTGTGTTGACCCCACCCAACATTTCACCTCGCAACAGGATACCCTGAGACCTGATACAGATACAATAGAAACAAAAGTGATGGAGCAGACAGCGAGACACAGAGGATCAGGACTAAGAACAGACAGGTGAACGACCAACAGGGGTTTCATTGGTCTGTAACTCCAGGATTAGAGAGGAGAGACTCAGCGGAGGAGCTGCGACAATGACACAAGAGGACCGCAGCGAGGCCGTGAGAAGGAGAGGGATGAACAATAGAGGAGGAGGAGTGTCTAGAGAGGGCTGTTAAAGGGATATTTTGGCTGTTTTGAAGTGATGTTGTATTACCTGCAGTAGATGATGGTCGCCACGCCCCCAGTTTGGAGAGACAGACAGGAGTTAACGCACGGGAACAAAGCAACGTACTGCTGTGGACGGGACTGGCAGCAAAATGTATTTTAGCCACCTAAAAGAAAGGCTCACCTAAAAAAAATCAATATCTGTGTAAGTGTACGCTATATTTAGAATATTTTCACAGATTCATCTCACCGTCAGAATGTCCTCTCCTTCTTCTTTCCTACAGGTAACTGAACTGAAAGTGAAACTTGTCTATGCTCTCTTCATAGCCATCAGAATCCGTTGACAAAAACAGTACGACTGGAAAATATTCTAAATATAGCGTACACTGGTCTAGGTTTTTTTAGGCGACTAAAATATGTTTTGCTGCCGGCACCTTTGCTCCTGCCTCGCTACTTCTGTCTGTTTCTCCAAACAGGGGGCGTGCCAACCTCCATCTACTGTAGGTAATACACTGACTATGGAGAAGTACCTCATACAACCCCACTGAGAAACATCCAGACTATCCCTTTAATGTTGGCCAGCTGCTGTGGTGGCCTGCAGAGGTTTACTGAGTCCAGCTGCCTTGTCACACTCCCCTCGTTAGCGGCACGCTCCACTATTAACACCACTTTGTTCTTTATCATCATGTTTCCAAGTTTACTGCCAGAGCTTACAGCAGGGCCGGTGCTGTTCACATGCCACCGTGTTCCAGCTCCTGTGTCGTAAACCTTCCCCTAGAAATACCATACCTCACTTTACTCAGCTGACTTTGTTCTTTTCCACAGACAAATGGTTACGGTGTGGCTCAATTAATGATGTTTATAGAACCTGCTCCCTCAACAAAAATCAGAAAACAATGATTTTACTCCTAATTGTTTTGTTTTTGGAAAGCCTTGTTGGCTTTCAGTCCCGTAATTCCCAAACTTCTGGGCAGTCTGCCCAAGCCACCAGGAAGAGTGCCGGGCTTTGAAGCAAATTTTCATAGTGGCCAAACGGCGGTACTACAACATTTGTGTCCGTCATGTGACGCCATAGAGCCCAAAAAGTCTTTTGAGATCTCATCACTGCTTTTTGCAGATGATGTGGTCCTGTTGGCATCATCGGTCTGTGACCTCCAGCACTCACTGGATCGGCCGGGATGAGGATCAGCACCTCTAAATCTTAGGCCGTGGTTCTCAGCAGGAAACCGGTGGATTGCCTACTCCGGGTAGGGAATGAGTCCTTACCCCAAGTGAAGGAGTTCAAGTACCTCGGGTCTTGTTGGTGAGTGAGGGGACGATGGAACGTGAGATTGGCCGGAGAATCGGAGCAGCGGGGGTGGTGGTATTGCATTCGCTTTACCGCACCGTTGTGATGAAAAGAGAGCTGAGCTGGAAGGCAAAGCTCTGGATCTACCAGTCAGTCTCCGTTCTTACTCTCACCTCTGGTCATGAGGGCTGGGTCATGACCCAAAGAACTAGATCGCGGGTACAAGCGGCTGAAATGGGTTTCCTCAGGAGGGTGGCTGGCGTCTCCCTTAGAGATAGGGTGAGAAGCTCAGTCATCCGTGAGGGACTCGGAGTAGAGCCGCTACCTCTTTCATTGAAAGGAGCCAGTTGAGGTGGTACGGGTATCTAGTGAGGATGCCCCCTGGGCGCCTCCCTAGGGAGGTGTTCCAGGCACGACCAGCTGGGAGGAGACCATGGGGAAGACCCAGGACTAGGTGGAGAGATTATATTTCCACACTGGACTGGGGACGCCTCGGGATCCCCCAGTCAGAGCTGGTTAATGTGGCCCGGGAAAGGGAAGTTTGGGGTCCCCTGCTGGAGCTGTTGCCCCCGCGACCCGACCCCGGATAAGAGGTTGAAGATGAGTGATGATGAGCTACTGCGCCTGCTCTATGGGCCCAATGGATGCGGAAGATCGCCAGAAGATCCGGGTTCTGTATCACTCAGCACTAAAGCCTTTTAGGCTTCATGCTCCGCTGAGCAACTCTCATAGGAATGAAGGGGAGCTGGCCTACAACGCTGTATCCAGTTCTCTTTGTACATCCATGAATCAGCCTCATGTTGTCCTCTCCCCGTTCTCACAGAGCCTGTCTGAAAAGTGTGCACGTAAGGAGAAAGAGTACCAGGAGCTGGAGGAGCGTCTGGGAGCTGAGAAGGCTGCCAAGAAGGGAGCTCAAGGCAGCCTGAGAGAGAGGGAGACGGAGGTTCAAGAGCTCCAGACTCGGGCCACGGGGGCCGAAGCCTCCCTGCAGAAGGCCCAGACGGAGCTCGGAGAGAGGGCCGAGGAGGCGGCGAAGTTGAAGAGCGAGATCACGGAGCTGGAGGTGAAGCACGCAGAGCTGAAGGTTGAGAGGAAACAGCTGGAACAGCAGAGGGAAGAGAAAGACAACCAAGGTGCTCAGCAGCAGACTGAGATCGGTCAGGTGAGCAGGGAGGACGCGCGAGTACATGCAGGATGACATACAGTTGATACACAGATGGGTGACAAAAGAAAGAAATTAACAGTAATGTACTAGTAAAGTATCTTCTACAACTATGGAACTGTCGAAGAAAGAAATCACTAATAATTGAGGGACAAATGTCCTGCAGTAATGTGTTAACGAGGATTCTAGACATCTAAGTATCTGCTGTATTTTCTTGCTATTAACGTTGTCGTCTTGTGTCTTCCATCTTAATCATCGCCCCCCTTTATCTGTGATCTCCCCAGCTGCACGCCAAACTGCTGGAGGCGGAGAGGCAGCTGGGCGAGGTGCAAGGTCGTCTTAAAGAACAGAGGCAGCTGTCTGGGGAGAAACTAAAAGACCGCGAGCAGCAAGGCGCAGACCTGCAGCTCAAACTGTCCCGAGCAGAAGAACAGGTAGGCATCAGATATATAATGTACGCTGTAAGATATGTAGTTTAGGTTAGATTTATTTATTAAGCTAAATGTGAGAAGCTGAGGGGAATCAATGATCCATGCAGAGGAGATTTAAAACAAAAAGAGATAATACACAGTAAGTACAGTAACAGACAGTTATGAAACAGTTGTAGAGTGATAACTCAGAAACCTTAAGATGCACAGAATGACTGTGTTTTGCTTCGGTAGTTGAAGGAGAGTGGCAGTAAGAACACCGACCTGCAGCACCAGCTGGAGAAAGCCAAGCAGCAGCACCAGGAGCTGCAGGCGCTGCAGCAAAACACCAACGGCAAACTCCGCGAGGCACAGGTACCGCTCACAAGAAAAAGATCTTCTGATAACATTTTGTCCGTTCACAAACTGGTGTAGTATGCCTGTGTGAAAATCTTAATAAACACCTTTATGCACAACACAATAGAATAAATATTTCTGCCAACATCCCTAATGTAGTCTTCCTGCCTTGGTGCTGTAGAACGACCTGGAGCAGGTGCTGCGTCAGATCGGAGATAAGGATCAGAAGATCCAGAATCTGGAGGCTCTGCTGCAGAAGGGTAAGGACATCGTGAGCCAGCTGGAAACCGAGAGAGACGACTTGTGTGCCAAGATCCAGGCTGGGGAGGGAGAGACGGCCGTGCTCAACCAGCTGAAAGAGAAAAACAACGCACTACAAGAACAGGTGGGTGCTTACCTCGCTCTCTCAAACTGTCCATGTTGCAGTAACAGTCATTTGAACTGTTAGCATCATATAGAAGGGTTATTAAGGTTAAGGCCAGTTTTATTGAACAATAATGACTTTTAAAGCGTTTCTGTATATGTGGGTCTTAAAAGGTTACACAGTTGACAGACAAGCTGAAGAATCAATCGGAGAGCAACAAGCAGGCCCAGGACAACCTCCACGAACAGGTCCAGGAGCAGAAGACCCTGCTGCGTTCAGCCCAGGACCGAGCCCACACCCTGGAGACCTCCGTCACCGAACTCACCACCCAGCTCGCAGACAGCAAGGAGAAAGTAGCCCAGCTGGATGCTCAGGTGAGACCCTTCACGAGCACGTCTGTGCTGTGTTATTTCTGGAGGAAAGCGAGGCAAAAATTAGCTTTGCGCTTGGTGTGAATGCAGGGTAACACAATATGAAGCACAACGTAACGTAACTTAAACGAACATAAACAACAGCACATGCACAACAACAGCACTATGTAATGAGACATTGAACCACTGACACGCTCCCCAGAAAACCTAAACACAGAACTGTTCTCCACCTTTTCATTTTGAAAGAGCAACGACCAATGAGGAAACTCCAACAGTCGGCCGACCAATCCTGTAACTTCATCAGTTAGTCAGTCACTCAGTGACAGACTTTAGTGTTTGTAGGGCTGGCCCTCTGCGGTCCAGACAAAAAGCCACTATGTTCTACTACAGATAATAACCTTTTCTGTGGGTCTGTTTTCTTCAGCTGAAGGCAAAGACAGAGATGCTGCTATCTGCAGAGGCAGCCAAGGCTGCACAGAAAGCTAACCTGGACAACAACCTGGAGACCGCTCAGCATGCTCTGCAGGACAAGCAGCAGGTTAGCGACGTCTTTGTGACACCGTATGTCTTTGCTTTGAAAATAGTTGTCACCCCCCTCACTCGTATCCTGCACCCTCTCTCACCGTCTTATAAAGGAGCTGAATAAAGTTCAGAAGAAGGTGGATGAGCAGATCCAGAGGCTCAAGGAGAGACAGGAGCAGTGCACACAGCTGGACGGCACTCTGAAGGAATGCAAAGACAAACTAATGGCCTCAGAACAGCGTATAGAGCAGCTGGAGGGGCTCAATAAGGTTTGTGTTGAGTCTTTATTGTGAGTACCTGACGTTGGACTGTAAATGTCAGGCCAAGTGTTCATGTCTCTAGTATCCTCAGTAGAAATACATCTTGTTTTTTTCAAATGAATCTGGTGTTTTAATCTGACAGAAATTGGAGTCTCAGGTCGGGGAGGTGCAGACCACACGGGACCAGATGCAGAAAGAGGTGCAGAAGCTGCAGAAGGAAGGGTCAGAGGTCAAACGGAAAGCAAAGGAGCTGCAGCACTCGCTGGAAACAGAGAAAGCAGGGTGAGAGGAACCGTACTGGTGCATTAGTTTTATTAAAATGTGATTAAGAGTTGAGTAATAAATGCTTGTAAATCTGACTGTAACTAACACTCTGTAACAGTATTTTAGTGATGGCACAACCTTTTGCTACATTAGTGTTTTGTTTTTCTCCACTGTGTTGAATATTTATATGAATTATACCTAATGCAACACTAATGATGTTCCACTGTGAAGGGCTACAACACTGCAAGAAGAGTTGAAGAAAAAAGCAGCTGCTTTTGGTGACATGCAGCAGCAGCTGGAGCGCAGTGAGCAGGACAACGCTGCTCTGAAGGTGAACCTGGACAAGGTGACTCAGGAGGGAAAGACAAAGCACGCAGATCTGGACAGGAAAGCTCAGAGCCTGACGGTGGACCTGCAGAAGGCCCAGCAGGAGAAAGAGGCTCAAAGGAAGGAGCTTTCCTCGACGCAGGAGAGTCTAGGAAAGGCTAATAAGGCACTGAAAGAGAGTCGGAGTCAACTGGACACAGAGAGGAAGAACCATAAGTCAGCCATGGAGGAGAAGGTACATTCAGTAAACTGCTGTTTAGACCACTTTGTCTAGCAAAGGGGAGTAACAAATAGCCTCCTAATTGCATCATCAGGACATTAATCTGTCTTAATCCTCAGGAAAAGTCCAATGAAAAGGCCAGACAGGAGCTTCTTAAGAATAACGAGGCCATCACCAAGGCGATGAAAGAATCCAAAGAGCAGTTGGAGCAGATGGGAGAGGTGAGCTTCTGATAAAAAAGGAAGATCAATCCGTGTTGTTTTGAATGTTTGTTTGAGCCTAAAGAGCTGCTGTTGTGTCTGCCAACTTCAGGCAGAGAAAAAGTTGAAAGTGCAGCTGACCACGCTGGAGCAGCAGCGCTCCAACTCTCAGGGGGCGCTGAAGGAAAAAGAGAAGGAGCTGGAGAAGCTGCGGGCGCAACTTAAGACGGCCCAGGGGTCCTTCGAGGAGGAGATGAAGAAACAGAAGGGCCAAGTGGCAGAGTTACAAGAAGTTAATGTCAAGAAGGCAAGCAGCATTTTGAAATACAAATACAGACACACAGCTACCACTTTAAGAGGACTGATATTAACTGTATTTTAATTGTGTTTAAGTAACTGGTGTGTTGCCTAAAGTGCCTAAAACATTTTGCCTCTTACCTCCAGACGGCAGAGGAGGGTAAACTGAGGGCCCAGGTGTCGGGGCTCGGCCAGGAGTTGGCCTCTGAGAGCAGCCGGTCGAAGGAGCTGCAGAAGGCCTTGGAGCAAAGCAAGGGAAGCCTCGCTAAGCTTCAGTCTGACTTCTACGGCAAGGAGTCTGAGGTCTCTGCCCTGCGTCAAGACCTAAAGGTGGGTTAATGCAGGAAGGGTAGAGACTCATAATGGCGAGGGAGAGGAGTTGATGATTCTGGACAATGATAAATGATGAATAAAATGTCCCGAGCAGTTCCCACAGTCCCTGCTGCTTTCTCCGTCTGTAGGCCTCAGAGGAGAAGCTGAACTTGGCTCAGGAAGAGCTGGCCGCTAACCGAAGCCATCAGACAGGTTTAGAGGCTCAGATCCAGGATCTGCAGACGGGCCGTGGATCGTTGGAGCAGGAGCTGGTGAAACGGGACCAGAAGCTCCAACAACAAGAACAAACCCTGAAGGAACTACAGAAGCGACAGGTCAGACAAACGGATTCACCCACAGAAGACATAAACACTTCTATGACTTCATGTGATCAAGTTCATACATTGTAAACTGTGCTAACTCACCCAGGGTCAAGTAAAGGAGGAAGTGGAGAAGGAGAGGAGCAAAGTGGAGGAGCTGAACAAAGCCAAGAGTGTCCTGGAGAAGAATAACACGAGACTGACTTCTGAATTAAAAGCACTAACGGAGAAGAGCGAGAAGGTCGGTCACTCAGTCACCTTAAAAAGCAACTAAGAATGTCTTTATTTTGATTTAAAGGGGAAGAGAGAGGCTGGAGTAATAGAACATGACCTGCTTCCCATGCTTGTGTCTTATGTAAACAGCTTAACTCTACTACTGCAGGTCATCAGGGCCACATTCTTCACAGTTAGAACTGTGCGTGCTTGAGTCGATGGATGTTTCTGTTCTTCAAAGCCGCTGTGAGATCGATCCGAAGCCGTTGTCACAGCGATAACTTCCTAAGCTCCAACCTGCTCGAGCCTTTTAAAGTTCAACCCCGTGGATGAAATGAGTTCCTGCCTCTTTTGTTAGAGAGACACACAACCAAATATTGTGCATTGAGTTACATATCTGTTGCTTCATCAGGAGCTGGGTGAGTTGCGGGAAGCCAAACAGATGTTGATCCAGCAGAAACTGGAGCTGCAGGGTCAGGTGGAGGCGGCACAGAAGACCCTGGAGCAGGAGCAGAAAGAGCACCAGGCCACCAGGGACAGCAGGAGCCAGAGAGAGGAGCAGCTACTCGCACAAACAAAGGGCGTCCAGGATCAGTTGGTAGGATCACTCATCCACTAAAGGATTTTAAATTAGTGGATTAAATGTCATTCATCCCCCTTCTGATCCCTTTTTATGATATGACCAATCCTTCTTCCCAAAGTCGTCAGAGAAGCGAGCCAGAGAGGAGCAGGTGAAGCGTGGGGAGGAGGCGGAAGCTAAGATTGGCGTGCAGGTGACGGCTCTGAATGAAAACGTGGCCACGCTGAAGAGAGAGTGGCAGGGCAGCCAGCGGAGAGTCGGCGAACTGGAGAAGCAGACGGACGAGCTCAGAGGAGAGATCGCCGTGCTGGAGGCCACCGTCCAGAACAACCAGGACGAGAGACGGGCTCTTCTGGAGAGGTGAGTTGATGTTGTTTCCCTTTAACATGTCGCCCTGCAAGAAACGAACCATCGTTTCATAAAAATACTTGTTGTTGAAGCTCACTGAAGTATGTAGAGTTAAAGTAGCACGAGTGAGGAATGGATTTAATCCCTCATCTGCAACACTTGTGGATGTATTCAGAGGAGTCAGCTGCTTAAAGGTTAAGTCTAGGGATGCACCGATACCACTTTTTTTCAGACCAAGTACAAGTACAAGTACAAGTACTTACATTTAGGTACTCTCTGATACCGAGTACCAATACGAGTACTTCTCTGTGCCAAAAGACCCTCGTTAACAGCCAGCCAACCTTCCCGGGGCCGTGGCCAAAGTGCTCGCTGCGCCCTCTCTCCTCTCACCGGGGCGGACTGTCCTCAGTGCACCCCAACCAAGTCGTGCCCCCAGCGCGGGGCTCGGCCCACGTAAAAGGCGCCACGGGTCTGCGGCGATGTCTGCAACCCACCCGACCCGTTTTGAAACACAGACCAAGGAGTCTAACGCATGCACGAGTCAGAGGGTGCAAGCAAAACCGCCGGCTGAGGTGGGATCCCGGCCCAGCGGGGTCGGGCGCACCACTGGCCCGTCTCGCCCGCACCGTCGGGGAGGGGGAGCGTGAGCGCATGCGATCGGACCCGAAAGATGGTGACGAGAGGTTAACGTCACGCCACTGTAAAGTGGCATCGGTGCCGTTGTATCGGAGCCGTTTTGCGAGTACGAGTACATGAGCACAGTATCGGACCCGATACCTGATACTGGTATCGGTATCGGTGCATCCCCAGTGAAAAGATAAATTGGTAATCCATAGTCAGACTTTTGCTGCACAGATGCTTTTCAGATGGCACATTCAGATTATTGAAACCAACCAGTTTAACTAGTGCAGGCTTCAGACCCCAACACATCGCTTTAAAACAAACACTTTCCTTCAGTTCCAAGTGAGGCTGTGTGAAATCAATACATTGATTGAAATATTCTTTATTAGGGCTGTCAATCAATTAAAATATTTAATCGGGATTAATTGCATGATTGTCTGTAGTTAATCCCGATTAATCACACATCTTTAATCTGTTCAAAATGCACCCTAAAGGGAGACTTGCCAAGTATTTAATACTCTTATCAATAATCAATGCAATGGCGAGTGTGTGTGAGCCTGCATTTGTTACAAAACGTAATGCAGCATGATGCAGAATCCTGTTGCAGTAGGGATGAAGTTGCATGCATGTAAATCACATCACCAGAGTCTAACACAGATAGAATATGAGCTGTACACAGATCCTCGCCTCAAATGGAAAGCAGTTTTGTTAAACGGAGATAAAAAAAGGCCCAGTTTTGGCCTATAAGCTTTTTCAATAGATAATAGATCTATAATAGATCAATATGCACATAAAAAGTCCACTTTTCATGGAGCCATATGCTGCCTAGTGACTCTTCCTATACATGTACCTTCTAATGTCCAGATAGTTGGGATCAGCTTCTATGAGATAAGACTGACTTAATATAACTTTCAATGACCTTGTCATCATCAATACACCTCGATCGGTGTATGTCTCATTTCTGTTAGCAGCTACTTCTCAGGCTGTATTTGCACGTGACTGTAAAGTGCACAAGTGAAACGGTGCATACGTATGTGATGAGTCTAAATTGAAATCCAACAATAGAGTGAACAGACTTGTGCATCGACAGTATTAATTACGCAGTCAGCCAAGTGGTGGTGTTGGTGGTGGGAAATGTTCCAAAGCCACTAATTATCACACGTGCTCTGCGGTCGTGTTCCAGGTGTGTGAAGGGCGAAGGCGAGATCGAGAAGCTGCAGGCCAAGGTGGTGGAGCTGAGGAGGAAGCTGGACGACACGACAGCGGCCATGCAGGAGCTCGGCAGAGAGAACCAGTCGCTCCAGGTCGGTTGTTTGGAAGTGTACCATGAAGAACAACAGTTTGTCTCAGGGTGCTTTATTTCATTAATATAAAGTTGACACTCTGATTGTGACTCCTCTCGCTGTCGGTGCTTTTAGATCAAGCAGTCCCAGAGTCTGACCAGGAAGTGGGCCGAGGATCACGAAGTGCAGAACTGCATGGCCTGTGGGAAAGGCTTCAGCCTCTCCGTCAGGAAGGTAAGAATGAAGTTATCTTTGACGCATCGATGCATTGATGCACACACACACACACACACACACACACACACTCAAAAGAGTCTTCCTCGTAACGTCTCTCTCTCCTTCTCCTCTGTGACTCTGCAGCACCATTGCAGACATTGCGGCAACATTTTCTGCCACGAGTGTTCCGTGAGGAACGCCCTCACGCCGTCCTCTAAAAAGCCAGTCCGGGTCTGTGACACGTGCTTTGAGGAGCTCCAAGGCTGATTTCCTTCTCTTTCCCTTTACCCCACCTCCACCCCCCCACAACCCTCTTTCTCCCTCCACTTCCTCCTTCAGCGGGCAGAAGAAGGTCTTTGTCATATTTAATGTGCACTATTAAGGACAGACCCAGTGCAAAGACTCACCACCTGCATGTGACTGGTGGCTCTGGTGATGGAGGAGAATAACTGAATGGTTTTAATGAGGAGACTCCAGAGCCACGGGATGGGATGGGGGGGGGGAGTTGGGATTGGGATTGGTTGGGATTGTCTGTATCTGTTTTTGTGCCTTTGCTACTCCTGTGGACTGCCAGAGAGCGGAGACAGTGAGAACTAAACACACCACCCATCTCTTTAAGTTCACGTTCTTCATCTCCATCGTTTGTTTGGAATCATTAGCAAGTGCGAGGTGGTTGTTGTGTATGTTGTGAGATGTTTGGGAGGAGGTGTGACGTCAGTGTGAGGTCAGTGTGACACTGCGAGAGTGACTGGGGGGGAAGTAAATATTGTAAATGGTGGTGTTGAGAATCGCTGCTGCCCTACAGAAGGGAAATGCAGGTAACTGATTAGTCGAGAAAAGCCAAATCTTGTAAATACCCGATGTGACATATAGAAATTTAAATTCTGATATTTATATGAAGAGATGTATAATCAAGTAATCAGTGAGGACAAACATATTTTTGGAAATGTTTTCAGTTAAACTGTAATAACTTCATGTGTGTTGTTGAAATAGTTTTTTTTGAGAAACAAATTTGCTTTCAGGTAATCATTATTTGCGCTAGGGATGCTCATTTTGAAAAAATGTTCTTAACCGATAACCGACCCTCGTTAACCGATTATTAACCGGTAACCGACAAGATTAGTGCCTCGCATGCAGCGGTGCTCCAGCTGCAGGAGCACAACAGATATTGGTTGACGGGAGTCTCCAGTTCAGCGTCCGGGAGCGTTAACTTAGCAGCTACGATGCTGCGTGTAGTGTCGCGGACATGCAGCCACTTTCCCAGTAAAAGTCTCCACCGCACATTTAGTTTAGTTTAGCAGGTTGTCAGCTGTGTGTCTGCCCGGCGGAACTTTAGTGAGTGTCCAACAGACCGTGTGTGTGTTTGTGCTACGTTAGCAGCTCTAGTGTTGCCGGAGGCTTCGTGCTCGCCGCCGCCAACGCCGCACACGTAGTCTGTGTAACTTTAGTGAGTTTCCAACAGACCGTGTGTGTGTGTTGTTGGTGAGTGTGAGGTTGTTGGTGGCGTTCTAGCTGTGAACGTAGGTGTAGGTGTAGCGAGCTGGAGAGACCGGAGCAAACTTCCTGTATCCTGCTTTTGAATTAATAAATATTTCTTTAGCCGTTTTAACCGATAGCGTTAATCGGTTAAAATGCTTAATGTCGGTTAACGGTTAAACGGTTAATTATGGACATCCCTAATTTGCTCTCAAACAGATCGACACGCCGTCAGCAGCTCATTTGGCCCCAAAACAAGTCGACCAAAGCTCGTTAGTTTATCAGCTGAACTTTTAATTTGATGTTTTGTGGACAGGATTTCATAACAATATATCGTAGAGATTTTAAATTTCAGAATATGTTTTCCGTTCAGTGTAACACAGTGTAAAGTACAGCTCGAGTTTTTAAGCATCAAACGTCATTTTTTTTGTATTCTAAATGTTCAAACTGCTCAACTCATCAGTCCATTCATGCACCAGCGATTCTTCTTCTGTACAGGACTCCAGATAAACCCGATCAGTTCCTGCATGTTCTCTTTGTGCGGCAGCGTGTGTTTGTGTATTTTGTTGAAATCGATATTTTCAGCCTATTTTCACGACCAAAGAATGTCTGCAGCAGGAATACAGCCGAGATGAAAAAACCCTGAGCTTGGTTCATATTTCAGTATTTTTCTAAGCGTCATTAGGAAGCTTTTTGAGTTTTAAATCACAGGGTCCTACATTTATTATTATCTTGAACGTACAGTACGACGACCTGAGAGGCTTTTTATGTACAGTCACTTGTTTTTGTTTTATTTGCTGTGCCACGTTTCTCTCTTTGCGTGTTCATTTCTGCAAATCGTGGTGCTTTCTGCAGACTGTTAATGCAGTCAGTCAGTCAGTGAAGGTGCCTGCATGGTTATTTTTACATTTTATTTTCCTGCTGCTCGTCTCCACTCACAGCACTGAATACTGCTGGAAGAAGTGGTATCGGTGCATCCCTAGCTGTATGTGTGTGTGCGTGTGTGTGTGTGTGTGTGTGTGTGTGCGCTGCTTTGAAGCAATAACTGTGGCTGTGTGACGTTGCTGTAACAGAGTGTGTGTGTGTGTGTGTGTGTGTGTGTGTGTGTGTGTGTGTGTGTGCGCTCTGCTTTGAAGCAATAACTGTGGCTGTGTGACGTTGCTGTAACAGAGTGTGTGTGTGTGTTTTAAGGCCTGCTGTGTGTGAGATGCACTGTATGAACGACGGCTGCTCAGAACCGTGTTCGGATGTCGGTGCTGCTTTCAGGTGCAGCGGTTGCTGTCGGTTTTCTGTCCGACCTGTGTGTGTGCAGCTGAGGAACACTGTAAAAGATAATTCCTGCTTTGTGTAATTTATAAGTGTTGGGTGAGATCTTTTTGTGCAATTGTCTAAAAGACTGGAGCGGGCGACACTGTACGCCAGCCGGGCGACGACGCAGGCGCTTCTGGTTGTTTTGTTTCAGACTTTGTTTCACCAAAATTAGCTCTTTATGCTTGAACGCTACAAAAAACAACAATGTCCATCTCAGTTGCAAGCTCTCAAGAACACTCTAGTCTCTTTATGTGTTGAATTGGTTTTGTTATGTCTACCTCAGATTGGCACAGGAAAAAAAGCACTATTTGTAAACCTTGGAGATCACAGATCACAGATATTAATGTCATCGCCTGCTTTTGATCAAGGATTTGTGATTTTATCATATATCAAACTGTACAGTCCTCTTCAGACCCAGACAGATGATTTGCACCTTATTGTATCGTCGTGGGTTCGTCCGTATGAGAACCCAGCCACAAACCGTAACGTAGGACCACCACCGACTTTATATACCGGCTTCAGCATTTCTAGCCCCGATGTACTTTAAACCGCTCATTAATATTAAGGCTGTCATAATTATCTTTGTAAATGTTTGTAATGAAAGAGAAGGAGATATATAACACTTGTGGATGTAGAAATAGTGAAAATGTGTCATCAGTGTCTTACTTATTCTTTCGTTTTTTACAAAAAAGGCACCACAGATCTGCACACACACACACACACACACACACGCACGCACGCACTCGCTGATCTGTACACACACACTCGCTTCGTGTTGCTGTCAGTTATCGTGCATGATGACTTAACTGGCTCACACGTTTCTGTTCTCCATGTTAAGAAGTCATCATATGTGATGGTTGTGAAGGTGTGCCTTAGGCCAACGTCTCGTACGTCACCGCGTATTAATTACCAGTCGGGGGGTGACCTCGGTTCACCTGAAGGGACGAGAGAAACCATGTAATTTATGTTCACATGCACCTGTTGATTTTTCTAATCCATCGTCATGACAACCGTAAATAAAACCTACAGTATGTTTCTATTTTTTAGTGTGTTGTTTTTATTTATAGACACAAAGAATTACTCAGAAAATGAGTTTTAGATTGTATTTTAGAACTTGATATAACTTATGCTTGATATATATTGATATCTATCTGGAGTAAACTGTTTTGTTTAGTTCATTCTTGATTCTTCATTCTCACTGCTGTGATACTGTACGAACAAAGAGGAGCTACTAAATGGAACTTGAGGTGAAATTGTTTTGTTTAAAAGTGAATTTGAGATGAGAAATAAATAAAAAGGAAAACCACTCATAACTTTTACTACATAATCAGATTTATTGTACACTAACTGCAGCAGCTGCCTTTAAAGGCAAACATTAAGTTTATAAAATGATCCTAGTGATGCTAGTCCGCTCATTTACAAGACGTCGGGTGACGGTAGAGACGTTGATGCTGTTTGATGATGGCTCATATCTTCATATCTGGGAGGACTCCAGCCACAAGGAGGAGCTCTTGACTCGCGGCTGCTGAGAGTCCAGCCTCAGCAGCGCCGTCACAGCGCCCTCTATCTTCGACATCCACGCTTTCTGCAGAGTCACACAATAATATCAAAGTTTATTATCCAGCAGTCAGTTAGCAGCTGTTTGGTTTGCTCAGATGATATTGATGAATTATTACTAATAACTCTACATCAGTAAAGAGGATAAATATGAGCCATCACTGATTCTGTCCTGGAGCTTAAAAAACAGCTCAAAGATCATCCCTGACCGGAGACTACTCTCCATCTACAGAAAGCACTAAATCACTTTAGACATGCACATAAGTAGAAATTAATGTATATTAAAATGTAATAAATCTGTAAACTAATGAGCTCCTGCATGGCAGTTTATAAAGTAAAAGACTATAACAGATGCACATTTTAAAACATTAGAATAAAGGAAACCTCTGGCAGATTTCCATCTGTAAGTAACTGCAATATGAGGTCAATCTAATTTACTTTGTAAGTGACAAGTGGGTTTAAATGTCAGCTAAACTTGCATACAAAAGTGAGCAAAACACATTTTAAAAAGATTATTTTTGTGGTTTACTGTGTTGATGTGACACAGAAAGAAATGGTTGGAGATAATTAACAAATCCACATTATGTTGCACGTCTGTATGATATGTACGCAGTATTTTTGTAAAACAGAACACAATCGGCGCTCTACCAGCTCTTACGAGTCTGCACAGCTTCACAGTTTGAGTGTGGTTGGTACGGTACCTTGGCAGCCTCTGAAGCAGCTTGCAGGATGAATGCACCGATACACTGCTGGTAGCGGTTCTGGTGCATGATTATGAAAGAGTGAGGCAGCCCCGATGCTACAAAGGAAGCACAATTCATCCGTTAACATCAACTCGCACACACAACGTGTATCCAGACCCAGCATGACGCGCTCTCAACATGAAACCCAATAAACAAGAAAGAATTATTACTGGAGGCGTTGAGCTGATCAATATTCTTGAGCTGGAGTCGGTCCAGCGAGACGGGCTGGTCCAGAACCGTGAAGGTGCATCCGTCCTTCAGGAGCTGATCCAGTTCCTGGCTCTGTGGCATCCGGAGAGGGTTCTGCTCTGGACCGATGGACCGCTACACAGGAAGACAGACGGGACATGAACAGTGTGAACAACATGAAGCTCCTGCAGAGCCAGAACACTGAACATCTGTCGAGAAACGGACCTTCTTGTTTCTCTTCGTCCTCGTGATCAGCAGGAATTCGTCAAACAGGAACAGATAAACATCGATGAGCTTCGTGTTCTCTGGAGATCAACCGGAACAAAGATGGTGTGAGAGTGTTGTTGTTTTTTTATGATGCATGTGAGATGTGTTTCAGCCGTACACACCTGTCAGCACCATTTTCCCTTCGTGCAGCAGACTTCTGTGAGAGATGAGATTCTCCAGCGTGACGGCCTTCAACAGATGTTTCAGATTCTGCAGGAGAAGCAGTCAGGCAGGTAAGAGGGAGACATTTCACCTTCTGACGTTGAGTGTTGTTTTTGCTTTTCATGACATTTGAAGTCAACAAAACTCTCACAGACACAAAAGCACACAGATATTAATATATATATGTAAACAAACACACAGACAGACCTCGGGGACGAAGGCGCGCTTGTCTCTCTCCCAGACAGGAAGCCACACCAGAGCATCTCTCAACTGTTTCACCTTCTGGTAGTTATCCAGCCACTTCACCTTTCCCTCCAAATCACCTGGAAGCAGAAAGGCATCCTTTCAACCAATCAGACAGAAACCTCTTAAACCTCAGTAGTACACAGTTAGGACAGGAGAGGATCTAACTGTTCACTACCTTTAAGAATAATCAGGTACTTCAGCCACATTTATAACACCTGTTTTCACATGACAGTTCTATTATTATCTTTATCTGTTTTCTTGTGTAGTGATGGTTGCCTGCCAAACAGGTGTGACCGTGCCGTGAGAGATTTCAACACGCTCAGCTTTTACAGTAAATATCCCCCCACACACACACACCCAGAGGACGTTGCCCTGCACCTCTCAGACGTGGTTACTCCTCGTCACCGGTGCAGCTCTGTCACACATTGTTTTAATAGTTGTGTAATTGAAGATCGGTGAGCCGGTGACGTTTGTTTGTTTTTGTTTCGGTTGTTTGTTCAGTACAACAGAATACCATCGAGGGGCAGCGCTGCAGCGCGTTTCCCACAGCCTGTCATCTAGTTACAGAGTAAACCGCCACAAACAGGTCTGCAGGCAGAGAGCATGCTGGGAGGAAGAAACGGTCAGAGCTGCTCGCTGCTTTCCAGAAAAACATGCAGCTTGTTTGCTCAGAAAAAGACACAAACTGGTCTGGATAACCTGCTGGCATCTGCTTCAAGGGACTGCTTGTAACTTCTTACACGTAGAAATCATTGCGGGTCGGTGTTCCATGCACGCTCGCTCGTTCTATCTAGTGAAGCCCGTCTGTTAAACAGTGTTGGCCGCGGTCGGAGGACGCGGGGGAGACCGTAGCTTTGGTCTCCAGGACCGGAGTCTCTGCTCCTCTGCTCCTCTGCTGCCTTCACTCACACACCACGCTCCTTCTCTCTCTCTCTCTCTCCACCTCTCACGTGCATGCTGCTCACTCCTCACTGCAGAAGAGTTAGTTTAGCTCTGAGAATATCTAGTGAATGTTCAGTGGACGTTTGTGCAGAAATAACTGCTGCAGCTCCTCCAGACCAACAGAGGTTTCCCGTGTCTTGTGAAGTGACGGGGCTCCGCAGAGAGAAACGTTATCGTCTCCGACCAAAACTCCGGCGTCTCCCCCGTTCCCTCCGGCCGCGGTCGGGAGGCTGAGGCAGGAAAAGCCAACACTAGGATCAGCATTGATTCATGGAGAGACCTTGGTCTGGTCAGCTAACATTACTGCCAAGCAGCTGAAATATAGAGTGATATTGTGCTTTTAGCTGACGTGTGTCTCCTCACTGTGTTGAGCGATGCTCCTTCATGTCTATGTAGAGCGAGCACAAGCGCCAGCAACAGGACGCTGACTTTAGTTGACTTAACGGCCACAGGTGAAGCCGTTAACAAGACATTTCTGATTCTTACAAACAGTCCCTTGAACATGTTTCTTGCATCTTACTGTTTGTCAAACGCCCGACTGAAGAAACAGTTGAGTCGTGATCGGCTGAATGACGCCGCTGAGAGACGTGTGACACCTGAAGCTCGGAGGAATATTCAGCTTAAAAGTCCTATAACTCTCCCTTCAGTGTGCCGACTCAGTCAGTGAGAGTCTGTTGATAATAAGGCAGCGCTGACACGCTCAGGTGGTGAGGAACATTTGAAAACAGCGTTTTATGCAAATGAGAGCATATTTTGTGGTGATGCAATAGAAAGGGAAGTAGCTCAGGATGCTCACATATAGACGTGTCCACCTGCTCCGCTATGACCTGCAGGCCTCTGGTCTCGTCCTCTGTCTGGCATCTCTTGGCGATATTACGCAACAACAGCGGGTACCGAGTCAACCTCTGCAGCGGCGCCACCAACAGGTCGCGCAGTTGCAGCCTCCGGCACTGTTCGTTCCTCTCGCACCACTGTGGGGGGGGGGGAGAGAGAGAGAGGACGGGGTGAGAGGAGGGCTGTCGGTGGGAAAAAGAAGAAGGTCAGAGGGGTGAAAGAGTGGTCACGGTGTTTGTAAGAACAGGGGGCGGGGGGCAGTGAAAAGCGTGTGATATCGAAGACCAAAACAAAAAGCTCCAACAGATACATAAGCACGATGACAAGGAAGGTTACACGAGGGACAAATGGTCACATTCCTGTCTCTGACCGGCCTCGGGGACACTGAACTGGTTGTTTGCTGTTTAGACCTCAACGTTGCTGCGTGTGTCCTCTCTCTCTCTCTCTCTCTCTCTCTCTCTTAACCTTTGCACCAAGCGTTGTCAAGGTACACGGCGTCCTTGCCACCGCCACCGCTCTGACTCGCGTGCACACCTACACACACCCTCGGCGAGTTCCCGTCTGTACCTTCACGTAGGATCCAAAGTCCTCTCTGGGCTTCAGGCTGTCCAGATAGAGCAGAGCCGTGGAGTAGTTGAGGCAGTACTTCTGCAGGCAGTGACAGACGCTCTCCTGGAAGGCCTGCCAACAGATAGCAGAGTTATTACACAGACTGCTGCTGCTGGTCATCAAGGCCATCACGCTGCAGATAAACAGATCATAAAGAAGGGCGACTAGAAGATACCAGTCTGGGTACAAACACAAACATTACAGCGTCTTGTAATGCGTAATTCAACAGTATGATGGAGAGGTTTCTATTATTTTCATAAATATTAAAGTAGGATACTCTACACTTTAGTATACAACTGAGCGATTAATTGAGCGTCTAGGCTGAGTCAGCGTGTTTGAGGTTAATGTGTGTGTCCACATGTGAGTCACACACTCGCCTTGCTCAGCAGCTCCAGCAGGGTGGGCCCGCCACCCTCCGTGATCTCCAACGTGTCCTTGATGACGCGGAGGAGGTTGTTCAGGAAACCGAAGCTCACCTGCAGCAGAAAAAAAACACTCAGTGTCGGGTCTCCCTCACCACGGCCATGCTTCACCACGGTCACGCTACACTCTCCCTCACCTCGGTCACGCTCAGTCTGGTAATAATATTATTTCCTCTTTAGTTTCTTCTAAATAAAAACAAGTAATACTACTACTGATAAACCAAAAACAACCAGTATGATATTCCCTATAAAAGATGCAGTCCTTCAATGTCACAGGTCACTTTGCTTTCACCAGTAACTGGAGTGTAACTGTCAGAATGCTGCAGCACGAAGCGTCATACACTTCAGTTTTGTCAGTTAAAGGCAAAAACGTAATTTAAAAAAAAAAGAAAAAGTGAGTTGATTTGATTGAATCTGAATGAATTTGAATTTGTCCCGAAGTGGCCGCTGTATTGATCCCCTCCACCTTAAAGAAGGAGCTTCACTGAGCTGTGAGTGTGATTACAAACAGAGTTCACTCCACCACGGAGGGAGGAGGGTGGAGGGTGAGGGTGGAGGGAGGAGGATGGAGGGTGGAGCGGCCGGATTGTCTTTTACCTTTTGATGCAGCACAACAAACTGGTGTTGTTAGAACGCTGTGAAGGCTGCTGCTGTTTCTAATTGTTTGCATAACACACCTGAAACTAACAGGCCTGCTGCTAGAGATTTGCATCACGTCTCACCAGGCAAAGCTCGTTGAGGTTTGCAAACAGCCTCCAGGAGTCGACGTCAGACAGGCAGTTCCTCATCTGCAGGTTTGTGAGTGTAGCCAGAAACACCTGAAAGCAACAAAAGAAGTCAGGTAGAGAGAACAGACCGGCTGGCGTTACGTTTCTTATCCGCCGCCGTAAACAATGGAAAACATGAAGAGACTTTTACATGATACCTCAGCAGCAGGAATTCAGTGACGGGAGAAAGAACACAAAGCAGCGGGAGTTGGGTTTCGTTTGGGTTTGGTCTATTTATTTGTGTGCGTATTTGTGCATTCTGAGGCTTTGTACGGACAGTCACCTCTTTGAGGACCATGAGCTGATCCAGGAAGTAAACACACTCGCTGGTGAAGAGTTCCCAGATGGCCTCTCGTCTCTTGGAGCCCTGAGGGTCAGAGGCATCGCTCACCTGGGAGGACTGGTCCCGCAAGAACTCCGCTAGCGAGTAGTCCTGCACACAAACGGGCAGAAAGCCAAATCAACGCATTGGCAACAAAAGCACCCCTGGAAAATGAGACTTCTATTTACTGTGTGTGTTTGCATGAAAAGCTGCACATCATGTCACGGTGAGGTTCCTCCCACCAGCCTGACTCACTCACTGTTTGTTTATATACGCGTGCAGGGTCGACCTGACGGGTTACTGCCTAGACATTCTGGTTCTTGCACAACTTGAGAGTGATCTAAACGTTGCAGGAGCTTCCCTCTAACGGCTGTCCTTTTCTTTCTGAGTCACTTGTTAAACACTGAGATCTGTTTGGATTGGGAATCTGGATCTCTTTGTTCAGACTGTTACTCTGCTTGCGTTAGAAGTCAGAATCAACACGTTGATTTACAGAACAAACAGCGTCTGTCAGCGTCTCACCTTGTATATCTGAAGGTCAGAGTTTCTCCAGTCTTGAATTTGTGACGTTGAGAGATATTTTTCAATATCTGGTGTCGTGCCCGTCTGAGACTTTCCTTTAGTCTGGAAGGTGAGAGGGGTGAGGGGGGGGGGGAGACGACACACACACAGTTAGAGAGTTATCTCTTCATACAACCCGGTTGAACGAGTTTGGTTGAAGTTCTGCTTTTCAAGTGTTGACCGATTACAAAAGCTGTGTGGTGGCAGAAGGGATCAGAGGACCCACATTAATCTGCTTTGAGAAGTGGGTCAGAGAACAATGTCCAAACCAACTGCCCACTCAAACAAAGTACATCGAAACAAAACCGCAAGCACAACATTGGCACTGGCCGCACAACAACAACAGCTAACACACAAACAGCACAGCACACCTACCGTACTACGCCGTGAAAAGGGCCACTTTGACTTCTTAGTATCTGGAGGAAATCACAAACATAAAACACTGATTAAGAACCAACAGAACGGAAACAACTGTGAGCAAATATGAGAGGTTGTGGCACACAAATAGTGCATGTTGCCTTTTAAGTTTGGGACATCACACTGGTATTGTGCATCCTCTGAAGCACCAACACACACTGAATAACTGTACGCTGATTAACCCTTTCAGTCAGAGAAAAGCTGCGTTTTAGAGCCGTTTATCTCAAAGTCTTTCATTAGATTAACATATGGACATGTTGCATGTTGTCTTTTTCAGAATAACCAGGGTTACAGAACAGAATTTAGGTTCGTCTAGAAAAAATGCAAATCATTGAAATTCTGAAGTTGTCAAGCACGAAAGCTCATTACAGAACAGTTATTCAACTGTTAAAGCTGCAGTAGGCAGTCTATTTTTAGCATCATTGGGCAACAATCCCATAATAACCTTTCAGCATATTGTAATTGAAGTGTTCTGAGAGGAAACTAGACTTCTGCTCCTCCTCATGGCTCTGTTTTCAGGCTTTAGAACATCTAGCCCGTGACGGGAGACTTTGACCAATCACAGGTCATTTCAGAGAGAGAGAGCGTTCCTATTGGCTGTGCTCCGGTCATGTGACCGGAACTTGGCGTTCCTTCACCAGATTTCAAAATTTAATTTTCCAGCTAAACCGTGCACTACAAGATGATTGTGAGAACGTGAGGAGAGAAATAGACATTAACGTAACAGAATATTGATTCATATTTGATCAGCGCTGCCTAGTTTCACCGTTTGGTCAGAGTTCAGAGTGATTGACAGCCGGCGTTCATAGACGGCAGCTGGACAGCAGACCTCAGATCAGCTCTGACTGCTTGTTTTCCTCCGGTCTGTGAAATCTTGCAGATGCCGTTAGGAGCACCGGAGGACACAGAGGAACATGATTTTTTTCAGGTTACCTGTTTCATGTACTACTGTCAGGATATAGCAACCGTTTTATAAAAATAACTTTTTTTTTTTTTAAATCATATTTGCTCCAATCTCGCCTACTGCTGTTTTAAACTGGGTAAAAATGGCATCACTCCGGTCTCACAGCCGTCTCTTAACTAGAGAATAATACAAAACAAACATTTACTCAAAGTAACGGTTGTTCGGGTTCCTAATCCTCCTGACTTCAACGGGGTCAAGGGTCAACACCTAGACTGTGAATAGTTTACAGAAGCATCATAACCAATAAATAACAACGGCTACATGCTATTCAGTGAACTGTTTCCAGCCACTTCCTCCATTAAAGCTGCAGTCGGTGACTTTGAGCAAATATCATAAAAAGTTATTTTTATAAAACGGTGACTACATCCTGACAGTATCGCATGTTCCTCTGTTTCCTCCGGTGCTCATAACGGCGTTTGCAAGATTTCAGCGGCCAAAGGAAATCAACCAATCAGAGCCGAGCTGTCTCTAACACAGCTCGCGATCAAACTGTCCAACTAGGCAGCGCCTGATGTTCAGCTGTAAAATAGGAGAGTTTGCGTCATGTGACCGGAGGACACAGAGGAACATGATTTATTATAAAAATAACTTTTTTTTAAAATCATATATTTGCTTTAATCTGCCTACTTCAGCAGGCAGCGCTGATCAGATATGAATCAATATTCTGTTACGTTAATGTCTATTTCTCTCCTCAGATGTTCTCAGAATCATCTTGTAGTGCACGGTTTAGCTGTAACATGAGAACGTTTGTGACGCCGCCGCCATTGTGAAATCTGTTGAAGAAACGCCAAGTTCTGGTCACATGACCGGAGCAGAAGTCTAGTTTTCTCTCAGAACACTTGAATTACAATATTCTGAAAGGTTATTATGGGATGTTTGCCCAATGATGACAAAAATATACTGACTACTGCAGCTTTAACTGTTTAAATCAGCCATTTGGTTCACAAAGCCAGAAAAAGAAACCATTAATTAATATATATATATATATATATATAAATAAAAAATAAATAACAAAAATAAATAAATATAAAATATATAATTTATATATATATATATATATAAACTAAAATATAGAATTTTACCAGAGAGGTTTGAGCCTTTTAATCTGTCCGCTGCTCCGTTGGATACAAAAAGGTCTCCTGGTGAAACGTCCAATCCGAGCAGGCTGACCACCACGGAGCTCCGCCTCCTCTCCTGAAGCCTGAGGGGACAGCAGACAGGTGTTAACGTCTTCAGGTGGTATTCAGCTTCTGATTGGCTGACGAATAAAGATTAAAACCGGTAGTAGTGCTCGAACATTTATAAAACATCTGAGATTCACTGAGCACTATTATTCTATTGTAGATGTAATACAGCACAGAGAGAGAGAATAGACTTCAGAGGAAATCACAGCATTCCTTCTGTCATGTTACACGGATACCTGAAATACCATCTGCTGCATTGTGAAGTAAAACTGGCGATTAACACGAGAAGCAGAAATTATAAAGGATAAGTGTTCTGCGTGGGTAGCTGCTGATTTGTGTGGAAGGAGGCGAGCTGTCAGTGTGTGCCAGTTCTAATCCTCTCAGTCTCCTTCTCATAGTTAGTAACCGAAGCATGGCTGGAAAAACACCGGCCCGCCTTTTAGCCTCAGGCGCAGAGCAAACAGCCGCTGCTCTCAAGTGTTGGGACTTATGCTCTGCTGTTGTACTTCAGGCATACTACTGCTGCACATAAAATCAACGTGTTGAAATTAAAACCCTTAAACGACCCTTAATTATAAATGTAATTTAATTTTATGGCATACGTCAAATGTGCCGACGACGTATCCCGAAAGGGCACGGCCACATAAATGTTTTTATTTGTTGGACGTATAAAACAATTCTATATGTAGTAGAACTTGATTGATGACGGTTGTGATGCAACAATCACAATCCAAATCGTGCCAATGCTAACAAGAGGTTTTTTTATAGTCATTCCACATGAATGCAGTCAGCAGAAATAAGCTGCACGGTAACCGGACAAGCTGGTTTCTCCATAAAAGGTGTAAGGTTCGGCACAGTGACACCTGATCAACAGCTGGTCAGTGACCTGCGTCAGCACGCTGCCGTTTCACTTCTACATGCATCATGAGGGTCTACGCCTTTAAAAAGAACAGAAGTAGATGGACAAGGGGAAATAATAACACTAAGTTATAGAATCCTTCCGTAGATTGTAAAACACATCCTGTTAACGTCGGGTTAGATCAACACATTAAAGGTTATCAGGACATGATCAGAGGACCGTTTATGACAATACAATGAAGTTAAGCAGAAGTAAAAGCAGAGGAACAATGCTGGTACTGCCTTGTCTCGCTCTGCTATTATATGTAAATCTGCTTTGTTAGACTGAATGAGCTTTCTTTGACTTTGTCCCTCTTATAGCTGTTAATATCCCCTCATACAGGAGCTGCATTTGTGCTGCTGCAGTTGCACAAGAAGCAGACGGACTCACATGCACATGCAGGCCTCTCGACTCCAGGGCCGACCAGGAGAAGTTAGTCTGCGACTGAACTAGGGATGCTCATTTTGAAAGATTTTCTTAACCGATAACCGACCCTCGTTAACCCTTTATTAACCGATAACCGACAAGATTTGTGCCTCTCATGCAGCGGTGTACCAGCTGCAGGAGCACAACAGATATTGGTTGACGGGAGTCTCCAGTTCACCGTCCGGGAGCGTTAACTCAGCAGCTACAATGCTGCGTGTAGTGTCGCGGACATGCAGCCACTTTCCCAGTAAAAGTCTCCACCGCACATTTAGTTTAGTTTAGCAGGTTGTCAGCTGTGTGTCTGCCCGGCGGAACTTTAGCGAGTGTCCAACAAACAGTGTGTGTGTTTGTGCTACGTTAGCAGCTCTAGCATTGCCGGAGGCTTCATGCTCGCCGCCGCACGCGTAGTCTGCGTAATTTTAGTGAGTTTCCAGCAGACCGTGTGTGTGTTGGCGGTGAGTGTGAGGTTGTTGGTGGCGTTCCGGCTCTGCCACTTAAGGTGGACCAGCTTTTCTCCTTAAAGAGACGAGCCGCTCCTCTGAGACGCTCAGCTTTTTAGCTCATTATTAACATTTCTTTTAACCGTTTTAACCGATAGCGTTAATCGGTTAAAACGCTTAATGTCGGTTAACGGTTAAACGGTTAATTATGGACATCCCTAGACTGAATGTTTTTTTTTTTCCTCCAGGATACTTGAGTTGAACTGTGAAAGCAGCGACTGTTCATCGCTCTCCGTGGTAAACCGATACAACCCCCCCCCACTCCAGATCAACGTAACGGCAGGCGGTGCTGAATCAGCAGCACCTGAGCTGCTGTAGAGGATGCATGGTGGCTCTAATGGGACGGTGAGGAAAAGCACGATTCCTCCTCTAAACGGGGTCAGCGTCTCCTCGCAGTTCATCCTTACACAATGACATCTTGTTGCTTTGTGACCGCTCTCAGAAAGCCCTGTCTCTCTCTCTCGTGTCCTCGGCCTCTCTGCCACAGACAGCACTTGTTCTTGTTCCCCGACACAACAAGAGAAATAATGATGCCCAAAAAAAAAAAAGACCGTCCCAGCCAATGGCTCGCAGGGCCCGGGCCACTGTACAAGAGGCGCAGTGCCAGGGTGCAATTACAGGGACAATAGCTGCCTAATTATCCAGCGAGGGGAAGAGCCCGGCAGCCCCATTAGGAGGGGTGTGGGGTGGCGGTGGCGCTAAGAGAAAACAGCCTTAATGAGGGTTTGTCTAGCCCATACAGAACCATGGGACTCTCAAAACTTTAACCCACCAAGCTGATGCTCCATTAACAAAGACATGAAATAACAATGATTGAACAATGGGGCTCCTTAAACCAGAGGTCCAATCATCATCCTCGCTCACCGAGTGTCCTGCGAGCGCAGACGCTCAATGTTGTAGCTCCAGTTGGCGTGTTAAGGAAACGATTTGACGCAGATATTTGGACAACAGCAGCAGCTGTTTACTATGGAAATTAGAGATGAAAAAAAAAAAAAATAGTGTGTGTGCTGTAGTCCAGTTACAGGAAAATGTTTTTACTACATTCCTGATATGCAAACATGTTCACACAAGCTTGAAAGTGAAGTCCAGGTGTGTTTGGTTATGCTGACAGGACACACAGACAACATGCAAACCAGTCTGAGGCACACCTACCTGTTCAGGCAGGGATCCTTCTCCTGTAACAAGAGGAAAGATACTGCATCAGTCAGAGGAAAACTTTAGATTATCACCATTCTCTGCACCAATACAGCACTATTAGCTGAAAACATACATTACAGTAAATGTACCGAGATGATTAACGTCTCCTTGAGCGACACGGTCTCATGGCAGTTTGTGAAATATATTTAATCTATTTGATTCGTGTACATTCACACAAATATCTGCAGCTCAGCACGACTTTCAACAACACACGATGCATGCGTCAATTTCCGCTCCAGTCTGTTCAAAATAAAACTACTTCGTTAGGTTTAGGAATAGATTGACTTGGTTAGGTTTAGGCAACAAAACTATTTAGTTAGGTTTAGTAAAAGATCGTGGTTTGTGTAAAAATAACACCAGAAATGCTGTAACTTAAGCACAGAAGTTACGTGACAAAACTACTTGGTTAGGTTTAGGAAAAAGATCGACTTGGTTAGGTTTAGGAAAAGATCGCGGTTTGGCTTAAAATAACACCAGAAGTGCTGTAACTTAACTACGGAAGTTACGTGACAAAACTACTTAGTAAGGTTTAGGAAAAAGATCGACTTGGTTAGGTTTAGGAAAAGATCGTGGTTTGAATTAAATTAACACTGGAAGTGCTGTAACGTCAGTACGGAAGTTACGTGGCAAATAAATCAACTTTGACTTGTGGCTTCACACGGGACACGAACACGGCTCATCCATCCACCCCGACTTCCTCCCTACACCGCGTTCACCGCTCGTTATATTTCCCGATTCATAATTACTTGGATTACATACGAATTGATTTCTTGCTGACCATCACGAAAAAAATAAGTGAAACTCGTGTCGTACACGAATCAATATTCAATTTCGGGACTATTTCACGAACTTCTGTGCGACTGGGCCGCCTTGAGACATAACAGGCTTTGAAGGTCCAGCATGTAATCAGCTAAACAGATTCATTTATTTTCATTTATTTACTTTTCTTTAAGCTGTAATTACGACACTATTCACATGCCGTATTAGCAGCGTCTTCCAGTGCACACTCAGCATTAAACAGAGGGTACAGAGACCTCCTCCTGCGAACCACACCGCTGTATCACTTTCAAAGACACTCAAACGTGAATCAGTGTTTTAAGTGGTCGCTCGGATTCAAAAGCCTCTGATATCTGAGGAGAATGTCGGGGACTCTATTGAGAATGTGCTCGCTTGAATGCGGCGAGCTGATGAATAGATCCCCCCCATTATCTTTTTCCATCGCTCACTGACCCCTCCATTATTGGGTGACTGCTGACTGCGGTGAATGGGGGCCCCGAGGAGAGCACTTCCCAGGGTCCTCCAGGGCGGTGGGCTTGGTCGGAGCTGTCAGTGCGTGTAACTGCTGATTCATTTGCTGTCAAAAGCTCGCATTGTGAGTGACCACCACAGGAGGCAAGGCCCAGTGAGGGAGAGGAGGTCTCCGCCAAGGAAGGAATGTGTGTAACCACTTCATTTATAAAAATCCTCATGGTGGGGAAATGATTACAGAAATCAAGCTCACCTGTACTCCACTATCAGGAAATCCAAAATCTTTCATAAGAGTAGGATGAGCGCTGCGACATTCTTGTCTCGTGGAAGAGACGCCGTTGTCAAAAGTCTTTGATCTATATGATCTGGTCCTCTGTCGGCCGGAGGATGAAATGGGTTGACAGATCTCTCCATCGGAGAGGGGGTTCGCCGCGAGAGGAGACTTCACTCTGTGCAGTGGCGACAACAGGGGGGTGATGGAGGGTGGCGGCGTGCTCCCAGAGGAAGGCTCCTCCTGAGTGCTCCCCATCATGACGGTATCCATCAGAGGACGCCTGATGCTCCTCATCCTCCTCAAGGTGGGGGACGTGGAGATGCGCGCGGGGGCCTGCCGGTCGAACTGGAAGAACGGTTCGACCAGGCCGTCGGCGGCGTCCTGTCTCAGCTTGGAGTGCATCCGCGTCAGGTCTATGTGCATGATGACCGGGTTGCTGGTCTGACACTCCTTGTGCTGAAGAGGCGCCCCGTCAGTTTGCGTCTGTGCGTTCGCGACACCCCCGGTGACCGCTTCATCTTCATTCTCCTCGAGCCACTCGATGTAACTCCAGTCCAGCTTCTTCTTCTCCACGTCCTGGTCTTTATCCTGCAGAATGACGTGCTCCAGCGTAGACATTATAACCTCAAAGGCATTGTTAAAAGTGCAGCGGCGGGGGGAAAACGTGGTCTGGTCACTTCACCTCGTCTGAGTTAAGGTCAGATGATATAATCCGGTCGCATTCCAGCAATGTTCACACCGCTCACCTCTCAAGCTTCTGGGGGGGAAAAAGAGAAAATCTGTCAATACCCACAAGCACCATGAAGCAGGGACCAACCAGCCTCCTAATCTCCTGAAAGGGGATTTCAACTGGGCTGAAAAATGCTCAGTTGGCAGCGAAGTGGCCTTAAAAAGTGTTTAGTTAAAAGGTCCCATATTATGAAAAAGTGAGATTTTCATGTGTTTTTTTTTATTATAAAGCAGGCTGAAGTCCTATAAAAATACTGTGAAAGTGTTGAAACGCTCAATCCACAGGGAAATACACACACAGCCCGTATTCAGAAACTCTGCATTTAAAAACAAGCCGTCAGGATTTCTGTCCATTTGTGATGTCACAAGTGTACAATATTTAGACCCTTTACACAGATTTAAACGTAAACATTCTAAATGTGTCCCAGTTTATTCCTGGTTGCAGTCGAGGCCTATGGAAAGGAGGCTGGGTCACGGGCGGACATGGGTCTTGGGGTAACGGGGTATAACACATGCGCAGTGTAACTGAAGCTGCGGTCGTGCGTTGCGATTGGCTCAATTTCGGCGAGATTTTATTGCGCGTGTGTTATACCTCCGGAGATATGGCGCGTGACCCAGCCTCCTTTCCATAGGCCTTGGTTGCAGTGGATGGGAATGTCATCAGCTGACAGGAAGTACACATGGACCCAAGCTGTTGCCTAGCGACGCGATTCCGTTGCAATTTCGTCGCAATTCCATCGAAATGCGCTAAAACGGAGCGTTTCAGACGGAGGGTGAATACAGGTATATTCAGACAGACAGAATGAGGAAAATAAAGGGTTTTTTAACATTACAGCATGTAAACATGTTCTAGTAGAAACGCTAAATACAAGTATGAACCTGAAGATGAGCACGATATGGGACCTTTAAGGGTGTGAAGGGACCACATTATATTACAGTAACTACATCATTAAATGTCTTCACTGTTGTCTGTGTTTTATTTATTTATTCATGTATTTCTTTTGTTTTGTTTTGTTTTCCTTTCATGACTTGTGTTTTTTGTATTTGCTTGTCTCCGTTTTTGTTTGCCTTTAGTTCCTAGTATTGTCTGTTTTTGTTGATATATATAAAAAATGAGGCATGATGCACACCCAGCAGAAGTCTGTATCACTGACATGCACATGCTTCCTAATAAACATCATTCACAATGTGGTGAGACACAAAGAGAAGCAGGCAGCATGCACCTGGTCTCAGCTCTCCTGTCTCACACTAGTCTATTTCTACTCTCATATATTGAGTTTCTCCACCACATGGTCCCGTTTCATCCTGTTTTTCCACCATATTCAGTTAATTAGTCAGAGCCGTTACACGAGGACACAGAGGGATAATTACCTGAAGCTGGAGATCACCTGTGTGGAAGCAGAAACCACCGCACGTGCTCAGAGAGAGAAGAAGCTCGTGAACATTTAATGTTTAAGTTAATCACATCCACCGACGACTTGAGACGACTTGAGACGACTTGAGACGATTTGAGACGACTTGAACCACTGACTGACCGGTGAAGTGAAGTGTGACCCGACAGGGACAGAGGGACAGAGAGACAGAGACAGAGAGACAGAGAGACAGAGAGAGACAGGGACAGAGAGACAGAGAGAGACAGGGACAGAGAGACAGAGACAGAGAGGGAGAGAGAGAGAAAGACAGAGAGACAGAGGACGTCCTCGGAGGACAACTGAGCAGGTTTCAATATAAAGCTCCAAAGTTTCAAAAGGACCAAAAAGAAAAAGGTCCTCCGGTTGTTTAGTTTCCTGACAGAAGACCAGAGGAGCGAGGACACACACCGTGTGGAGCAGAGAGACTGAGAGAGAAGAGGAGGAGACTAAACTAAACTAAAGGTGCGACACACAACGACTGACTGCTGCAGCATGAGAACATCTATACTCTCTCTCTCTCTCTCCCTCTCTCTCTCTCTCTCTCTCTCACTCTCTCTCTCTCTCTCTCTGTCTCTCTCTCTCTCTCTCTCTCTCTCTCTCTCTCTCTCTCTCACTCTCTCTCTCTCTTCCTCTCTCTCTTTCCCTCTCTCTCTCTTTCTCTCTCTCTCTCTCTCTTTCTCTCTCTCTCTCTCTCTTTCCCTCTCTCTCTCTTTCTCTCTCTCTCTCTCTTTCCCTCTCTCTCTCTCTCTTTCTCTCTCTCTCTCTCTCTCTCTCTCACTCTCTCTCTCTCTCCAAACCAATAGGCTGTACAATTAGTAGTAGTTTAATCAAACTATCTTCCATATTATTCCATACTAGCCTATTTAACCTTTTTTTTATATTATAATACATTAGTATTTCAATAATTTGCATGCAATGATTTTTTTTTCTTTTACATTTTTTAAAATATTTTTTGTTTACGAATTTTATTTATTATTATTATTATAATTTATTTATTTTTTATTATATCTAACTTTTTAATTTTTTTTAACTTTTTACTTTTTATTTGTATTCACAAATATTTGATATAGAACATTTTAACCCCACACCAATGCCTAGACAAAATAACGTATAATAACATGTTGCCAAAGCGTCAATTCAATAATGAGAAAAAAAGAACAAAATAAAAACAAAAACATATATATACATATATACAATTCATTAAGAAAATTACAATATATAGATATTTAAAAAGAACATGGAAATGATAGAAAATAATTCATGTTTGTTGTGTCAATAAAACAAACAAACAAATAAAAAACAATAAATATATGATGTCAATATCAAATGCCAAATATTAAAAAATAAAATAATAATTAAAAAAAACATGAAGTATGTCCATATTATTACATACTATTTTTAGCCTATTTAATGTCTTTTCTGGTTCTTACTATTGACATTTAATTGACGAAATGTATTTAATTTTATCTCATTTAGCTTACTGTAGCCTATTTAATCATTTTTTTAATATTATAATAAAATTATTGTTTAAATAATTTGTTTGCAACGTTTTTTTTTCTTCATTTTTTTAAAATATTTTTTATTTACGAATTTAATTTTTAATTATCTTTTTTTTTTTTTTATTCACAAATATTTGACATAGAAAATGTTCACTCCCCACCAATGCTTAGACAAAATAACGTTTAATAATATATCTACACAGAAAATGATGATTCATAATTAAATATAAAAACCCCACAAATTAATCAATTAAAACATTGGTCTTCTTTCATATAGCCTATTTATAGTAGTGATAGTTGTAGCCTATAGTTTGGTAGGACATAGTGGAAGAAGTACTGCTTTTACATACTCTATTACAAGTAAAACATATCTTGCAAATATTAGCAGAAAATATGCTTAAAGTGACAAAATAATATTAATAATTTTAATTCATATTAATAATAAACTATATTTGTATAGCATTTTTCTTAACAATGTTACAAACTGCTTCACAATAAGAAAAATAATAACATATATTATATATAATAATAACAATAATAATAATAATAATAATAATAATAATAATAATAAACTTTGTGTATAACACATTTCTTAACAACGTTACAAACTGCTTCACAACGAGAATTTTTTTTACCGTAAAACAATAATAATAATAAAATGTTATAAAATACGATTTAAATACAATGTAGATAAATAAATTGCAATTGAATAAAATTCAAACAAAAGTAAAGTACATAATTTTCCCTCTGAAATGTAGTGGAGTAGAAGTATAAAGTAGCTTAAAATACAGACAATATATATTTATATATATATATGTATATATATACATATATATATATATATATATGTATATATATATAAATTACCTCAAATTTGCAAAGTAAAACATATCTTGCAAATATTAGCAGAAAATATGCTTAAAGTGACAAAATAATAACAATAATAATAATAATAATAATAATAATAATAATAATAATAATACAATATATTTGTATAGCACTTTTCTTAACAACGTTGCAAACTGCTTCACAGCAAGAAAAAAATATATAATAATAATAATCTTTATTTGTATAGCACTTAACAACGTTACAAACTGCTTCACAACAACAAAAAATACCGTAAAACAATAATAATAATAAAATGTAATAAAATGCAAATAAAATACAATATAGATCAATTATGTGCGGTTATGCCAATTAAGCTAATAATAATTTTGCTTTATTTTTTCTCTCATCATACATAATAAAAATAGAACTATAAAGTCCAGAACTATAATCTGTTAGAGGCATTCTGCCAAAATGACTATTACGCATATGGAGGCTGTAAAGATGTTACTTCCCGGTTTATGTGGCAACAATAAATGATTTTACATCATAAAAGGTCATCAGCAGTAATGTGTGATGGAAGAGACTACAGGCTATAACACCTCTTTCTGCTTCTCTGAGTTATCACCTCCTCTGGTTCCACTATACCTATGGTGTTCATTTTAAATAAATTTAATTCTTGTGGTCTATAATCTCTCTGGAATCTATCAGTGTTTAGTGGTATTTTTTGGGGCCGTATAGATTTTTAATGTGTGTGACTGTGTGTATGACAGAGGAACCATTCGTTGGTACTAGTATGAAATAACCTTTTCTGGTCCATTTGTTTGTATTTAACACACACAGACAAAGTCAGGAGAGAAGCAGCAGAATCAGCTGCTGACTCAGAGAAGTGAAGTGAAGTGAGCACTAGAGGGAGATAGAAGTCAGAGGGTGGGATCATCTGGATGATGTTGAGTCTGGATCTCTGGCGGCGCCTGGTGGGTCAATACAGGTTCTACATGAACATGTTCAAAACCACCTATTGAGACCACCTTCTGCCCTTCAGAGTTTTAAAATGATTTAGATATCTCAGAGGATAAAACTAGATTAATGTTGATACTTTCCTCCAGATGTTGTCACATCTGTGTGCCATGATTATCACACATTCAGTATGTTTTGTGGCTCAAAGAAAAAACACTTTCAAAATCTATCAAATTTTCCACAGAAACATCCCCACCACTATCAACATAATTGTAATACCCATTATATAGTTATTGTTAGTGGTGGAAGGATTATTCAGTACAACAATATAAATATACTCAGTTAAAGGTAAAAGTACTGCATTCAAACCCCGACTTAAAGGGACTGTATGTACGTTTTTACATGTATAAACGTTTTTTAATCGTGACAGTGACACAGTAACATTTTGTCACTCATTATCTATTTATTTAGCAAAAAAAAAGATTCCTTTACAACAAAAAAGGGCACAAAATGAAACTAAATTAATGCAATACTACACAAGATATAGAAATACAACAGTGTAGTAAACCATGTCTTCTACATTTGGCCACAATTTCTCAACCACATCACACCTCATGTCTTCTCTTGCAATACACCTGTCCAGATGTTTACATGCATGATCCATCCCTGGCAGTCTTCTGCAGAGACGTCCAGACGTCCAGCATTCATTGTGCCAAAGAGAGACACCTGATCATGTGGCTGCCGGCTGGCTGGCGGTCAGAAACTTTCCACCTTCATTCAGGAACAGAATTCCCCTGTTGGGGGGGCTGAGGGATGGAGAGCAAGGTGGAAGGAAAAGTGGCACATCCTGAGATTCTGCTGCTCTTGTCTTCTTTCCTCCTCTTATAGAGGTCATCAAGGAATGTAAACAGGTGCTCAGTCTTGTACGTCCCCGTTAGCAATTTATGCAATTTTAATATTTATTAATTTAGAAAATTTGCAGTCCAATTTACAGTCATGTGTTATGTATATTTAAAGCGATAAACTACAGCAAAAACATAGTTTTTCATGCACTGGTCAATTTTGCTGATATGTATTTCATCTTATCTCATTTAGCCTACTGTAGCCTATTGTTTCATGTTTTTTAATATTATAATACAATTATTATTTAAATAATTTGTTTGCAACGATTTGTTCTTCTTTCATTTTTTTTTTAATAATATTTTTATTTACGAAAAAGAGCATTATTCACAAATATTTTACATAGAACATTTACATTACATCTTGCAAATATTAGCAGAAAAATATGCTTAAAGTGACAAAATAATAATAATAATAATAATAATAATAATAATAATAATAATAAAAAACTTTATTTGTATAGCACTTTTCTTAACAACGTTACAAACTGCTTCATCAAGGAATGAAAACAGGTGCTCAGTCTTGTACGTCCCTGTTAGTGATTCATGCAAGTTTATTTCTATTAATTTTAGATGAATGTAGCAATGTGCAGTCCAATTTACAGTCATGTGTTATTTACATTCAAGGCAAAAACATAGTTTTTCATGCACTGGTCAACTTTTGCTTCCATAACACGTCTTCTTTCAGACTAGAAGAAAGAAAACATCCAAAATACACATTTAGCTGTTTATTTTACTACTTTGTCTATTTGCATATGTAGATAATTCCTCATTTGCATATTTAAACAAACATAACATTTCAGATAACTTGTAATACAAAAAAAGAATTGCCTTAATGTCAGTATTCACCTGGGGAAGTGTCCTGATGATATATATTAGTTAAAATGTTTTACTCTGTTTCGCTGTAGTGTCTTCAAAACTCAACACATAGCTGATCTTTAAAGGCCGTTTTCTCAAAAAAAATGCAATTCAATTTATTTTTTACATTGCGTCAAATCATAACAGAAGTTATCTCAAGATGCTTTTTCATATAGAGCAGGTCTAGACCGTATACTCTATAATTTAGAGACCCAACAAGAGATCCCCCCGATGACTCTGAGCCAGAAATCTCCACTTCATTAGCTCTTACATACTTTCCACTTTCATTCCTCCATATTCTCCTGAAGGTTTTTACAGACGGGTTTGTTCATAATTCAGAGCATGATTTATAGAACATTATATTCCTAAAAGAATGGTGAAACTTGTTTTTCTTTTATGGCTGTTGACAGTGTTTTCTGAGTGACCTTTGACTCTTCTGATGCTTCATCCGACGTTCAGATTTCTGTTCTGGAAATGTTTTCAAATTAGCGCATATTTGATGATAAGACAATGCCTCATTTGCATATTTAAACATACATTTTCTGAAAACTTATAATACACAAAAAATAATTGTCTTAATGTAAGTAATCAACTGGGGAAGTTTCATGGTGATATCTATTAATGTTTTACCCTATTCACCTGGACCAGGGGTCAGCAACCTTTACTATCAAGAGACATTTTAGGCAAAAAAAATAAAAATATAAATCTGGAGTTGCAAAACATGTGATCATTGTGATGAAGGTAACACAGTTTATAGTCCAACTATATAGTATTTAAGTCTAATGCAGTGAGGGCCAAAGAGATAATGTACTACGGAGTATTAGGGCCACATTATGAGAAAAAGAATTGGAGGTTTCCAGAATAAAGTCATAATTTAACAAGAAAAAAAGAAAATAACACGTAAAATTACTACTTTATAATATTATGACTTTATTCTCTAAATCTCAGATTTATTATTTTTCCTCAATGTGGCCCTAATACTCAAACACTAACACTGTTTATAATAATATTCAAACATGTGTAAAATAGAGTTTACAGTAAACACACAGAGATTTGGTAAAACAGTTCTTGTGAAAGTGAAAAGTGATCCACAGTTTAGGCCACATTGAGATCTGTTGTGCTGAATGTGTGAAGAGTTTCGGAAAAAGTGGCGGCGGCGGCGGCGGCGGCGCACTTTGAGTTCAGGCTGGTGCACGTCAAGGGTAGAGTACGAGCAGGGAGGCATCTGATTGGTTCTTTCTAAGTGGACCTCGAGGCAGTGATTGGTAGACGTTTTTACAGGATTACAGCAGCTACAGATGACGGCTCTTTTCAGCTCCTTTTTCAGAGCTCATCAGTAATGGATCGCTGTCGGGGGGGAAAGAACATTTCAACCAATATAACAGATAGTGTAGACTGGAGAACATCGACAACCCTGCCTTTAAAGGTCCCATATCGTGCTCATTAACTAACTATTAACTAACCCTAACCCTAACCCGGAATTGCGTTGCTAGGCAACAGTTTGGGTCCATGTTTACTTCCTGTCAGCTGATGTTATTTATATACACTTCAACAGGAAATAAACTGGGACACATTTAGAATTTTTATGTTTAAAACCGTGTGATGATCTATATATTGTATATTTGTGACATCATAAATGGACAAAAATCCTAACGGCTTGTTTCAAACGCACAATTACTGAATACGGGCTGTGTGTATTTCTCCGTATATTGAGCGTTTTGATAGTTTAACAGTATTTATAAAGCACTTAAACCTGCTTTATAATATAAAAGATATTTATTTAGGTACTTTTTACAATATGGGACCTTTAAGGAAATACCAAGCACCGCCCACCAGCCGGAGCGCAGCCAATAGGAACACTCTCTCTCTCTGAAATGACCTGTGATTGGTCAAAGTCTCCCGTCACGGGCTAGATGTTCTAAAGCCTGAAAACAGAGCCATGAGGAGGAGCAGAAGTCTAGTTTTCTCTCAGAACACTTGAATTACAATATGCTGAAAGGATATTATGCAATCTTTTGCCCAATGATGCCAAAAACATACTGACTGCTGCAGCTTTAATCTGACTTTATGATACATGTTGATCCTCCAGAACAACACCAGTGCAGCTGCAGGTTTTATTTTCCTCTAAAAGTACCTCTTTAATCTGCTGTGAATCAAAACACCGAGCCTGTCAGTGAACGGAACTGAGTCAGAGTCTGACAGCAGCAGTCTCCTCCCACTGAGCCTGATGAGAAGACGAGCAGCTCCAGTCTGTCTGACATACAGGAAGAAGTTGAACAAGTCTCACAACCAAACACTGAACGCTGGAAACCTTCACAAAGAAACAAATCAACATCAGTTTTTAGTGTTTTTGCGCTTTCACTTGATTTCCTGAGTGGACTTTGTGACTTTGTGTGTTTGTGCCATGCGCAGCTGGAAGAATGGAGGTGAATGTGAGGACTGCTGCTGATCTGGAGGAGCTGCTGTAACGTGAGGACTATTACTTCACCCGAAGAGAAGAAGAAAGTCTGTCGCTTTCTAAATGGAGAACATCTGAAAGGAAACGCACATTGAGTAATAATGTCCGACAGGTCCAGTTTCCTCCACAACGGAGACATTGTGTCTCTTTACGCAGAAGGCTCAGTGAATGGCTTCATCAGCACTCTGGGGTAATGTTGCTCTCAACTTTCTACTCACTACACATGGATTAACACTCACACTTTCACTTTACATCTCCTGCTTCTCTTTCTATCTTCATGCGTAAAGTGAGAAAGTTAAAGTGCGACTTGTGGCCAAGAAGGAGAAGAAGGCCTCCTCTCTGCTGCTGCTGCTCTCAGGAAACTCTTCACGTTCATGCAAATGTAACAGGAATGCAAAGCAGCAGCAGAGTGTGAAGTTAACCCAGGTAGACAAGTGCTAGAATGGTTACTGTTTGCTGGGGTTCCCCAAAGTAGGGCCCGGGGACCCAGAGGGGGACGTGAGGAGGTGTGAGGGGGGTCCCCAGCAAAATATGGTAAAATTATGGTTCCTTTTTAAGGGACTGTTTGTAACTTTTTAAGCGTATAAATCTACCGGGTCGGGATCCCATGCACGTTCGTATATGCGCGCTCGCGTGTGTCTCTGCTGTTCAGACTCAGACTCCAACACAAACTACAGTGAAGCACCAAAACCTCTTGGTTGTATCTAGTGAAGCCCGTCTGGTCGGAGGACGCGGGGGAGACCGTAGCTTTGGTCTCCAGGACCGGAGTCTCTGCTCCTCTGCTCCTCTGCTCCTCTGCCTGCCTTCACTCACACACCACGCTCCTTCTCTCTCTCTCTCTCCACCTCTCACGTGCATGCTGCTCACTCCACACTGCAGAAGAGTTAGTTTAGCTCTGAGAATATCTAGTGAATGTTCAGTGGACGTTTGTGCAGAAATAACTACGAGACTACGCTTTGAGGTGTCCTTGTGATCTTCCACATTGTGTAATATAGAATAGAAGCCAAGTTTAGAAGAGATTTGACTCACATTTTGATCATGTGGGAGAGAGTGATTTGACATTTCCTGCCAGATTCAGTCATTTAAAGTAGGGATGTCCATAATTAACCGTTTAAACGACATTAAGCATTGTCGGTCTCTCCAGCTAGCTTGAGCGGAGGAGTTGTAGTTTCGTAGCATTTATTCACCGACAAATAAACTGTCCACACACTGCTACACCTACGTTCACAGCTAGAACGCCACCAACAACCTCACACTCACCACCAACACACACACACACGGTCTGTTGGCCACTCGCTAACGTTCCGCCGGGCAGACACACAGCTGACAACCTGCTAAACTGAACTAAATGTGCGGTGGAGACTTTTACTGGGAAAGTGGCTGCATGTCCGCGACACTACACGCAGCATCGTAGCTGCTAAGTTAACGCTCCCGGACGGTCAACTGGGGACTCCCGTCAACCAATATCTGGTGTGCTCCTGCAGCTGGCGCGAGGCACAAATCTTGTCGATTAACGGTTAATAATCGGTTAATGAGGGTCGGTTATTGGTTAAGACAATTTTTCAAAATTAGCATCCCTAATTTAAAGCATTGGTGACCAACCTGTGGGTTGGGACCATGGATGTATAAAGAGAACTGGATCCAGCGTTGGAGGCGGGGCTCCGTTCCTTCCTGTGAAAGCTGCTCAGTAGAGCATGAAGCCTAAATGGCTCCACTTCCGTCTGGGAAAAGTAGCCGGATCTCCGGCACGTGAAACATGCGCAGTAAGCGTCCGCTCGGTCACATGACTCGGTTCACGGGGTCCTAACGTCACGCCGTTGTCACGGCTTTGCGCTCCAGCCTCGGTCTGGGTCTCACTCACATGAACGGAGGAAGGGAAATAACTCTGGGATCAGCTGTTAGTGAGTTTTACAACTTTAAAAACGTAATGATTTAAATAAGGACTATTAGAGTGTTCCTACTGGGGAGTTGATTCACCCAAAAAAAATTATCCTCTGAGTTACAGACGTCTCTTTCCCAATGTAAGTCTATGGGGAAAAGTCTTTTTGGGCCCAATGGCATCACGTGACGGACACGGAAGTTGCAGTACCGCCGTTTAGCCACTACGAAAGTCGGGATCGACGACCGGCGCTCTTCCTGGGGGCTTGGTCAGGACCCCTTCGGTGGGTCATAAGATAAATCTAAGGGCCCACAAGATAAGTCACGGGACAGGAAAGAAGAAAAGAAAGTGTAACATTTATATTAAATTTGTCAGACTTTTTACTAACCTGAAATACTCTGAAGTCTAATAATTGCTGACTGCTCATAAACATATTCAGTTCATAGGGAACACTGCTTCATTTCAACCATGGAGACTTTGGGAACCACTGCTTTAAAGGGTGACATGAGTTTTATTTTTCTTAGCTGTCAGTTGTCAGTCTGACTTCATATTTGAGGCTGTGTGTGTGTGTGTGTGTGTGTGTGTGTGTGTGTGTGTGTGTGTGTGTGTGTGTGTGTGTGTGTGTGTGTGTGTGTGTGTGTGTGTGTTGGAAACTGCTTTTCGTTGTGTCACTCTCCACACAGCAGTGTGAAAAAATGCCAGCGGCCATTTGTTTGTCTGTAGTTCCTCCTGAGCTGAGCTGAGCTGAGGTGAAATACCTCGGTGGTTCCAGGTGCACTCCGGCCTCCGAAGCCTGCAGAACGAGCGTGAAAAGATCGACCTGAGGAATGAGCGTGCCCCACCCACCTCCTCTCCCTTTTCACCTCGCCTCTCTCTCTCTCTCTCTCTCTCACTCTCTCTCTCTCTCTCTTTCCTTTTCTCCCTTACGTTCTTGCAAAACAACAGCTGGCATATTCTGATGTTAAACTCTTCTTTAATGCTGTGGAGTATTAAAACAATCGGAGGTCTTGGAGCAGATGGCAGCTAAAACATGTTTTGCACCTTGACTTACAACTTGTTTGTGCGCAACCTGTCTCATTATCTGCAGGAGTGCACACAGCCAGCCGGCCAGCCGGCCTTCCTTTTGCTGAAACGCTCCTTGAACTGTAGCTGCCTGCCCTGAGCCAATAAGCAGCACTCAGCTGGGCTGTACGTTACCAAAAAAGCATAAGTGCACAGCGGCGATTGTTCACAGCTCTCGTCGTGAAGCAAAGCAGTGAAACTCTTATCAGTGATTGAATAACTCATGTGGTTTGTGCCAGTCAGCAGTAATGTAACCTCGGCTACACAAGGCTGCTCATGCCCTTGTTTGCTTTGGATAACATTAAATCTGCGAGTTACACACACACACACACACACACACAAACCTTACATTGCAAACACTGAAAAGCCAAACGACCTTTGAGTTTTTATAAGATAATTCGGCTGATCTAGATCCATGCGTGACCTCGACCTCTTGGATTTTGTGCCGTCTCACATTTTGGATTATCAGAAAGCCTCATTTTGGAGATCTTTTAAAGCAGACTTGCTAACCTTGATTCCTCCCCCAGAAGAATTAGAGTTTCAGATTTTGGTTCCTGCATTCTGTTAACTTTTAAAGAATGAAAATAACAAAATAATAAGTACAATGCAACAGCATTGTTTGTTAAATAGGCCTACTTTTAATTTTACTTTCATTTCTCAGGAAAGAAAACTTAAATAATTCTTTCCTCTGGTGTGAACTTGTGAATCTCTGGTATAAACTAGACTAATATTCATCACTTTGCATTCATTCATTCATTCATTTTTTTGTCCCTGCTTGAGTTTTTCTTTCTCCTAGTTCTCTCCATTTCCATCTTCTTCTCTCTCTCACTTAAAGCTGCAGTAGGTGAGAATGGAGCAAATATGATTTAAAAAAGTTGTTTTTATAAAACGGTCGCTATATCATGACAGTAGTACATGAGACAGGTAACCTGTGTCCTCCGGTGTCCTCCGGTGTCCTCCGGTGTCCTCCGGTGCTCCTAACGGCATCTGCAAGATTTCACAGACCGGAGGAAAACAAGCAGTCAGAGCTGATCTGAGGTCTGCTGTCCAGCTGCCGTTTATGAGAGCCGGCTGTCAATCACTCTGAACTTCGACTAAACGGTGAAACTAGGCAGCGCAGATCAAATATGAATCAATATTCTGTTACGTTAATGTCTATTTCTCTCCTCAGATGTTCTCAGGATCATCTTGTAGTGCACGGTTTAGCTGGAAAGTGAGAACGTTTGTGACGCCGCCGCCATTGTGAAATCTGCTGAAGGAACGCCAAGTACCAGTCACATGACCGGAGCACAGCCAATAGGAACGCTCGATAGGAACACCGTCTCTCTGAAATGACCTGTGATTGGTCAAAGTCTCCCGTCACGGGCTAGATGTTCTAAAGCCTGAAAACAGAGCCATGAGGAGGAGTGGAAGTCTAGTTTTCTCTCAGAGCACTTGAATTACAATATGCTGAAAGGTTATTATGGGATTTTTGCCCAATGATGCCAAAAATATACTGACTACTGCAGCTTTAAGGTCCTTCAGACACAACACAAACCGCACCGCGGTGTCGTGAGCAGCTCTCCTCCACCGGGTAGAGACATTTGGTGTAGCTCTGTTGCCGTCTGGGTGGAAACAGTAGAGCTCATACATGCTGTACAGCGCCAGGAACATGTTGAGATAACGAAGAGGAAAAAACAGGTGTGAAAAATTGCCATAAATTGGGATAATTGTGACCTCGGGAAAATCGGGAGGGTTGGCAAGTCTGCTTTAAAGGTGCTATTGATAACATTCAGCCACTAGACGTCGTATTCTCCCTCCCACGTTCCATTGCATTTACTTCACAACAAGTCGTTGCCAGGCACTTACGGTCAATCTCGACCATTTGTCTGTTTTTGTTCCACACTAACTGACGACACAGAGATACCATGTGATACAAACGTTGTTTTTGATTGGCTCACAGGCCTTGTTAAAAGTGGGAACCGAATGTCAGATATCTTCCACAGAGATAAACAAAACATTCATTTTGGACCCGCCAACATTTTTAAAATGATTAATTCACAGTCATAATCATTTTTTTCAGGAACAGTCATACTTTTATTCTGCACCTTTCTAAAAGCTCTGTGGAGGTATTAGTTTAAAAAACTAATCAATCATTTCACTTTATTGTGGACCTGTAGATCATACATTACATTTTAAGACAAAGATAAAATAACCCTGTATCTGTTATTTAAGTGTTTTTGAACCTCATTATTTCCACATTGATTACATGTTCCATACGATAGTGAAATAATGACAGGATACGTTTAATGAGGAAGTGCATGACTCAATGAGATTACTGCGCTGCTCTGCCAGCACGTTGAAACCTGCAATAACAGGCAATAATCTTTCACACTTTTCTTCCAGATGAGTCATTCTTCTGTTGACTTTTAAGAAAACACTCGACAGAACAAACACATCCGACCTGCTGCTCTGCATTTCACACGCTGTATGGTTCTCTGCATTGTTGTCTCAGTCCTCTCAACGCAGGCAGCGGAGCTAAAATTAGTGTCCTGTAATCGCTGGTTCATGTTTAACTCGGTTACAGAGCAAATTCTTCACAACGCTGGGCTGGCTGTTTGACCTAAAGCCCGGCTCTCTGCCAACTCTAAGGTTACTTATTTAGGAGCTCGAGGGACTTTTCCAAACAGCCTTCCTGTTTAACCATTTAGCACTCGATTCTGCTTCCTGTTGGGCTCTATTGTGTCTCATTTAGATGTAACTGTGATACAGAGTCTGAGGAAATAGTACACGGCCTGGGTGTGGATTGACAGTCTGATCGAGTGCCGTGGCATAAATAGGAAATGGCTCCGCTCACTTCAGCGGGGGCTGCCAGCTTTTGTATGAATCGGAGGAATTGTGTGTGCTGCATTATGTTTCTCCTCAGTGGACGGGATGAATGGATGTGCTTGTGCACCTCGGCCTTGTGCTGCAAATGGGATAAAGGGAATGGGATGATATGGAGTCTTTGATGTAGAAATAGCTGGTGTCATAGAGTATATTCCAGCAGGTTGAAGTTACAACATCTATCTGGTATAAAACCAACTGTGACTGTAAAACAACCTACAAACACTATATGTCCTAAACAACACACAAGAACACTTCCTCCAACACCGTGACCCTTGACCTCAGAGAACTGGTTTTCCATGCATGAATTAGCTGAACTAGCTCTCAACTAAAGTCTACTTTTACACCAGATTATCTCACATTTGCTTCCTTATCTAAACCGACTCCCTGAAAGAGGATTAGAGTTCCTCCACGACTAAATGAAGTCTTAAAGAGGACCTATTAATGGGTTTCTACTACAACATGTTTACATGCTTTAAAGGGACTCTACGTAAGAATCAGAAATGTCTTGTTAACAGCTTCACCTGTGGCCGTTAAGTCAACGATAGTCAGCGTCCTGTTGCTGGCGCTTGTGCTCGCTCTACATAGACATGAAGGAGCATCGCTCAACACAGTGAGGAGACACACGTCAGCTAAAAGCACAATATCACTCTATATTTCAGCTGCTTGGCAGTAATGTTAGCTGACCAGACCAAGGTCTCTCCATGAATCAATGCTGATCCTAGTGTTGGCTTTTCCCGCCTCAGCCTCCCGACCGCGGCCGGAGGGAACGGGGGAGACGCCGGAGTTTTGGTCGGAGGCGATAACGTTTCTCTCTGCGGAGCCCCGTCACTTCACAAGACACGGGAAACCTCTGTTGGTCTGGAGGAGCTGCAGCAGTTATTTCTGCACAAACGTCCACTGAACATTCACTAGATATTCTCAGAGCTAAACTAACTCTTCTGCAGTGTGGAGTGAGCAGCATGCACGTGAGAGGTGGAGAGAGAGAGAGAGAGAGAGAGAAGGAGCGTGGTGTGTGAGTGAAGGCAGCAGAGGAGCAGAGGAGCAGAGTACAGCAGAGACTCCGGTCCTGGAGACCAAAGCTACGGTCTCCCCCGCGTCCTCCGACCGCGGCCAACACTGTTTAACAGACGGGCTTCACTAGATTTGGTGCTTCACTGGAGTTTGTGTTGGGGTCTGAGTCTGACACACGCGAGCGCGCACGGGACACCGACCCGCAATGATTTATACGTGTAAGAAGTTACAGACAGTCCCTTTTAATGTTCAAAAAACATTTTACTTTTACCCAAAAGTAAAAATTTGGTCAACCAAATCAAACTCTTCGGACTCCGCTCCAGCTCCGCTCTAACTAGCTTTGTTTGAGGGCGTGCCAAACTAGCCGCTAGGCAGGTATTATGCAAATGTGTTACTTGGTGACATCACCACGTTACGAAAGAAAAGTCGGGACTTCAAGCAAGGAGCTTCAGGCAGTTGAGGTCTGTTTAAACCAAATTTACTGACAGGAACAACCAGTCTACTTCAGTCATTTTCCTAAATTTACTTTTCTCACATGTGCGAAGCCCAGACAAGCCCAGACCTTCCGTCTCTATTGTTTCGCCTGCTTTCACTCCTCCAATTCCACTTTATAACGGGCCCTTTGCCATCACAGCTCATACGAGCACCTTCACCCTCAGTCTGCTCCATGTCGACTACTAACATATTGCAGGTGGCTGAAGTTCATCTTGTTTAACACGTTTTTCAGAAAGCCATTTCACAACCAGGGTTAGATATTCTATGGTTGCAACCAACGATTATTTCCATTATCGATTAATCTGTAGATTATTTTTGTTAACTGATAAGTTCTTTGGTTTAAAAAATGGTGAAAAGACGACGTCCTCAAATGCCTTGTTTTGTCCACAACTCAGAGATATTCAGTTTACTGTCATAGAGGAGGAAAGAAACCAGAAAATATTCACATTTAATAAACTGGAATCAGAATTTAAACTTTTTTTTCTTAAAAAATTACTCAAAATATTTGTTCTCAGTAGTTCTCAGCAGGAAACCGGTGGATTGCCTCTCGATCTATCGGTCAGTCTTCGTTCCTCCTCTCACCTCTGGTCATGAGGGCTGGGTCAGGACCCAAAGAACTAGATCGCGGGTACAAGCGGCCGAAATGGGTTTCCACAGGAGGGTGACGGGCGTCTCCCTTAGAGATAGGGTGAGAAGCTCAGTCCTCTGTGAGGGACTCGGAGTAGAGACGCTGCTCCTTTGTGTTGAAAAGAGCCAGCTGAGGTGGTTCGGGCATCGAGTAAGGAAATTTGCTATATGAATGGATACCAACCACGTGCACGCTTGGCACAGGTTCAGTGTTTACCTAATGCTCTTTTGTAACATTCATTCAGGCGTGTCAGCGCTGGTGTTTACTCTCGATATCTGTCATCAGCTTCCTCAGTATAACTGTCAGTCAGATGTGTCAGTCTCTCTGACCTGCTCTGCATCACTAAATCTGTCAATGAAACATCTCAAGTGTGTAAAACAGCAAATAAAAGGCTCGGGATGTGGGCAACACGGCAGTTATTAACCGGACGACACCCCCGGAGTGTCCTCTAATCAACCCGGCACACAGAAACCACATGGTTTCCTCTGGTGGCCGCCGCCTGTACAAGCTCTAGTAACCTACAGCGGACATGACAGAGAAGCTCAGTCTTCATTAGTTTATACCTAGTTTTTAATGTATAATTAAATATATTCTCTATCAATGTGAAAGCCACAGAAACTTGGATAACATTTTACCATGCTTTATCTTTCAAGTTCCATTTGATTTGTCCCTGAAGGGCAGTTTGGTTTGCAGCGTAAAGTGCGACATAAAACATAAATACGACATGAAATCACACAGTAACTAGAAGCCAAGGCAGGTTTCATGTACGTCGCTGCCCCCCCTCCTCCCTTCGGCCTTGGCGGAGGTAAAAATAGCAGCACTACATCAGTGAACAAGCATAATCGTCACAACAGCGATAGAAAACAAAACCGTACAATGATGACTACCTGAAGGAAACAAGAAACGAGAATCGGTACAAACAACAACATCATCATCATAAGATGTCAGCTTGAACATCATCACACTACATCCTGTTCCATGCATTGAGCATGGTAATGTTGAGGGGATGAATGAGTGTTTGTATCTGTTACTATCTGGTTTATCTTTCTCTATACAACCTCTACACTGAGCAGACCCCCCCCCGATCCCCCTGAGATCAGAGTGACGTTAAATTAGATGAACTCTGTCCAGAAAGGTTCAGAGCATCAGTCCAGATTACTGGGAGAGCTCTCAGGAGATGATATGATGCTGAACAGAGCCGTCACTCTTTCTCGTGTTGCCAGTTGAGCTTTTCATCCTGCAGGCGGCCGATCAAGCGTAGAGCGAGCCCGGTGGTTTGAACCGCATATTCAAATGATTAGTTTTGATAGTAGGGCTGTGTGTTATTGGAAAGAGTCTGGCGATACAGTGTGATATTTAAATTAAAATAGTGTTTATGTGTATTTAATAGTAGTCTGAGACGTGGCTTTGTGTATTTGCATTTGACTGTGATCCCACACTTAGACTACGGTGTGTGTGTGTGTGTGTGTGTGTGTGTGTGTGTGTGTGTGTGTGTGTGTGTGTGTGTGTGTGTGTGTGTGTGTGTGTTATGCAAATCTTTGTTTTTAAGGCGAGTGCTTTGAATAAAAGTTAAAATATGAAGAAATGATGCTGATTTGGTTCTAATGTTGTCCTCTTCTCTGCAGGCTTGTGGATGACAGGTGCGTGGTCCAGCCTGATGCTGGAGACCTGGCCAACCCACCCAAAAAGTTCAGAGGTGTGTAGGAATATACTCGTCACACCAGTTTCGAGGTTACATCCACAAACACACAAAAACACACACTGTCAGGGCTGACCAGCTGTTTTTACGCTCAATGTTGTTTCACACAACACCAACATTGTGTTTTTTTAGAGAAGCTTGTATGTGTTTGAGTCTACAGGCCTCTGGCCGGTAAATAACCATTTCACCTCAAAAAATGCTGTTTCACCACATGAAGACCCTCGAGCTGCACTTAACCTGACTCCCAGAGAGCGACTCCCGTGTGCCTGAATGCTTCTCCTCCTCCTCCTCTTCTCCAGATTGCCTCTTCAAGGTGTGTCCCATGAACAGATACTCGGCCCAGAAGCAGTTCTGGAAGGCCAAACAGGGAAAACAAGGAAACAACAACACACAGGGAGACCTGTTTAAGAAGTTACAGGTAACTGTTTATCACAATCTGCAGGTCGATCTTCCATTTCCATTTGGCAGCTCAAAGCATTATTATTCTAATCTCTGTGTCATTACTCAGCATGCGGCGGAGCTGGAGCAGAAGCAGAACGAGTCGGAGAGCAAGAAGCTCCTCGGAGAAGTTGTGAAATACAGTAAAGTCATCCAGGTACAGCTCATCTCTTCAGCAAACACCTGTGGCGTCACATTGTCCTGAGGCCGGAGCCTTGTTTAGGTTTTCTTGTTTACCGAGGCGGTGTGACTCTGCTCGGTGATTACCTCATTCAATGTAGGAGAAGTCCACAATGCTAGTGTTTGGTTTCAGTCTTGTTTTAGGGGTTGAACTGAGAAAAGCAACAACATATTAAACCGCTGTTGCAAAATGCGATCAAGGTAGTCGCCATTGTTCCTTCAGTAAACAGGTCGACTTAAAACACTGGTATGATTTAGCCCCAGGAAATGTGTTGTGTGGTAATAAACACACACTTCTTCAACTGAGGCCTCGTTAAATAAAATAATAAACCAACTCCTTTGAATCAAACACAAAGTTACCTCGAGGCGACCTCTACTTTGAAGTTCATCTTCTCTTTCTCTACACAGCGGTGGGAAGTAATTAATTACATTTACGTGCTGTACCGTGCTTGAGTAAAATAAGACACTTAAAGGGACTGTTTGTAACTTCTAACACGTATAAATCATTGCTGGTCGGTGTCTCATGGTCTCGCGTGTGTCTCCGCTGTTCAGACTCAGACTCCAACACAAACTATAGTGAAGCACCAAAACCTCTTGGTTGTCTCTAGTGAAGCCCGTCTGTTAAACAGTGTTGGCCGCGGTCGGAGGACGCGGCGGAGACCGTAGCTTTGGTCTCCAGGACCGGAGTCTCTGCTGTACTCTGCTCCTCTGCTCCTCTGCCTGCCTTCACTCACACACTGCGCTCGTTCTCTCTCTCTCTCTCTCTCTCTCCACCTCTCACGTGTATGCTGCTCACTCCACACTGCAGAAGAGTTAGTTTAGCTCTGAGAATATCTAGTGAATGTTCAGTGGACGTTTGTGCAGAAATAACTGCTGCAGCTCCTCCAGACCAACAGAGGTTTCCCGTGTCTTGTGAAGTGACGGGGCTCCGCAGAGAGAAACGTTATCGTCTCCGACCAAAACTCCGGCGTCTCCCCCGTTCCCTCCGGCCGCGGTCGGGAGGCTGAGGCAGGAAAAGCCAACACTAGGATCAGCATTGATTCATGGAGAGACCTTGGTCTGGTCAGCTAACATTACTGCCAAGCAGCTGAAATATAGAGTGATATTGTGCTTTTAGCTGACGTGTGTCTCCTCACTGTGTTGAGCGATGCTCCTTCATGTCTATGTAGAGCGAGCACAAGCGCCAGCAACAGGACGCTGACTTTAGTTGACTTAACGGACACAGGTGTCGCCGTTAACAAGACATTTCTGATTCTTACATAGAGTCCCTTTAATTTGACTATTTACTTTTCATTCCACTATAATTCAGAGGGAAATATTGTTCTGTTTTTTGGATTATTTAATTTTGTATTTACAATAAAATAAAGACACAAAATAAGAGAGAGAAAGTCGGGGCACTCACATCTAGAACTTCAGAGAACAGTCCAAAGCTGCCAGTCGACAGCAATGTTGGCCAAACAGGAGAATGCCTCTTCCGCAGGAGGGTCAAGGGTGAAAAGAAAGACAAGAAAAAGAAAACACACAGACGAGTTTTAGGGGGATTGCCCAGAAAATCAATCAGTATGCCGGAGGCCGGAGGCAGAGTTCACACAGAATAAAGATACAACGGAGCAGCAGAGCTCATGAGTAATACAGTTCTGTTTCATTTGGCAGCGTCAGTAACGGCTCCCACACCTTCACCTTATCGTTTATAGCAGGGGTGTCAAACATACGGTGGAAAACGTCTTTATCAAAAAGGAGAAAAGTGGACACAGAGTGTCGGTTTTCCAAGAGAAGTGGAGCAGTTCCTGTTTCTCCACGGAGGTGAATGGGAAGCCAGTGTGCTTGGTGTGTTCACAGCACCTTTCAGTGGTCAAGAGATATAATATATTTGGCATGTCTCTTGGACTCATCACGATGAAACTTACAAAAACACTCAAGGAGAACTGAGAACGGAGAAGATAAATACATTTTTAGTCGCAGCCGACCATTCATCTCTTTTGTAAATGGATTTTGTTCATTAATTGTGAACAGAAAGGGAACACGTTGGAGGTGTTGTTATTTATTCTGCAGTGGTTTTACTGGTCCGGCCCACTTGAGATCAGATTGGATTGTATGAACTAGTGTGAGTTTGACACCCGTGGTTTTGAAACTTCCGTTTGCTTAAACAAATCTGTTCCATCTCAGCGATGGAAATCATTTCGTTGAGCCGCCTCCTGAATCAGTGACGGAGACTTCAGTTTACTAATATTATATTTTTTATCTGCAACCATGTCCTCGTCCTGTCAGAGCTACCAAATCTTACCAAATAAGAGTTTGGATGAATGTTTATTTCATATCGTTTGGAAAAACAATTAAATATGTTAACCCGGAAATTCAATATTTAAATTTTTGAATAAGTACTTGACAGCTTTAGCAGCAACTTAGTTACGTAACAGATTAAGATTTTTGCAAACAAAACACATGACGGTCTTATTAAATATGATGCTTTGTCATAGATTAAATCTTACAGTATATACAAGTAGGGCTGAAACGATTAGTGGAGTCAATGTCGAAATTTCATAGTCCCAGCTTGTCAAATGGGAGTATTTGCTGCTTTTCATTTTAATTATTTAGATAATTTAAATGTATTTTTAATACTTTTTAGATTTTTGGACAAAACAAAGCGTTGTGAAGGCGTCACTTTGGGCTCCGGGTAACTGGGAGGGGATTCTTCTTCATCTTTACAAACCAATCAAGCAATCGATTCATCGAGAAAATAATCATTAGTTGCAGCCCTATATAAACACACATTATTGCATGAGTAATAATAATGTAATAAATAATAGTAAAACAGTCACAGGGGCCATTATTTTGGCATTTTTATACTTCTAACTACATTTTCCAGATCATACTTCCGGAGCAGGACGTTACTCTTAGTGGAGTATTAGTACAATCTGGTATTAGTAGTTGAGTACTTCCTCCACCGCTGCTCTTGCAGTATCTAAACACTCTGACTCTTCTTCCGTCTCAGCTCCTGCACATTAAGAGCAACAAGTACCTGACGGTGAACAAGCGTCTCCCCGCTCTGCTGGAGAAGAACGCCATGCGTGTTTCTCTGGACACGGCGGGGAATGAGGGCTCCTGGTTCTACATCCAGCCCTTCTGGAAGCTCCGCAGCGAAGGAGATAACGTAGGTCTCCGTCCACGTGGCGACACACACACACACACACACACACACACACACACACATTTCTAACATTTCCTCTCTCTGTTACGAGTAGTCCGTTTCATCCTGTACACTAGTCAGTTCATTGTTCGTCCTGTGTCCCCTTGTCCCATGCAGTAACATTTCTGATTTTGTGTCCTTCCCCCTTTGGCTTTAGCATCCTATGGTTAAAGGTATTGCTCTTGATTGTGCATGGTGTTTGTGCATTATGAGGTCATCATGTAAAAAGAGCATGGATGCACCGGCCTTCCCATTGCATGTTAGACTCATAGGTTGAGCTTTAAAAGCATCCAGTCAGTTGTTACTGTCTATCTGCTGTGTGTCACTGATGCTGCTTTATTAGATATCAGCACAGCGTTGGAATGAGTGTGATGAGCCACCCGTCTCTGAAGCCACAGTGTGCTTGTACATGTATGTGGCTGGTTAACATGAGATACTGTGTAGAGTCTATTATCTCTTAGATTGGGTTAGAGAGAGCATGCATGCATCATGCAAGACAGGCAGTGTACTTCTCAGTCGCCGTATCTCTGTTTGCTGCGTTCATGTCCGCTCACCATGGTAGGAATAAACGACTCCACCTCTCTCTCATGTGAAGCTCAGCCTGTTGCTGTTGCACCTTTTTATTAAGATAAGGGGATGTTTGCAGACTTTAGACAAGCCCCTCGCATGGACACACTCTTACTTCCTGTTTAATCCATTTGAACACTTGTGGAAGTTTACCAACCGGCGTCTCCACCTGTTCCAGGATGTGACTGTGTCTATTTGGGTTCAAGGTGGTGGTTGGAGACAAGGTGGTGCTGATGCCGGTGAACGCAGGGCAGCCTCTTCATGCCAGTAACATCGAGCTGCTGGACAACCCCGGCTGCAAAGAGGTGGGACTCTTCTTTCTTTTGCCTGAATCATTTATTGGGATTAACAACAGGTGTACAGGCACATCCAAATAGAGCACAAATGTGAATGATTATCCCACCATATTTTATAAAAAATAAATTGAAATAAATGATAAAAATAAAGTACACACTGACAGTAATGATAATTATTGGATAAATCTCAAACTACGGATCAAATGTGGTCATTTCTGTTTACATAAATCAAACCTTATGATGTCATACAATTGAGCTGATGGAGAGAAATACATTTCATGTGCCATAATGTCCATTAGTCTGCCCAAATACACTACATCCGTCCAAATTAAATTCAAACATATACTACTAAAACTTAAAAATACAAGTGATCTTAATCAAACAGAAGCACAGCCGGTCGGTCAAAATACGATGAGAGGGGCGGCCAGGTAGAGTCAAATATCTGGGCTGATCAAGGAACAACATCATGTCCTCCATCAGGGATGATGATGATGATGATGATGATGATGATGATGATGAAGGGGGTGCAGAGGACTTCCAAAGGAGTAACATCCTTCCGCGAGCAAAAAGGAAAGTGAAAGCGATGACGTTTAGCTGCGTTGATGTGAAATGTTCAACTGACTCTATGTTGATATTGTTTCTATCAGTACTGAAACATTTAGAAAAACAACTAAACCCCCAGATTTTATAAAATGGAAAAGTTTAATTCAAAAAGTAAAAGTTATGGAAAAGGGAACTCACAAAATCAGGAATATGGAGGATGTTTTTGAGAAGAGTCTGACAGAAGGAAAAATATAGCTACATGGGTTAGCACACGTGCAAATATACATGTGCCTGGAGGTGACCTGACATGTGAAGGCGGATGCATGTGTGTACCCCCCCTAGCCCCGCCCCCTTTTCTATTAACTCATTTGTTTATTTAATTTATTATTATTATTATTATTTTTATTATTATTATTTTTTTTCTTTGTATTCATATTATTAATTTAAAAAACTTTTTTTTTACATTTTGTTTATTCTATTGTTTCTTTTTATTATTATTTTTATTATTATTATTATTATTACTTTCTTTTCTTTGTATTAATATTATTATTATTATTATTTTTTTTTATATTCTATTCTTTCTTTTTAGTATTATTTTAATTATTATTATTGTTATTATTTTCTTTTCTTTGTTATTATTATTATTATTATTTTTTATTTTTTGTTCTATTCTTTCTTTTTAGTATTATTTGTATTATTATTATTATTATTATTACTTTCTTTTCTTTGAATTAATATTATTAATTAATTTCTTTTTTTTACATTTTTTATTCTATTCTTTCTTTTTATTATTATTATTATTATTATTATTATTATTATTTTTTTTAATTTTATTTATTTTATTAATTTTATTTCAATTTTGAATGCTGGAGTTGTTTTCCCTAGTGTACTTATTGTGTTCGTCTCTAAGCTCAACTACTTAAAAAATTGGTTTATAGACTATTATAATTACAAACTGTAAATTGCATATATGAAAACAACCTCGAAAAAATAAAGTATGAAAAAAAAGAAACGTATAGCTGTAGTCAAATAAAATACTCCAACATACCACAAAACTGTGGTAGAAACTGGTTGAAGACTCCATGTGACTTGTGTATGATACGAATGTTGATGTCATGTTGTGTTTGCCTCTTTCTCTGCTTCATGCTTCGTGCTGCAGGTTAATGCTGTTAACTGTAACACCAGCTGGAAGGTCACCTTGTTCATGAAGTTTAGCGACTACAGGGAAGACGTGCTGAAGGGGGTAATGTTGTCTTTTCCATCTGTTTACTCTTTTGTCTTTCTGCAAGTCTTCAGAGCAAACATGCAGCTCTCTTGCAGCGGCAGTCTCACGTTTTGTTTTCCCCCTTCTTGTCCTCTGTCAGGGAGACGTGGTGAGGCTGTTTCACGCCGAGCAGGAGAAGTTTCTGACCTGTGACGAGTACAAGAAGCAGCAGCACGTCTTTCTCAGAACCACGCTGCGGCAGTCCGCCACCTCCGCCACCAGCTCCAAGGCTCTCTGGGAGATCGAGGTAAAGCACACACAGGAATCAACAACGTCTCGCTTTAATTTGGAGAACATCATCAGTGCTGCAACTAACCGTTATTTTCAATAGATTAATCTGTTGATTATTTTCTCAATTAGTTGTTTGGAGTTTAGTGTCACAGAGGAGGAAAGAAACCAGAACATATTCACATTTAAGAAGCTGGAATCAAAGAATTTAGATTTTTTTTTTTCTTAAAAAATGACTCAAGCCGATTTAATCGATTATCAAAATAGTTGGAGATTAATTTAATACTTAACTTATCGATTAATCAATAAATTGTTGCAGCTCTAAACATCATTGATGCTAATTTATTAGAATCATTGTTTTAGAAAGAAGTCGTATAATAACACTTTATAATAACTATCATTTATAATGGTACATTTATAGTTGATTAAACTTAGTTCATAGTTATTTTACTTTTAACAAACAATGAAATGATAATTTCACTAATTATTAGTTATTTTATCATCAGTTTGTGTAATATGAAATAATTAGTTTATAAATTATATATTGTATCATAAGAGAACACATGGTTGCACACATATAACATTTTATATACTATATTAAGTATTTGTTAATGATTACCAAATGATTTTAAACCTTTAAGAAACTGCTTGTATAACATTTATAAACATAACATAGATAGATGGATCAGAAACCGAAAAGATGTGAAAAATGTCCGAAAAAAAAAAAACTGAAAAATGTCGGACAAAAAAGTCTGAAAAACGTCCGAAACAAAAGTCTGAAAAAAAAGATCTGAAAAATGTCGGACAAAAAAATCTGAAAAAAAGATCTGAAAAAATGTCTGGAAAAAAAAGTCTGAAAAATGTCCGAAACAAAAGTCTGAAAAAAAAGATCTGAAAAAAGATCTGGAAAATGTCGGACAAAAAAGGTCTTAAAAAAAAGATCTGAAATTTTTTTTTTGAAAAATGTTGGACAAAAAAGTCTGAAAAAAAAGATCTGAAAAAAAGTCTGAAAAAAAAGTCTGAAAATAAAGATCTGAAAAAAAGTCTGAAAAAAAAGATCTGACAAAAAAGACCTGAAACATGTCGGACAAAGAAAGTCTTCAAAAAAAGTCTTAAAAAAAAGATCTGGGGCGCCTGGGTTAGCTCAGTTGGTAGAGCGGGCGTCCATGTATTAAGGCTTGGTTCTGACCGCGGCGGCCCGGGTTCGAATCCGGCTTGTGGCCCTTTCCGCATCCACTCTCTCTCTCCCCCCTTTCAAGACTCTATCCACTGTCCTCAATAAAAATGGAAAAATGCCCCCAAAAAATAACTTTAAAAAAAAAGATCTGAAAAAAGTCTGAGAAAAAAGATGTAAAAAAATGTCCGAAAAAAAAGATCTGAAAAACATCGGACAAAAAAGTGTCCAGAAATCGATTATGAACCACTGACAAAATATTAACTATCTATCAAAATAATATTTATAGATGCTTTACAAAGTATTTATTAACCATTTAACAAGGTAATATAATCACCAGCTTTATAATAACCATCCAAATAATGTTTATAGACATTTACAAATCTACTATTAACCATTAACACAGTGTTACCACTATCTAGTCCGTCTATATACAGTAGGTAATGTTTATAGATGTTTTACAAACAATTTCATAAAGGCATATAAATAATTTTGTAATCAATAACAACTTTGCCAACAGTAAGTAAAGCTTTATTTATATAGCACCTTTTAAAACACACTGTTACAAAGTGCTTTACAATCAAATGAAACATCAAACAATGATAAAAAACAAGGACAAATTACAATACGAAACACAGAAACAACGAGAAAACGATCAAACTAAAACTTCGGAGACAGAAAAGGCCCAATCACCTTTGTCGAATACGGAACAAGGAGATCATAAATGTAACTGTGTGCGAGGTCATGCAGCGCCTTAAATGTAATTAGCAAGATCTTAAAGTTGGTTCTGAGTTTTACAGGGAGCCAATGGAGGCAGGTGTAGAGGGAATTACAATAGTCTAGACGGGAGAATATGAAAGTGTGAATTAATAGTTCAAGATCCGTGGAGGAAAAGATGGATCATATTTTTGCAGTGTTTCTTAACTGGAGAAAGCAGGTCTGGACAAGTTTAGTGACACGATGGTCATAAGACATATACCGGCCAAAGATGACACCAAGCTTCTTAGCTGTAGGACTGATATTGGATTGAAGTGGGCCGATACACTGATGAACTGCTGTAGCAAAATGGTCTGGTCCTACTAAAAGAATGTCTTTTTTATCAGGGTTTAAGTGGAGGAAGTTGAGAGACATCCAGTCTTTGGTTGTCATGGAGGGAGGACAGATGATTGAGGTTATTGGTTTTGGCTGAAAAATAGATCTGAGTGTCATCCGCATAACAATGATACGACGCGTCATGAAAGCTGCTGAACTATTGACCCAGAGGAAGCACGTACAGCGAGAAGAGGATCGGTCCAAGAACCGACCCCTGAGGGACTCCACACCGCAAAGGGGCTGATGAGGAGACGTGATTATTTATGCAAACATGGAAATATCTGTTCGTGAAGTATGAATGAAACCAGTTTCAAGCTGTACCAGAAACAGGAAACGAACTATTAATTCAGTTTAATGAACTACCAGTTTACCATTTAAAATGATGGTAATTAGGAGCCATTATCTCTCACATGAAGCCATAATATCCCCTTCCATAAATCAAACTGTCTGTCACTTCAACCTTTAGTTCTTTGTAATCCTCTATGTCTATTGTTCTGCGTGTTTCTCTTTATCAGCTCGCACTAAGTAGAACTTCCTGTTGTCCCTCTGCCAGAGTGGACTCACGTTACCGTATCAGCTGTTGACATGTTGCTGCACCAGTATGACAAACACTAAATTCCTGTTGTGCTCGGCTCACAGGGTGACTCACTCTGACACCGCAGTCACTCAGAGGCTGAACTCATGTTGCTTTGTGAATTATTCTCACTTTGAGACTGTTGTTTGAACCAATTCTGAAACCAGAGACTAAATGAGCAGCGTTGTAACACCTAAACAGTGAACAGGGTCATACACGTCCTTCTGCACTGTATATCAGAGCGGTTGGAGGCGAGCACAGCCTGACACTAAACCACACAGAGAGACACGAAACATCACAGACAAACAGCGGATGCTTCTCGGTGTGTGATGCTCTCTATGTTGTGTTTCGTTGGCAGGTCGTGCACTATGACCCCTGTAGAGGTGGAGCCGGCCAGTGGAACAGCCTCTTCCGCTTCAAACACCTGGCGACCGGGAACTACCTCGCGGCAGAGGTAAAGTTTTAATCTTTTTTCATCCATTAAAGCTTCAGTAGGCAGTATGTTTTTGTCATCATTGGGCAAAAATCCCATAATAACCTTTCAGCATATTGTGATTCAAGTGTTCTGAGGATAAAACTAGACTTCTGCTCCTCCTCATGGCTCTGTTTTCAGGATTTAGAACATCTAGCCCGTGACGGGAGACTTTGACCAATCACAGGTCATTTCAGAGAGAGAGAGAGCGTTCCTATTGGCTGTTCATTCAACGGAGGCAGCTGTCAATCACTCACGAACTCTGATCAAACTTCCAGGGTTTCCTCTCTCAGCCTGTAGACGGCTTTTAATCTGAAGAATGTGGGACGTTTTTTTTTCCCACGAAAATCCAACGGATGTGACGTCATGTCGATCACGTTCAGTCTCGTGTGCGTGTCGCCTCGCTGTTTTGACCGAAGCTCACTCGCGTCTACGTAGCACGAGCACGATCAACAGGACACTGACTGTCGTTGACTTAAACGGCTACAGGTGTCGCTGTGTGTGACATTTAACAAGCAATTTCTGATTCTTACATAGAGCCCCTTTAAAAACGGTCACTATATCCTGACAGTAGTGCATGAGACAGATAATCTGTGAAAAAAATCATGTTCCTCTGCCTCCTCCGGTGCTCCTAACGGCGTTTGCAAGATTTCACCGGCTGAAGGAAAACAACCAATCAGAGCCGAGCTGTCTATAATGCAGCTGCCAATCACTGCTCGCGAAACTCGCAAACTCCGATCAAACGGTGAAACTAGGCAGCGCTGATCGAATATGAATCAATATTCTGTTACGTTAATGCCTATTTCTCTCCTCACATGTTCTCAGAATCATTTTGTAGTGCACGGTTTAGCTGTAAAATGAGAAAGCTTTCTCCGGCTGATGGGCATCTGAGAAGAGAAATAGGCAGTAACAGAATATTGATTCATATTTGATCAGCGCTGCCTAGTTTGACCGTTTGATCGGAGTTGGTGAGCTGCTCAGAGACGGCAGACAATCAGCTGTGATTGGTTGTTTTTGTTTTTTGAGGACACAGAGGAACATGATTTATTTTCAGATTACCTGTCTCATGTACTACTGTCACGATATAGAGACCGTTTTATGAAAATAACTTTTTTTTAATCATATTTGCTCCCACTGCAGCTTTAAATGTTGTAGCTGCTCATCATTGTGTTTAATGATACAGTAGATTGCACTAATATACATTCTTTCAAACTGTGAGGATGTACTTGTTTAGTTTCAGAGTGAGCCTTGTTGAAGGGGATTTTAGGTGATGTGCTGTAGGTGGCAGTGTTCCCATTGATATGGCCTCTATCACCCATCTGCTGTTGGATGGTTCAGACTTTGGGGCTGATAATGAGGAGGACGATCATCACAGCTTTCTGTATTTGAGGTCATATTTCAGTGACTTTTGTGCTCAATTTCTCCGCAGGTGAACCCTGAATTCAAAGACAACACGGTGGAGCCCAAAGGAGAGGTGAGTCAGTCAAACAAGCACATTTATCACATTATTCTATATGCTAAATTGATATTTATAGATATAATTTTACACCATAGATGAGTCAGAATGAGAGAAGATCAGATTAGTGGAAAGAAACGATCATCTCAGCAGTTGTCTGTCCAACTTCATGCTTTGGTTACGCAACACCAGCAGCTCTCTTGCACTCGCACACAAACTCTGAATCTATATCTAGACATTTCTCTCAGCTCTTAGAGCTACCTTGCACATTTGTATTCTGGCAGTGCAAAGAAACACGCACACAAACTCTCTGCCAGCCTCACACACTTTCTCCTGCACATGCTGAATTTCAGACACACAGGGGGCTCCTTACATAACGTCTGGGTGTGGGGGGGGGGTGCCCTGCGAGAGGGGATGGAGGGGAGGCAGACGTGCTGTCTGCTCTGCTCCACTCGCCTGTGCTAAGCTGGTGGGGTGAGTCACCAGCAGAGGGAGGGAGGGAGGAAGGGAGGAAGGGAGGAGTGGGAGGATAGAGAAGCTGAGGCGTGGAGGCAGCTCTGGGGAGCTTCCCATTGACATGCAGAGAACAGTGGGAGAAATTAACCCTCGCCATTATGCAGCTACATCTGCACAGCGCAGACTGTACCAGCCTACGTACGTTACCGCAGTGTCTTAACGCAGCACACAGAGACGTCACAGCTCTCCGGATACATCTCTGTGTAATTTGATACCTCGTTAGTGTAAGAAGCTGCGACAGTATAGTTCGACTCACTTCCTTCCGTCCTCAATTACAGATTTTATCAACTAGTCGTGCTCATTTATCAGTATTTACTTGAGTATGTGTGGACAGATACGGCAACTTGACACACGACATGTTGATGCTTGCATAGATTTACCAATACTCAACATGCTGTTGCGATTCATTTGCGATTTTAAACTGTTCAAAATGTCCCTTAAAGGGAGATCAGTCAAGTATTTAATCCTCTTATCAACATGGGAGTGGGAAAATATGCTGCTTCATGCAAATGTATGTATATATTTATTATTGTAAATCATATAACAACACAAAACAATGACAGATATTGATCCAGAAACCCTCACAGGTACTGCATTTAGCATAAAACAATATGCTCCAATCATAACATGGCAAACTGCAACCCAACAGGCAACAACAGCTGTCAGCGTGTCAGTGTGCTGACTTGACTATGACTTGCCCCAAACTGCATTTGATTATCATGAAGTGGGCATGTCTGTAAAGGGGAGACTCGTGGGTACCCATAGAACCCATTTACATTCACACATCTGGAGGTCAGAGGTCAAGGGACCCCTCTGAAAATGGACAACACAGTTTTTCCTCGCAAATAATTTAGCGTAAGTTTGGAGTGTTATTTAACCTCCTTCACGACGAGCCAGTATAACACGGTTGGAACCGATGGATTCATCAGGTTTTATAGTTTTATATGATGCCAGTATCTTCACTCTAGTTTTAAAACCAAGCCAGGTACAACCTCCGAAAGATCGATTGTGTTGATGTGTTTACGTGTTATTATTGCGTTAACTAAAAGATAAACATCATTTATGCAGACGTGTGTTTGGACATGAAGGCTGTGAGCACTGTCTTATTAACATATATTAATGTTAATAAGCATCTAATAAGGACCTTATTAACTAACGCTTATTACAGAACCTTAATAAAAAGTGTTACCTTGACTTGCATCAGTGTAAACACGCTCTGCATGCATCTTTCTTTTGTAGCCTTGAATATGGACTGAACATGTCGTGTTGTATACTGTATGTTAACTTTATGTTTAAATGATAAATGACTTAACGGTCTGTGCCGTATAAGCTTGCAGACGCTAATTTCTACTTCCTGTGCGTGTGTGCACCGTTTTGTGTGTGTGTGTGTGTGCGTGTGTCTGTGTGTGTGTGCGTGTGTGTGTGTGTGTGTGTGTGTGTGTGTGTGTGTTGCAGAATGAGACGGACACTTTGTTCTCCAAGAGGAAGCATCAAGCAGCGGAGAAGATCGCTTTCACCCTGGTGTCTGTTCCCCATGGGAACGACATCGCCTCTCTGTTTGAGCTGGACGCCACCACGCTGCAGCGGGCCGACTGTCTCGTGCCCAGGTCCGTCAGTCACATTGTTGCTAATAGAAGTATCTGAAAGAAACTGACACTTATTACTGGATCATTTCACAAATAAGTGGAACTAAAATAGAAGCTAATTGAGGTTTCTCACTCAATTGGCATACTACACATAGAGCCATGCTAGCTGCTCTGTGAGGCCCGGCGGGACTTTGAGCCAAATGCTAATGTCAGCATGTTAACATGCTTACATGACAATGCTAACATGCTGATGTTTAGCAGGTATAATATTTACCATGTTCATATTAGTTCAGTGTGTTAGCATGGATGTATGAAGAGAACTGGATCCAGTGTTGGAGGCGGGGCCCCGTTCATTCCTATGAGAGCTGCTCAGTGGAGCATGAAGCCTAAATGGCTCGAATGCCAAGTGATAAAGTACCCGGATCATCTGGCGCTCCTCTGCATCCATCGGGCCCGTAGAGCAGGCGCAGTAGTGTTTCCTTTAACTCCTCCTTCCAGCCCTCGCTCCTTTAACTCCTCCTCCTTTAACTCCTCCTCCCGGCCCTCGCTCCTTTACCTCCTCCTCCTTTAACTCCTCCTCCCAGCCCTCGCTCCTTTAACTCCTTCTCCCAGCCCTCGCTCCTTTAACTCCTCCTCCCAGCCCTCGCTCCTTTAACTCCTTCTCCCAGCCCTCGCTCCTTTAACTCCTCCTCCCAGCCCTCGCTCCTTTAACTCCTCCTCCTTTAACTCCTCCTCCCAGCCCTCGCTCCTTTAACTCCTTCTCCCAGCCCTCGCTCCTTTAACTCCTCCTCCCAGCCCTCGCTCCTTTAACTCCTCCTTCTTTAACTCCTCCTCCCAGCCCTCGCTCCTTTAACTCCTCCTTCTTTAACTCCTCCTCCCAGCCCTTGCTCCTTTAACTCCTCCCCCTTTAACTCCTCCCCCTTTAACTCCTCCTCCTTTAACTCCTCCTCCCAGCTCTCGCTCCAGCCTCGGTCTGGGTCTCATTAACATGAACGGAGGAAGGGAAATAACTCTGGATTCAGTTGTTCGTACGTTTTACAACTTTAAAAACGTAATGATTTAAATAAGGACTATTAGAGTGTTTGTACTGGGAAGTTGATTTACGTAAAAGAAAAAAATGATCTGCTGAGTTACAGACGTCTCTTTCCCAATGTAAGTCTATCGTAAGAAGTATTTTTGGGCCCAATGGCATCACGTGACGGACACGGAGGTTGAAGTACCGCCGTTTGGCCACTACAAAAATGTTCTTCAAAGCCCAGCGCTCTTCCTGGGGGCTTGGTGTCAGCATGCTAAGAACAACTGAGGATGATGATGGAATATCAAGGTTTTGCAGGTATTTGATCGTAAACCAAAGTTTTGGACAAATTAGAATTTTGACTTGATGATGGCGCCAGATGAAAAATCCGGGGATCACTTCAGTTCTTCCAGTTCATCCTGAGGGGGACACCAGTGGACATTGCCATCCCTTTAGCCATGCTTGCGGTTCATTGACTTACCAAGATGGATGCTATTCAGTTCTACAAAGGCAGCGACCATACAATCAACTCAAGATCCTTCAGTATGTGGTGTAAATAACCCGTCCCATCCTTCCTCAGAAACTCCTATGTGAGACTCAGGCACCTGTGCACCAACACCTGGGTGACGAGCACCAACTTCCCCATCGATGCAGAGGAGGAGCGTCAGGTCATGCTCAAGGTCTGCACAAACACACACACACACACACACACACACACATACACACGAGCAAGACTAACATGGATGCATTATTTGGACATGTCTTTTTTTGCTGTCACAATAGATCGGCACCTGTCCCACTAAAGAGGACAAAGAGGCGTTTGCCATCGTGTCCGTCCCTCTGTCGGAGGTCAGAGACTTGGACTTTGCCAACGATGCCAGCAAGGTCCTGGAGTCCACCGTGAGGAAGCTTCAGTACGGAAACATCGCTCAGAACGAGAGGAGGTACACATGCACGAGCATGAGCACGAGCATGAGCACGAGCACGACGACACAGGCGGCACAAGATGGTGTGCATTATTTTCGGATTTCATATGTTATGTTTTTGCTTTGATATAAATCTATTTCAGGTTTGTGACTAAGCTCCTGGAGGACCTTGCTTTCTTTGTGTGTGTGGTATCGAACAACGGCCAGGAGGTTCTGTCCGTGGTCACCTCCACGCCCAACCGAGAGAGGCAGAAGCTCATGAGGGAACAGAACATCCTCGCCCAGGTCAGCACCAGAACACACACACATATTTCCATTAGTGTGACGTCTTACGATGAGCACAGATTGACCTTAAGAAGTTCTTTATCAGTCGTGTTTCCATGCTGTGGTCCGGAGATGCTCGGCTTGGTGGTTCTTCATCGTTGTTCGTGGGTTTCTGTTCCTCCAGATCTTCGGCATCCTGAAGGCTCCGTTCACAGATCAGGGCGATGGTCCGATGCTGAAGTTGGAGGACTTGGGAGACCAGCGCTACGCTCACTTCAAGTACATGTTGAGACTCTGCTACCGGGTGCTACGCCACTCCCAACAGGACTATCGCAAGAACCAGGCACGTGTCATCCTTAATATCGAGTATTCACTGAGTTTCTCGTCAGGCTCATTAACGTGCTCATTATCACGGGGGGTAGTTAAAGCAAAAAGAGAGGGACGGCTTCTGACTGGGAGCTGATCAGTATAGATTCTGGCAGACTGTCTGGAGGAATCTATGCAGGACGACAGCTGCTGTAATGAAGCTCTTCATTAAGAATCCTAAGTGGTGCTGCTCAGTGGAACGACTGAGAAATATCACGACAAGTTGTGTGAGATCATTCCATTTTTTGAAATAAGAAATACCACATTCTCTTATGTGAAAGAAAAACTAATATTTATAAGTAATAAAATGCAGCTACTCGAGGCTCCGTCGGTCTTTTACCGTTGCAGTCCTCCTCGGTCGGGTACGACCAGCGGCTGATGCTAGCTGTTAAGCTACCTTTAGCCAGATGCTCCTACATGACTGATTCTACTGAGTCATCTGACTGACTTAGTTAGGACTCCTCTTTTGCAACTACACTTAAACATATCATGGATAAATATATATTTTTTTCATACTTTATTTTTTCCCCTTTTTTTCGAGGTTGTTTTCACATATGCAATTTACAGTTCGTAATTACAATAGTTTATAAACCAATTTTTTAAGTAGTTGAGCTTAGAGACGGACACAATAAGTACATTAGAGAAAACAACTTCAGCATTCAAAATTGAAATAAAATGAAGAAAAATAATAATAATAATAATAATAATAAAATAGAATAAAACAATTAAAACAAATGAATAATATTAACACAAAGAGAAAATTAAAAAATAATAATAAATAAACAAATAAGTTAATAGAAAAAAAGGCACATGTGCATGTGAGCTAACCCCTGTAGCTATATTTTTCCTTCTGTCAGACTCCATCTCTTCTCAAAAACATCCTCCATATTCTTTATTTTGTGAGTTCCCTTTTCAATAACTTTTACTTCTTGAATTAAACTTTTCCTTTTAAAAAACCATGCCACGTTCAAAGTCACTTAAATCCCCTTTCTTCCCCATTCTCATGCTCGGTTTGAACTTCAGCAAGTCGTCTTCACCACGTCTAGATGACGTAATGCATTGAGTTGCTGCAATATGTTTGGCTGATTAACTATTTGTGTTAACAAGCAATTGAACAGGTGTGCCTAATAAAGTGGCCGGTGAGTGTATATTATTACCATGTGTGGCCATAGCAAGCAAAAGTCGCATATACTCGCTTCCAACAAATGTTATCTAGTAAATATGCCAAGTATATTCTAGTTTCAACCTTTTGAAAATATTAAGTCGTTTTTTCTCAATTTCATTTCATACAAATTCAGATTCTTTTGTGCTCATCAAGCAAACTCAGCTATTTACGACCTCAGTTGGGCTTTGGTACATTTTAAGTGTTTAAGCTTTTGTGTCATTTTATAGGCTAATTTGTTAATGAGTTAATAGTCAGTAGATTAATTAATGGAACCCAACCACTTTGATCATTAGCAACCCTTAACTAATCACAAACAGCTCCTGTTGAGCTGCTCAGCGGCGAACAGGCTGTGGATGTGACAGGCAGCTCTCAGGTGGCACTATGGGTAACTTTTTTTTTTACGTTATCTTGTTCTACAAAGTTCTCCCTGGATGATGATGATGATGAAATGAACACACTATATGCACATTTGTATGTTGTCTGTATTACTCAGACCTTTCCTCTCAACTCAGCTTCACCACCACGTGTTCTAACCGTACGTCTCTTGTGTGCCACGCAGGAGTATATTGCCAAAAAGTTCTCCATCATGCAGTCTCAGATTGGCTATGAGATCCTGGCCGAGGACACGATCACCGCCCTGCTGCACAACAACCGCAAGCTGCTGGAAAAACACATCACAGCCAGGGAGATCGAGACCTTCGTCAGCCTGCTGAGGCGCAACAGAGAGCCCAGGTCAGACATGTACACCTCCAGAAGAGCGCATAACCCAAGGGGACAATTTAATTTTGGGGATTTTTGTTGCAAATGGTTGCAATAAATAATGCAGAATAATGCAGTCCAATACAATAAGTGAATCTTATCTACTTTTGTGAAATTTAAAATTCGGTTTTCATCAGAAATCCCTCTCTAACCTTCCACACGTGGTCACTGTGACTCCATGTTTTGTGGTGTTGTATTGGAGTGCATAATTGGTATATTATAAGCAGTTTCATATCTGTCATACACCGATCAGCTATAACTTTAAGACCACTGACAGGTGAAGTGAATAACATTGATTATCTGGTTACCATGGCAACTGGCAGTGGGGGGGGGGGGATATATTAGACAGCAAGTGAACATTTTGAACTTTGAACTTTGTGCTGGAAGCAGAACAAATCGTAAGGATGTGACCGACTTTGACAACAAGGGCCAAATAGTACCCCTAGTTTGTGAAAAAACTAAGGAGCTTCTAATTGACTTCAAGAGAATTCAAACTATTCAGTCACCTGTTGATATAAATAACCATCCTGTCCAAATGGTCAACAGCTTCAAGTTCCTACTGTAGGCATCCACATCTCTGACTCCCTCTCCTGCTCCCTGCACATCAGTTGTGTCATAAAAAGGGCACAACAGAGACTTTATTCTCTGAGGAGTTTAAAGAAACATGGCATGTCCACCAAAACCCTCATCAACTTCTACCGGTCCACAACAGAAAGCATCTTAACACGATGCACTGGTCTGGTTTGGCATAATAAACTCCTGATGAGCACAGTGAAAACAGCATCTAAAGTTATTGGATCACCACAGTTACAGCACATTTACACCACTCGCTGCAGGAAGAAAGCACTTTGTATCATGCAGGACACAAGTCATCCAGCATGTATAGTCCTTTCTCTTATCTCCCATCAGGGAAGCGTCTACTGAGCATCAGAGATCGGACCTCTCGCCTCAGAGACAGTTTTCACCCTCAGGCGGTCAGACTGCTGAACAGTAGCACTAAATGAATGCAGAGCTGTGGATTGTTTTTTATGGATGGTTTTTAGGTTGTTTAATAATTTGTATTATCAGGTATTGTCTTATTTATTGTAGTATTTATCTAGTGTACTATTTATAGATGTTAAGGGCTGAGAGAGAGCCAGGGTAAAATGCATTTCACTGTACACTGAACTTTTAAATGCATATGACAAATAAACTTGAAACTTGATGGCTAGACGACTGACCGGGTCAGAGCATCTCCAGAACTGCAGCTCTTGTGGGATGTTCCCGGTCTGCAGTGGCCAGGACCTACCAAAAGTGGTCCAAGGAAGGAGAACCGGTGAACCGGAGACGGTCAGACCCGAGGCTCATTGATGCACGTGAGGAGCGAAGGCTGGCCCGTGTTGTCTGATCCAATAGAAGAGCTACTGGAGCTCAAACTGATGAAACGGTTATGGCTGGTTGTGATAGAAAGGTGTCAGAACACACAGTCAGGAGCAGTTTGTTGGGTGTGGGGACCGGTCAGGGTGCCCCCGTGCTGACCTGATGTTACGGCTGATCGGTGTATAAAGTAACAGGAAGAATGAAGACATTTTAGATGGAAAAAAGGGGACAGACAAAGATGTTATGTACAGCTAGAGCTATGTGAAACCTTCCATGTCTGCTCCGCTCTTCCAGATTCCTGGATTATCTGTCTGATCTCTGCGTGTCCAACAAGACTGCCATCCCCGTCACACAGGAGCTCATCTGTAAATTCATGCTGAACCCCACCAACGCAGACATCCTCATCCAGACCAAGTGAGTCACACCCTGCAGTGTCTATATTTAAAACATTCAAGTTGATCCGGTCACATTTCACTCCTTCATTATTAAACATGTACAAACACGCGCATTGGGTGAGCTCTGAAGCTGCTTCCTTCCTTCCTTGTGAAATGGATATTTGCAGCAGCAGCAGCAGCTCTACGTCAGAGTGTAATGTGTGCAATTTTTCTAGTAACTGCTTCGTGTCACGCTCCCTCCCTCGCCCCCCCCAGACTAATCCCTAACACAGAGACCACCCTGGAGTCCTCTCTGGTGCTGGAGGAGGTGGATGAGGAGGAGGTTTGGCTCTACTGGATCGACAGCCACAAGGAGCCTCACGGCAAATCCATCCGCCACCTGGCCCAGGATGCTAAGGGCACCCACAAGATGGATGTAGACATTATCACCTATTACAGGTGACGGTGGCATTGTTGCTTTTAGTTCCCCCCATATGCTGCACTTTCCCTCCCTGCAAAAAAATAGCTGAAACAAGCACAAGTGTACAGTATGTTCTTCCCCTTTTCTTCCCATGTCCAACACAAGAACATGTCCCTCGCCTCCTCTGCAGGTACCAGCTGAACCTCTTTGCTAAAATGTGTCTGGACCGTCAGTACCTCGCCATCAACCAGATCTCCTGTCAGCTCTCCGTGGATCTGATCCTGCGCTCCATGTTCGACGACTGCCTGCCCTACAACCTCAGAGCCTCCTTCTGCCGCCTCATGCTGCACATGCACGTGGACCGCGACCCGCAGGAGGCCGTAGTGCCTGTACGCTACGCCCGCCTCTGGACCGAGATCCCTTCCAAGATCACCGTCCACGAGTGAGCGTCCGTCCATCCATGTGATTGTGTGTGTTGTGTGCAGGCGTATTTTGCGGCGTGCAGACTGTGATTGTGCTCTCCGACAGGTTCGAGTACGAGTCCACCGACTCATCAAGAGAGGAGATGAAGAGAAAGTTTGCTCCCACCATGGAGTTTGTGGAAGAATACCTTAAAGATGTGGTCAGCCAGCCGTTTCCGTTCGGGGATAAAGACAAGAATGAACTCACGCTAGAGGTCAAATAAACACAAACAGTCACACTCACATCCAGTCGGCCAAATCAACCTCAAACTGTGCTTCATGTGTGTGTGTTTCTGTGCCACTCTAAAGGTCTTTACTTCTCTCCTCTAGGTGGTGAATCTGGCTCGTAACCTGGTTTACTTTGGTTTCTACAGCTTCAGTGAGCTGCTGCGTCTCACACGCACTCTGCTGGCCATCCTGGATATTGTCCAGCACCCCCTCACCTTCATGAACAAGCTCAACAAGAGCCCAGAGGCTGGTCAGTGCACTTACACAGTTACACGGCACAAGTGCATTATTTCATTGCATTGGTCAACTAAGGTTTACTCTTTTATTTAGACGCTTTAAACAGTAGATGGAAAGTTTAATTTAAGTTAAGTCAAACTGTATTTAGTTGTTTCCCTGTTAAGGCGCTTAGATAATTGGGGAGGAGGCAGTTCCATCATTTAGGTAAATAAATAAAGAAAAAAACACCTGGTTCAGTTTAAAATGATGAGCAATGGACAGACAAGAGCCCAGCGTCAGTAGTCCTCAGGTTTCTAGATGCAGCGGTTAATAAATGTATGCAGGACCAAGGCTACGCATGAAAGCATCAGGATTCAACTGTGAAAGTAACAGGGAACTAGCAGAGGGAGAAAAGCAACGAGGTAATAGTCTTGCTTCTTAGTTGTTGTCAGAAGAACTTTTGCAGTTTCTTTAGACCAGATAAGGAAGCCTGGCCGTGGAACCAAAATATGAAGTTACAGAAATAGAGACAGTCGAAGATGAGGTCAAAGATCAGAGAAAGAAAGGAGGGATTCAGGATTGAAAACCTTTTTATGGGAATGTTAATCATAAGTGGACAAAGTGGTAAATATAAAGGGTGGTTAGGTTTAATGGACTAGTGTAACGTCCTCAGGGCATTTGTTTCAGCTTTTATGATCCACATAGTCAAAGTCATGTCAACTATAGAAACAGTTGCACACAAACAATACAAAATGTGTGAAAGTGAATGTTTCCTTTAGGCAACAACGTCCTGCGTACGATCCACGGCGTCGGGGAAATGATGACTCAGATTATGATGAGTCGAGGCGTGCCGCAATGCCTCCCCGACGCCCCTCCGTCCCTGCGCTACGGGAGAGGACACTTCCTGCCGGACAACGAGGACGTCATGGTGATGGACACCAAGCTGAAGATCATCGAGATCCTGCAGGTGAGCGCCGCCCGCTGGATGTGCTTCTAGTGATTTCTGGTGAATGTTTGATTTCTATGTTTGATTCTATTTTTGGAATGTTCTCTGTTTCAGTTCATCCTGAGTGTGAGGTTGGATTATAGGATCACATATCTGTTGTCCATCTACAAGAAAGAGTTTGGGGACAAGACCATCTCTGAAAGCTCTGCCTCTGTGTCTGAAATGCCTCCAATGACACGTGCGACTTTTATTCTCTCTTGATGCGAAGTACTAAAGCATTCGCTCCACGTTCTAAATGAGGCGTTTACTGACCTGTTGTCCTCTTTCTTTTGTTTTCCAGCTTCTGAACCAGACATAGACGAGATTGCAACCAAAGCAGAGAGCATGTTTGCAGGGAGGTAGGTGAAGCTGTTTTTGAATGACCTGGTTCCTCAGTCTCTCTTTTGAAATCATCCCATCTGCTCAAAAACTCCCTCCTGATCTTTGTTGTGCTCGTGTGTGACTTCAGCTCCAGCTCAGAGCTAAGTGCGGTGGAACTGGACGACGAGGGGGGCCGGACCTTTTTGAGGGTTCTGATCCATCTCATCATGCAAGATTACCCCCCGCTGGTGTCTGGCTCGCTGCAGCTCATCTTCAAACACTTCAGCCAGAGAGCCGAGGTCCTGCAGGCCTTCAAACAGGTTAGCGACTCAGCAAGTTAAACTCCAGCATTTGATACTCGGCGAGCTGACAAAGTGTGTGGCGTCGGGCGCTTCCTGAGTTAATCAGTTTGGATTAGGAGGTTCTGCAAAGGGCCAAACAGCAGCTGTTGTAAACTGTCTCACTAAGAGCTTCCTCAGCTGGAATGGAGAGCTGCACGAGCTCCCGTTTTAACAAAGCGCTGACTTTCCAAAGTAGTGCTCTGAGACTTCTTGGCAGAGATGTGCTCTCACACACATTTTAGTTCTTTTAATATCCTCATGTCTGGTTTTATTTCTCATCCGGTGTGTCTGTCTGTTTGTTTTCCAGGTCCAGCTGCTAGTGTCAGAGCAGGATGTAGAGAACTACAAGCAGATCAAGACCGACCTGGACCAGCTGCGTCTGACTGTGGAGAAGTCGGAGCTGTGGGTGGAGAAGAGCGGAGTCTACAGCAGCGAAGACCTCGTGGTCCGGCCGTGCAAAGAGCAGAACCTCGAGGTGCTGTATCGTCATTTAAATGCATCTAAAAGCAAATCTGATTTTAGTGTGACTTTTATTTCTCCACGGGAAGTTATTTCTCTTAAACATCCCGTCTGTCATCCAGCTGTAAACAGCTTCTCTGTTTGTTGTCATTGTTCATCAGAGCTGATGGGAAGCTGTTTTGTTGGCTGTTACTGTACTAAAGAATAATGAATAATAATGTCTGGCTGAGCAGGAACCTGCTGTAAATCAGCTTCTATTAGTCAGGCCTGTAACATGCAGTGTTGGTTTTTACATCATTATTGTTCCAATAATGTAATAATGGGGATGATAAGGATCAGCGCAGGGACTTTTCCCACCACTCTGACAAATGGCTGCTGATTAGAGACGGGATGTAAAGGTTGTTGCAAGCCAAAGATAAACCTTCTGGAGTGAACACAGAATCCTTGTAGAGCTTTAAACCAACAACAATGAATCTATTTAACATACTGTTTGAATTTAAATGAATGAAATCTGAATTAATAATTAAATGTAGTTACTAAAGGCTTGTTTTTCTTCTTCTTCTTGCCAGGAGGTTGTCCTGAGCCCCGTACAGGACGGAGATATCAAACCTCAAATTGACAGCAACAAAGCAAACAACTACAACATCGTCAAAGAGGTGAGCTCAGTTACTTTATATCCAGGTTGTCTATTTGTTCTGCAGTGTGTCTATAATACACGTGTGTGTCTGATATTTAGATCCTACTGCGGCTCAGCAAGCTGTGTTATCCCAGTAAGAAGAGTCGTGTGCAGCAGCAGAGGCTGCTGAAGAACATGGGGGCCCACACCGTGGTGCTGGACCTGCTGCAGATCCCCTACGAGAAGGTGAGCCACAACCAAAACAGCTTCTGCACAACGTGGTTCCCTTGATGTCTCGCGGTCTTTACATTCTGACTAATAATCTTTCCTTTTTATTTGCTTGGTTCTGCCTTTGCACAGATTGACGAGAAGATGAATGAGATCATGACCCTGGCTCATGTATTCCTGCAAAACTTCTGCAGAGGAAACCCTCAGAACCAAGCTCTGCTCCATAAACACCTGAACCTCTTCCTCACTCCGGGGGTACATTCATATGACCTTGACTTCCTTTTTTCTAGTAGCGCATCAGCAGAATTAACCTGTAATGAAAAATACAAGCAACAAGTGATACGTTGTCCTGGTGTTTTAGTTGCAAGAACGAACAGTTGTCTTAGTTTGTTCTCCTGTTATTAGGGATGCACCCCTACCTGTTATACAAATGAATCAATATACTGTTTTTAGTATCTTCCTCTAAAAGACTGAATCATGTCTCCCCTTTCTCACCAGTTGCTTGAAGCTGAGACGATGCTTCACATCTTCATGAACAACTACCAGCTGTGCCACGAGATCAGCGACCGCGTGGTCCATCATTTTGTCCACTGCATTGAAACGCACGGGAGACACGTTCAGTACCTCAAGTTCCTTTCCACCATTGTGAAAGCGGACGGGAAGTACGTGAAGAAATGTCAGGACAAGGTCATGACAGAGGTGAGTATTCAAATGTTGTCAAAGGGAAGCGTCTTTCACTTTTATTCATTTCATTAGAATAAACCGTTTCCTTTTCTTCGGGGGTCCAGCTGGTGAACGGAGGCGAGGACGTGCTGGTGTTCTACAACGACCGCTCCTCGTTCCCGGTGTTGCTGCAGATGATGGGCTCCGAGCGAGAGCGGACGGACGAGGACGGAGCTCTGGCCTACCACAACAACCTCGTGGAGCTGCTGGCTGCCTGCACCGAAGGCAAGAACGTCTACACCGAGCTGAAATGCAACTCTCTGCTGCCGCTGGACGACATCGTCAAAGTTGTCACTGATCTCCACTGCGTACCAGAGGTAAACGCTGGGGGAGTTTACCAGATCATAATAACATAGCTTGAGTTTAATGGTGTAGATCAGGGGTCAGCAACCTTTACTATCAAAAGAGCCATTTTAGGCAAATTTAGGCAAATCATGATGATTGAAAAGTCGTAATATTACGAAAATAAAGTCATAACTTCCCGAGAAAAAAAGACGTAATATAACGAGAATAAAGTCATAACTTTACGAGAAAAAAAGTCGCAATATAACGAGAATAAAATCAAAACTTTGCGAGAAAAAGTCGTAATATTATGAGAATAAAGTCATAATATTACGAGAATAAAGTCATAACTTAACGAGAAAAAAGTCGTAATATTACGAGAATAAAGTCATAACTTTACGAGAAAAAAAGTCGTAATATTACGAGAATAAAGTCATAATATTACGAGAACAAAGTCATAACTTTACGAGAAAAAAAGTCGAATATAACGACAATAAAGTCATAACTTAACGAGAAAAAGGTCATAATATTATGAGAATAAAGTCATAACTTTGCGAGAAAAAGTCGTAATATAACGAGAATAAAGTCATAACTTCCCGAGAAAAAAGTCGGAATATAACGAGAATAAAGTCATAACTTTACGCGAAAAAAAGTCGTAATATAACGAGAATAAAGTCATAACTTCCCGAGAAAAAAGTCGGAATATAACGAGAATAAAGTCATAACTTTACGAGAAAAAAAGTCGTAATATTACGAGAATAAAGTCGTAATATTACGAGAATAAAGTCATAACTTTACGAGAAAAAAAGTCGAATATAACGACAATAAAGTCATAGCTTAACGAGAAAAAAGTCATAATATTACGAGAATAAAGTCACAACTTTGCGAGAAAAAGTCATAATATTACGAAAATAAAGTCATAACTTTACGAGAAAAAAAGAAAATAACATGTAAAAGCCACTTGAGAGGAGCTAAAGAGACGCAGGTTGCTGACCCCTGGTGTAGATAAATAATATGAAATGTGATTAACTTTTATCTGAAAGTAACCAGGCATCTTGTTTCTTGTTTCTTTATCCCGCAGGTCAAAACCGCCTACGTGAACTTTGTGAATCACTGCTACGTGGACACAGAGGTAGAGATGAAGGAGATCTACACCTCCAACCACATCTGGAAGCTCTTTGACAACTTCCTGGTGGACATGTCCAGTGTAAGTCTCCGTCAGACTGAAAGGTCACATGTGTCTGTTCTAATGAGGTCGCATATGTGTTAAGATACAGAAAAGGGTCGAGGTGTGATGTGAGAAGTTTTCCTCTGTTTGTATTTAAGGTGTGCAACAGCACCACAGACCGTAACCATGCCGACCTGGCCCTGGAGAAGTATGTGACGGAGACGGTGATGGCCATCGTGAAGGGTTTCTTCAGCTCACCGTTCTCCGTCAACCACTCCAACCTGCAGGTACTTTTTGTTTTTCCCCTCTGACGAGCAGGAGAGATGTTCCCGCCGAGGGAGGCTCACTCACGGCACGTCCAAATCCTTTTGCCAACTTTTAGCTACTTTACAGTGAAATCATTTGACAGCAAACATTCCTGCATCATCGCCTGGTGGGACCTTCTCATTTCATTGCAGACGTTTGTACCTCGAGCAGATGCTTGTGGTGTTTTACGCAGAAGTCTGTACTAATGTCTCCTATCAGACACAATATTGAAGTGTTCCCATCAGGATTATCTCTGTCTCTCTCTACACTTCAGCCCCTTTTTAAACAACAGTATTCCCTGCTCTCTCTCTCTCTCTCTCTCTCTCTCTCTCTCTCTCTGTCTCTCTCTTCACAGACGAACCAGTCCGTCTTCATCAAGCTGCTTCAGTCTTCTTTCAGGATCTATAACTGCACCTGGATCAACTCAGCTCAGAGGGCTAATATCGAGTGCTGTATTAAAACACTGGCTGACGTCGGTGAGTGTTGCTACGCTGCCGTCTGGCCTTCCAATGATAACAATGATGGAGAGATGGAGGCATTGAAATACTTTTAAATTAAATGTAATAGTAAATGTATTGATTGTGCTGACATCCAACCCCTTGGTGTTCTCCCCCCCAGCTAAGGCTCGGGCCATAGCCATCCCAGTGGACCTGGACAGTCAGGTCAACACTTTGTCTCTCAAGGTCCACAGCAACATGGTGCAGCGAGCAGCCAAGGACTGGAGGATCTCCGCCCGCACACGACCCCGCAAGGAGCCCCTGGGTGGCCCCGACTACAAGAACATCATCGAGAAGCTGCAGGTGCACATTTAACTAACAAGACTGTTAATCTACAGCCACAGTAGCAGATCTGAGACGGCACACAGGCTACGGTGACCAGATGTCCCGGTTTCAAGCTGACGTGTCCCGAGTCCTGACACATATCTGTAAAACACTCAAATGTCCCGGTTTTCATCAGTCACTAACAAATTGTCCCGGTTTTCACCACAATTAAAATACTAATATCATATTTACATAGACGTTTATCATGTCCCACTCATTCATTCATTTGTGTTCATGAGATAAGTAAACAGAGAGCTGCTGCCGTCTCTAGAGAGAGGGATGTGGCTTCTTTCTGATGCCACTCCGTGCTCAAATGCGCCACAGGTGCGCCAAGTTAGCCATACTGATGAAAACGCATATGGCGCATCATGCTTGCATCGTGCGTGCATCAACGTTTGGGGGTTTGAAAATATGGTCCCCCTAACGTAGGCACGGCAGAGCTCTGAGCTTAATGCTAATGTCAGCGTGCTAACATGCTAGCACAGATATGTTGTTCACCATGTTCACAGTCTTAGGTTAGATTTGTTAATTAGCACTGAGGCTGATGGGAATGTCATTATTTTGCAGGTATTTTGTCATAAAAGTGTTAAACAAATGACATTTTTCACCTTATGGTGGCGCTAGATGAGAAGTGAAGGGATCACGTTAGGATAGTTAGGAGGCTTCATCCTCTGGGGACCAAGGCTCTCTGTACAGAAGCTCATGGCAACCCAGCCAACAGTTGTTGAGATATTTCAGTCTGGAGCAAAGTGGTGGACTGGCAAACCAACATCTCCGTCCCTGGAGCCGTGGCGCTGTAGCGTGGCTAAAACATCTACATGAAACTTCCTTTAGTTTAATGAACAGTTCGTCCAAACTGAGAGGTTTATGAGGGCTTTTATGAAGCGTATCAATCTCTCCATTGAACCCTTTATGTGTGTCTGTCTGTGATGTTAAAGGGGGTCGTGTCCCTGCTGGAGGAGCAGTTCAGTCCCAAGGTTCAGGCAGAGTTCTCCGTGCTGGTGGACGTTCTTCACAGCCCGGAGCTGCTGTTTCCAGAGGCGGCTCGGCTACGCTGTGAGAGCGGAGCTTTCATGTCCAAGTAAGTCACCGTCCGTAACCTGTGGAAGGAACAAAGAACAGGCCCAGAGGCCACTTCTTTAAAGTTTAAATCCAGCTACAGAGAAGACCAGCGGCATGGCTGACGCAGTAGTTCAGGGTTGGAATAGGATTCTTGAGAGAAATTGCTGATAGCTGTTATTTTTTGCTGATATTTGATATGTGCAGAGTTAAAGACTGGCATGTCAAAAGGGAGCATTGACTAAAACCAACACTAATGAACTACTACTAACTACTAGGGCTGTCAGTTGATTAAAATAGTTAATCACTATTAATCGCAAATTTATCAGACATTTTTTATCTGTTCAAAATGAACCTTAAAGGGAGATTAGTCAAGTATTTAATCCTCTTATCAACATGGGAGTGGACAAATATGCTGCTTTATGCAAATGTATATATATTTATTATTTTAAATCAATTAACAACACAACACAATGACAGATATTGTCCAGAAACCCTCACAGGTACTGCATTTAGCATAAAACAATATGCTCCAATCATAACATGTCAAACTGCAGCCCAACAGGCAACAACAGCTGTCAGTGTGTCAGTGTGCTGACTTGACTATGACTTGCCCCAAACTGCATGTGATTATCATAAAGTGGGCATGTCTGTAAAGGGGAGACTCGTGGGTACCCATAGAACCCATTTACATTCACTGATCTGGAGGTCAGACGTCAAGGGACCCCTTTGAAAATGGTCATGACTGTTTTTCCTCGCTAAAAATTTAGTGTAAGGTTGGAGTGTTATTTAACCTCCTACACTACAAGCTAGTATGACATGGTTGGTACCGATGGATTCATTGCAAGTTGTGTTATAGAAATTAGCGGCGTTAAAACAAATTTGCATTAAGGCGTTATTATGGCGTTAACTTTGACAGCCCTAATAACTACTATTATATTTATACAGTAGTTGTGGAGGCTTTGGAAAAGAGCTGAAAGTAAAGAAACACAATTGCATAATTGAAATGATCAATGATCAACTTAAAGACCAATATTTAGCTTTAAAACAAACAATAGTAAATATGTTAACTTAATGTATCTGTGGTCAGAGGACTACTCAAACTAACAGAGTTCATAAAAACATTAGTTTTGTATACATCATGAAACCTCTGGGGGTGCTGTTACTCTGCTGCTGCTGTCTGACCTCCCTAGAGAGCAGGAGAAGGGAGATGTCACCTGGGGTGATCAATGAAGTATTGCTTTGTTTTTATTACATGAGCTGTAAATGACACAGTGCTTCTCTTTGTCACTCTGTCAGACTGATCAAACACACCAAGAAGCTGATGGACAAAGAGGAGAAGCTGTGTATCAAGATCCTGCAGACACTCAAAGAGATGCTGGACAAGAAGGAATGCTTCCAGGAAGCCGTGAGTACTCGACCCCGTCACCGGAACACGGTTCTAATGATGTCACTGTTTAGAAACTTGTGGTATTAGTCTCTCTCGCTCTCTCACGGTCACATATCACATCTAGGTAGAATTATCTGAAAGGTTTGCTGTGGATTCAGCCCGCCCTGTCTTCAAGCACCAGCAGTGCTGTACTCCCATCAGCAGTGCGGTGTAGTCCTGGTTTCCTCCCAGGTCTGTCGGCCCAGAGCCCAGACTCCCCTTCATCAGTATGCTGTGGGCCCGGCTGTGTTACATAAGACAGGGAGGCACTTGAGGACACACTCACACTGAGAGGGAGAATAGGAGGGAGGAAGTAAGGGAAGGAGGGGGGGCAAGCACCGAACAAACAAATCAATACTGCAGCGAGTAGGGGGGGGTGCAGCAGCAGCAGCCCGTCTCCTTACTGCACCCCCGCTCTCAGCCAGAGGCCTGGAATGACAAGAGTTGGTAGAGGAGGAGACGTAAGGAGGTGGCTGCCAGTGTGTATGTTTGTGTGCACCAAAGGGAGGGTGGAGGGAGGGTGGAGGCTGCAGGGAGGGTGGAGGCTGCAGGGAGGGTGGAGGCTGCAGGGGCCGAAGTACAACAAATGTCCGATCTGTAATCACCTCTGGAAGGTTTACAGTTCGTTCCAGCTGAGAGGAGGTGACGCTGTGCGATTCACACAACACAGCGTGCATAAAAACATCAGCATTGTTTTGAATGTCTTGGAGCTCATTTTATTGAACTAAACATTGAAGTAAAGTTGGAGGAAGCTCGTGTTGCTGTCCTCATGCAGACATGATGGAGGTTATTGTTGCACCACAACATCACCTGTTAGAACAGACTGTATGGATGTGCCTTTTACCCTCTCTGTCCGTGTAATTACATTAGTAATACTGTCAAGTACTGCCTTCCTCAGTAATGGTACGTGCCAGCCGTAGTCACTTAAAGCTGCTTAAAGGAGTCAGAGTTTTGTTTTTCCATATTTGTGTTCACATCTCGTGTCAGTCAGCCAAAGCTATTTCTTTTTTTTTTTTCGAAATGATTCAACAGTTGTGTGGAATAAGATCAGAGGAATTTAAAAGTGGAAAAACAGCCACTTTAAAAAAAAAAAAAAAAGCGGCTCGGTGCATTCGAGCAGCCAGACAGCGAGCGCGCTAACGATATGTGAAATGTCAGTTTGTGTAGGTGTGCGAGAGTGTGCTCAAGCATGTATTTGTGGCCTCTCTTTGTCATATCCCTGTAGCCCTGAGCGTGGAGCTGCAGCCTCACTGCACGAGAGAAAGAGAGGGAGAGAGAGGGAGAGAGAGAGAGGGAGAGAGAGGGAGAGAACGATTGATGGAAATAATGAGAGAGGGAGAGTCAGGCAGACAAAAACAGAAGGAGAGAGAGACAGAGTGACAGCATAGGCAGCAGAGGTTGGTGGCTCCCCTGGGGTGCAATGAGTGGGTGGAGGAGAGTGAGAGAAAGAGATGGAGGGAGAGTGATTGAGGGAGGGAGGGAGGGAAGGAGGGAGGTAGGCAGCCATGTGAGGAGCCATGTGAGAGGAAGGGAAAAAAAAAAAGTGGGCAGCGGCTGCAGGGTGAGGGATTGGAGAGAAGCGGAGTCTGCTCAGTCCATGAGGAGACAGGGCAGGGGGTGCGCTTACGTAACAGCCTGCAGTGCCTGAGCCAGCGTCACGTGTACCATCACGTTCTCCCTCCCTCCCTCCTTACTCTCTCTCACTCTTCTGTCCGCTCGCTGCCTCTCTCCTCCTCTTTTGCCCCCTCCATGCTTTGTCTCAGTCTATCGCATTCTGTCTGCCCGCACAAGTTATTTTTCTATCTCTCTCTCTCCCCTCCACCAGTCCCACCCAGGCTCTGCTCTCTGGGTTTGCCTGGGTCATGCCAGGAGCGCTGGTTGGTCTGGGGGGAGGAGGGGGGTCTGCAGCATTCACAGTATAGAGATGTGTTGACTCTTAATGCTGCACTGCACTTTATTGGCTGTCAGATGAGGGCAGCTTCATAAATGTTTGTGCTCCTACAACCAACACCCTTCAACATGTCTGCAGTGACAGAACCACTTGAAAGAATGATACCGTAAATAATACACGGGAGAAAATATGCATAAAATAGCATTGTAGACTTAAATGTTAGCTCATTTAATGCAATTTGTATAATTGTTAGTCGGGTGTTATTCTCTACTTTTCTGATTGTTTAATCCCACGAAGCCGATAATGCAACGATCCATCTCTCAATACTTTCTGATTTCCCCACCGTGTCTGCGATACTCGGCTGCAAGCACATTTATTGCTGCTGAAGACAAAATCTTTAAAAGTTGGTCATTATTATATTGTTTCTAGGGCTGTCAATCACATGATCACAACACTAATTAACTACTACTAACTACTAGGGCTGTCAGTTGATTAAAATAGTTAATCACTATTAATCGCAAATTAATCAGACATTTTTTATCCGTTCAAAATGAACCTTAAAGGGAGATTTGTAAAGATATTTAATACTCTCATCAACATGGGAGTGGACAAATATGCTTGCTTTATGCAAATATATGTATATATTTATTATTGTAAATCAATTAACAACACAAAACAATAACAGATATTGATCCAGAAACCCTCACAGGTACTGCATTTAGCATAAAACAATATGCTCCAATCATAACATGTCAAACTGCAGCCCAACAGGCAACAACAGCTGTCAGTGTGTCAGTGTGCTGACTTGACTATGACTTGCCCCAAACTGCATGTGATTATCATAAAGTGGGCATGTCTGTAAAGGGGAGACTCGTGGGTACCCATAGAACCCATTTACATTCACTGATCTGGAGGTCAGAGGTCAAGGGACCCCTTTGAAAATGGACATGACCGTTTTTCCTCGCCAAAATTTAGCCTAAGTTTGGAGCGTTATTTAACCTCCTTCATGACAAGCTAGTATGACATGGTTGGTACCGATGGATTCATCAGGTTTTGTAGTTTACAACCTCTGAAAGATCGATTGCGTTAAAGGAATTAGAGGCATTAAAATGATTTTGCGTTATTTGACGGCCCTAAGAGTTTAATTTTTAAAAAAAGGCTCAGTAATGTTTTAAATCAGCAGGGCACTGTTTCACAAGTGTTACTCAAACAGGAGTGGATAATGCATTTGTTGGGGACTATTTTCATTAATACACGTTTCATGCACTACGGAGCATTTAAATCACCAGGATGGTATGTGTTGTCGGATTCAAGAATATTAATTTTCATGTGGATTAAGATGCCACCACGGTTCTCTAGTGGCTAAGATACATACAATATATTAAGATTGATTAAAAAAAGGCCTCCGATTCTACTTGAAACTTTCCTTACAATTTATATATATATGCTGTATATACTCAATATGCAAAATAAACTACAGTACTCGTATTCATCATGATAAAGGTCACCCAGAGGAATCAGTTATATCAGGCTCTGGATACTCAGATAGTATTTATTATCGTTGACAATAAGAAAAATGTATCCTTTAATCCAGGGGTCAGCAACCTTTACTATCTAAAGAGACATTTTAGACAAAAATAATAAAAAACAAAATCTGTCTGGAGCCACAAAACATGTGATCATTGTGATGAAGGTAACACAGTTTATAGTCTAAGTATATAGTATATAAGTCTAATGCAGTGAGGGCCAAAGAGACAATGTACTACGGAGTATTAGGACCACATTGAGGGAAAACACATCTGAGATTTACACAATAAAGTCAGAAGTTTACGCGAAAACAAAATAACACATAACATTACTACTTTATAATATTATGACTTTATTCTCGAAATCTCAGATGTATTTTTTTCCTCAATGTGGCCCTAATACTCCATCATACCGTCGTACCATAGACCTACAACAATGATAAATAAAAATGAAAATGTAAACAAAAAAACAGTTATTCATTTCCATTTTTTAAAATCCACCGGGCGCCGCTGGAGAGGAGCTGAAGAGCTGCAGGTCGCTGACCCCTGCTTTAATACCATGGCACAAGTTATTTTTGTGTGGATAGTTTAGTTGTTATTTTCTATGAGCACATGCGTGCACATGTATATAACGTGCACGTGAGCGTGCCTTCTCGTTCACAGAAGATTGAAAACTAGTTACGTAATATAAACCGCTCTCACACTCTGCTCCTCTTTCCTCCCTCTCTTTCACACTCATCCCTGTCATTCACACGCTGTCTGTCTGTCTGTCTGTCTGTCTGTCTGTCTCTCCGTCTGTCTATCTGTCTGTCTGTCTGTCTGTCCGTCCTTCTTTCTCTTCCTGTCCTTCTCTTTCTTTCTTTCTTTCTTTCTTTCTTTCTATCTTGCCTGCCAAGTTTCACACCACCTGCCCCAAGGCAAAGCAGATTTACAGATTACCACCCTCTTGATACTAAGCGCATCACACAGACGCATGTAGACGGAAAGCCTCGCTCAGACAAACACACACACACACACACACACACACACACACACACACACACACACACAGTCCCAGGCATGCAGTGCCACGCTGGCTGTCCCTGCGTGAGCTCATCCTGCAGGGTTTTCCCGTGTTGTCCGTCTACTGGTGGGAGTAGTGGAACACGGTTAAGGAGCGGGCCGGGTGAGCTCATGTTCTCCTCGTATGGTTTGACCTTTGGCTGGATTCAGGCTGACGCAGCATGTTCAGTCAAGTCAGAAAGTTGTAGTTAGGAAATGTAGAACCTAAATCTGGAGCCTTAAACTTTTATAAATCTTTATCTAATGCCAAAAATAATAATAATTTCTCTTTTTTTTAAAATTTGAAATCTTTGTCATGTATGTTTTACTTCCTTCCTTCCTTCCTTCCTTCCTCTGGCCCCTCCACTTCCCTCGGTCCATCAGTCAGGTGTCTTGCTAGTTTAGTATTATGTTTTGGTTTCCATGGCGATGAGGGTTTAGCACATGTTGTTTGTCTGTCTGGTCCGTGCCGTGACTGGGCACAGGAAGTCTGTGTACCTTGTGCAGAAACGCCCTCAGACCAGGAGGAGCACAGAGCCTACGTGTAGCGCACTGCAACTCCTTTAGCTCCGAGCCACGGACAGAATGAGACGTCCTGTAAAAGAAAAAAAACACTTGTTGCACAAATTGCAAAAAAGAGCCCCGACTTCAGGGCCTCGTGCGTCTGAGGGGGCCACGATGAATGAGATTAGTTGTGATTGTGAACAGTGTTTCGACACAGTTCATAGTGTGTTATTTGAATCTGATTGCATGTGAGTCAGGTTACTTGTGCTCAGGGAGGCACATGACAGGCGACAGGCTGAAGGATATGAATTGCAACTTGTGTTTGCTTCTAACTTTTGCTAATGCACATTATAGCTGGTGGACAAAATAATAGAAAAGGCTTTTGAATAACATACAATAGTCCTGCAGTAAATAAGATTTAGTGAACTTCATATTGTTCATCCGTGTCTGTTGTGACTTATTCTTCCTCTTTACCAACACAGTTAACATAAACTGTATGTCATCATCAGTTTGAGACTTTTCCCCCTTTGCCACGTTACATAATTTGACATCAGCAACCAGCAATTTAGGTTGCAATTATCTGGCCTTTGTGTCCCTCTGTAATTTCCTTTATGTTGCCGTGGTAACACATTTATGAAAATGGTGAGCTCACCTCTATTAAAGGACCAGTGTGTAACATTTCGGGGGATCTATTGGCAGAACCGCGGCACGACGCGGTTGGGGCGCACTGAGGACAGTCCACCCCTGTCGACAGTCGCACTGGGAGCAGGGGGCCCTGTCCATCCCCGGCGGGGAGAGAGGGCACAGCGAAGCCCTTTGTCCACGGTGCGGCGAGGTCCGGGCGGGGAGCGTTGTAAAGCTGCGGCCGCGTGCCACCTTCGCCACGAGCCTTTCCAAGCCGACCTAGAGCCGGTCGCGGCGCACCGCCTCGTATGCGGGACTCCCCAGCCTGCCATGTGGCGCTCACACACTCAAGCTGGCTGTTAACGAGGATCTTTTGGCACAGAGAAGTACTCGTATTGGTACTCGGTATCAGCAAATACCCAAATGTCAGTCCTTGTACTCGGTCTGAAGTGGTATCGGTGCATCCCTAAGAGGGACATTTGCATTTTCACGGTTTCGCGTTGGCCACCGTAGTTCTCCTACACGTTTGGCACACAGGAGAATTTTCAGCCGGTTGCAATCTGCAACCTCACTGCTAGATGCCGCCAGATCCGACACACTGCACCTTTAAAGCTGTCGGTCTGTATTTGACTCACTTATGTCGACTATTTAAAGTGATTGACTGAATTGTGAACACTGGAAAATGATGTCTGAAATCATGATAATATATGTCAATGGTCATAAGAGTGAACGCACACCAACATTGTTGGAAAAAAAACTCCACAAACTACAGACTCAAAAATGACTTTTGAGATGATTCAACACCTCAAATGAAAAAGACTAATCAGTGAGTCTACAGCCACACTAGTGGCTCTGTGAGGCTGTACGGAGGCACAGTGGTGCCTTGAGCCAAATGCTAATGTCAGCATGAGGGCTGTAACGTCCATCGAGCTGGATCGATATATCGATTCAATGATCAACGATCCAAATCATCGATGCAAAGTGAGAACATCGATACAATCATCTTTAAGATGCGCCTTTTATTTTGAAATTCCTATGGCACGTCTGTCACCATTTCCGTCCAAGCGCTCCTCCCTCCTACAGAGCCCGGTGATAAAACTGTCAAATCATAGTTTCTTTTTGTGAGTTGATATAAATGTAACTGATTGTGTTAAATGGACAAATGATATCGTCTCATATCGTCTCGCAGGAAATGACTCAAATCAAAATGGTATCGTGGCAGACTTTGTGATATCAGCAAAGAAACGATTTAATATCGTATCGTAATGAAACACTAGTCAGCATCTTGACGTGCCCAGAAATGACAATGCTAACATGCTAATGTTTAGCAGCTATAATGTTTATCATGCTTACTATTTGCTAATTAGTAATAAACACAAGTACAACAAGGTTTGAATATATGGTTATAAACCAAAGTACTGGGCAAATACAAAATGTGATGATGGTGTCAGATGAAAGGTAAAGGATCACCAACATTAATGCAATTTATCCTTTGGGGGACATGAACATCCGTACCAAATCTGATGGGAGGCTGGGACACGGGTGGACATGGGTCTTGAGGTACGGGGTTTAACACATGCGCAGTGTAACTGAAGCTGCGGTCGTGCGTTGCTATTGGCTCAATTTTGGCGAGTGCAGACCAGATTTTACTGTGCATGTGTTGATGAAGCGTGACCCAGACCCCTTCACAGATGAAGTGGCGAGTGCGGCTGTCAGTCAGTTTAGGAAATGGCGAGTAGACACGATAAAATCCAGTTGGAGGATCCACCAGCATCGTTTGGCTCTGCTGTATGAGAGCCTCGTGGATTTAGTGTTACCATGAAAATGACGGAAAAAAGTGGTGGAATAAACGGCGACTGTGTGTGAGCACTGTGCATCAAGTCACTGTGCATCAAGTCACTGTGCAACACGTCGCCGTGCAACACGTCACAGTGCAACACGTCGCCGTGCAACACGTCGCCGTGCAACACGTCACGGTGCAACACGTCACTGTGCAACACGTCGCCGTGCTAGCGGCAACACTTCGGGGAGGAAAGAGCATCTCCTTCTCCCCGCAGCATTTTTGTTAAGGCAAAAATGTGTTAACTTATTTTTGCCCAATAAATGAAAAGCATGTTGAAATCAGAGCATGACCTCCTCGCTGTAACAGAAACGTACCGAACCGTGACCCCAAAACCGTGATATGAACCGAACCGCAAATGTTGAGAACCGTTCCACCTCCACTATCCATCGAGCCAAACCCTCGCCTTGTACCTTCACCAGCTAACCCGTCTTCAACATCACAGTCTTCCTCACAAACACAATCAGCGCTTTAACAATGTTAGCGAATCACATGTAACACTTCCACAGTGAAGCGGCCAGCTGGCGGTCGGATGAATGCTTGTTTACGCTGCCGGTCGTGTGTTTCTCTGAACCCGTCTCGCAGATTGCTCTCACATGTGAACTTAATTTGTTTTTCACTGATGTGCTTGTTTTGTTTGGTGAAAACATTTTTATGTGCAGCTTGAAAAACATTATAAATGGCAACATGTGATGCGTGTCCCCGTTGAGCGCCAGAGCTTTATTAGACGCATGTTGACCCTTTTGGTCCCGTGCACTAAGCTGCAGAGCTACCTGTCGTGGCCGCGGGTCAGGAAACGTTTCATCTCCTGCAGAAATGAGGAAGAGCCGAGATGTGACAGGAATGGTTCTGTTTGCCCAACTCTAACTTCAACATAGCTTAGCACAGCCCAGCAGTAACGTGCATTAATGATAACTCACTCTATGATTAACAGAAGCAGCGTATAACGCACCCTGAACTTTAGAAGTCACGAGTCGAAGCCACCACCTCTGGAGAATGTATTTTAATGGAGCAGCTCTTTCAAGTAAATTCTTGAAAACAACAACTGCTTATAACCACAATAACTGTCTCAGATCTGTTTCCCTATAATTAGTACCAGATTACATACTTAATTCAGGGACATTTAAGGACTCCCCCTAGGAAATGATGGACCCATAAAGTAAAGCATTATCGTTTTATTTCCAAATATGAATATCTAAATGCTGTTTCAAAGTCCTCGTTATGCTGTCAGGAGTGAAATTGAACGGAAAAAAAACCCTGAAAAAATGTGGAAATGTTTTTTAACATAAAAATCTTACTGAAAAAAAAGATCCCAGAAAAATAGAGATGACATGACCTCACTATCCTCAGTGGCAGCTCCAGCTCTGCCTGTGTCTTTCTCCGTCTTCACTCTTCATGTCCCCGAAGTGTCTGTACTAAAACAGCAGGATACGTATGTGTCTTGATTTCCTGATTTTTGTCCTTATTCATGAAATAAGTCCCTCGGTGAGAAAGCCTGGCAGAAGCACATTGATATGGATATCTATTATATTACAGACGGCTCCCACTTTAAGCTTTTCATTTTTTCCCTCCAGTTCCAAGCTGTGGAGGAGCTCGCTGACTCCTCAGAGACATCTTTGTTAGATAACGTGCAACACATGCTTTTTATACTGTGCGTGATCAGATTGAGTTTCAGTTTGACTCTTAGTCTCCTGCGTTAACTACGACAACAACAATAGGAGGTCGAGTTTCAGTTTGAGGCTCCAGACTGAACAAAGCGTGTTGACTGCAGGTTCTGCTGGGACCTAAATGTTGCTTCCTGATGTTGCTCGGCCCTCACATGGCCCGCGGGGGGGGGGGACGGACTCTACTTGTTCTGTGTCACAGTGTACTTGATCAGCGTTCCCTTCTATTTACAAAAGACACACCCACCCAGAGTCCTCTCAGGTTTCTGTGGTGGGAGAAAGTAACACAGGAAAGAAAACTATTGCTGTGATTGTTTGGGTAACATTCTCCTCCTCTGTGTCCCGAGTCTCTGCTGCTATAATCAACCTTGTCTGACCTGAGCAGCTCAAGCCCCCCCCCCCGCCCGTTCCTGGCAGTGCCTGTCTTGGTTCACAGCTGGCGCTGCCCTCCGCTGCCTGTGAGACTTTTTCAGACCGCCTAAAGAAGCATAGGGCAGGCTTTGTCTTTGTCTTTTTCCTCCGTGCAGCTCTCCGGAGTCGGAGTCGATGTGCAGACAGCAGAGCTGCGAGGGGCCTGGGGGGAGGGAGGGAGGGAGGTAAGGAGGGGGGGTGCATGTGAGGATGCCGGAGGTGGGGATCGGCAGCTCATCCCTAGCTTGGACACCAGAGCCGCAGTGTGGCGTGCCGGTGCACATTTTAAAAACACCACGACTGTCTGCTCCTCGCTGGGTTTTGTTTGTTCTTCTCCTCCTTCTCTCCCTCACCCCCCACCTCTCCTCCCTCCTTCTCTTACTTCTGTCAGTTCTCCTACCTCTATTTCTATCTCTCTTTTCTTTCTTTCTTTCTTTCTTTCTCGTGGCTCTTACATCACCTGACTGGAGTTTTTTCTCGTCAATGCAGCAGCAAGCAGATGAGTCAGGCTGGGCTGACTCTCCTCTACCGCCATCCTCTCCTCTCCTCTCCTCTCCTCTCCTCTCCTCTCCTCTCCTCTCTCTCTGCAGACCTAGCCAGCAGACTGCATCGCCCAGAAGGGACGCGAACAAGAGCAAAAACCTGTCACCCCCCCAACCCTCCTTTCAACTTCCCCCACTTAGCGTTTCTTTCCCCGGTGTTTGAGCGGTACAGAAGCATCACGTCCTCTGTCAGAAAAGGGGAAACGTTAAGTCAAACATGATTCAATCTGCAATCAGTGGAAGAGCAGTGCGTTGGGACGCGCCGCCTTCCAGAGAGAGCGTAGTGCTGAGTTTGTAGTTGAGATTGTGTCGGTGCATTACTGTGTGGAAATGAGAGAGGCTGGCTCAATGGATCCTCACCTTCAGGTCGAGAAGCTGTGCGTGTGTGTGTGCGTCTGTCTGTGTGTGTTTGTGAGACAGCTCAGCCAGACAGTGCAGGCAGACAAGTGTCTCTGCTGACTGCAGATGAGATGGAGTGTTTACTGACACAGGGAGCATCAGCCGCACGTGCTCCTCCACATCTTCACTCCTCAGTGCACTTAGTTTGAGGCTCTTCAGCCGGACTGTACCCGGGCAGCCTCCGCGGCGAGGCACCGAGGTGCCTCATTTTGTTTCGTCACTCCGTTTGGAGTGTTGTTGAAAATCTACCAATAATAGTGACCAGTATTTCTCTTTGATAATTCAGTTTCAGTGTTGAGACTTTGTTCCTGTTCCACATTCTAGTTTTGCACCAGCAACTAGTGTAAACAACGCTTCCAAAGGCAGCTACACAGATGAGTCACATTAGGCTGAATATCAATTAGCAGTATGTGTCAGCTTTAATGGAGGTGTGACAATCAGAACAAGAGGCCAGTTGATCGCTGCGTCGTCGCAAACGCTGCAACATTTATGTAATTTAATAAAGGGTTTAAAACTTATGGCTGTCCTTACCTTCTCATCTCCAGATATGTTTCTGTATTTTTTCCGCATGTTTTGTCTCGAAGTGACGGCTCAAGTTGTGGTTTTTGAATACAACCACGTGTTCGTTGTAAACTATAAGCACGCAGCTTTACCGCCAACCTCCGCCAAAAAATACTTACAGTCCAAGACATATTATAGACTTGCCGCCGCCTTAGCAGGTGACGCTACTTCAAACATCACTCACGTCAATTTACGTCAGTGTCAAGTGTGACAGGAAGAAGCACAACGATAACGACACAAAATAAAAGCTTTTTTCTTTACTGTTTATTTTTGGCTTCGTAAGTAAAGTTGTGTGGTTAGTCTGAGACCTCCGGGACCCGGCAGAACCATCACGAGGGCCGGTTCCGTATAACGCCCAGGCCTGATTTAAAGAGTATTTTTTATAGGAATGATTCTGTCACAAGCTTTTTGATCCATAGAAGCAGCTTCTACTGTATTTTATTAGTAGCTAGCTGCAAATGTTTAACACATTCTGTGTCCATATCATCAACTATGTCACGACTAATCCTCCTCCTCCTCCTCTCCTACACTCCCTCCCTCCTCAGGACCCGCTGGCTCTGGGTAAAACAGACGACAAGGCACCGTGTTCAGGTGTATGTATACCAAACTACTTTAAAGGAACAGTGTGGAGACTTTCATGGGGATCTATTTGGCAGGAATGGAATATAATATTATGTTTTCTTTAGTGTCTACTCACATCAAACTAAGAATCGTTGTGTTTTCATCACCTCAGAATGAGCCGGTTATATCTTCATACGGAGCGGGTCCTCTTCACGGAGTCTGCCATGTTTCTACGGCAGCCCAGAACGGACAAATCAAACACCGGCTCTAGAGGGACATTTGCGTTTTCGCGTCGGCCACCGTAGTTCTCCAACACGTTTGACACACAGGAGAGGTTTCAGTTGGTTGCAATCTGCAACCTCATCGCTAGATGACGGCAAATCCTACACACTGCACCTTTAATGCCCGGTTCAGACTCCATGATATCAGCCTGATTTTAGCCCGACACGGCCGTCGTAGCTGATTGGGAACGATAAATGAGCGTCGTGTGCGAAAATCGATCCTCTTATCTTGTGTAGCATGTCATAGTACACGACAACCGACGCCACGTCTGGGACGCCCCACAACACCCCGACGAAAAGTCTAGCCTGTCAGAATTTTTCGTCTCGACACGTCTAGTGTGACATCTCCAACGACGTGTTCCTTTGCGTTGACCAATCAGGTGCTCTCTCCAGGGAACAGTCGCAGTCAGATCACTTGGTAATAAACAAACATGGAGTAAAGGAGGAGGGATGGCGAGTTTGCTGCTGTCTGGTGGGACAACCAAACTGACTGAGTATGGACGGCCCGTACCGTCCTCTCTGTGCCACCCAGGAGAACATCCACAACCCTTTGTTCTTTCTTTTCTTTTTCTTTTCGCAACACCAGACCGCCAGCATCGCACACAACGCTTCTGTCGCCATGTTCCACAGTCGCTTCAACCGCCTCCCCGATGACATCTGAACTCGCGTATGATCGTGGAATACGACGTGCTGTGATTGGTCGTGTTCATACGTGTAGTCTTGCAGGTCAACCGACCAAGACACTGCAAGAGTTTATGGCACTGTGCTCGTTAGATCTGACATGGTGACCATCGTCAAAGACACTAATATCCTGTAGTCTGATCCCGGCATCAGGGAGAGGAACGATAGATTGCCATTATTGACTAATTCAACTACTAATTTTCTGATTGATCAATAAATAATTTAGTGTATAAAATGTCAGAAGCCCACAATGACATCTTCAGATTTAATGTCAAACGAAGAACAGAGAAAAGCATCAAATAGCCAGAAGACGTTTGACCTTTTTACCTGATAAACGACTAACTGATTCATTTACCACCAGAGTGTGAGCTTCATCAAAAACTGTATTTACCAGCTGTTTCTGCTATTTTGTCCACCACCTGTATCTCAGGGCATGTTCTACTAACATGTTCCCATGGAAACCACAGGTGGCTCCCTACAGTCCATTCATCCTTTTTGCTCCACCCTCTCAATTGATCTGTTTATCCAACTATTCATCCACCCTTCCTCTCCGTTGATCGATAATAATGACGGTGGTGAGCTTGTCATCAAAACAAGGCCGTTTTGAGTTGTTAGGTTGCCATAGAAACTGACGCTGACCACCCTTAGTGTCTCTATACATCCATCCATCCATCCATCCATCCATCCATCTATCATTCCATCCATCCATCTATCCATCGCTTCCTCCTGTTGCATGATAAAAATAGGTGGTGACGAGCACAATGCGAGTCGTCCACCTGTCAGTCACTCTCGCACTTCGATTACACAACAGCCGCGGGGAGATTATCTCCATGAATCCTTTAATCTCATTTCTGCTTATCTGCGTCAAATGTCACAAGAGATGCACAGAGAGAGAAAAAAATACAGCCCTTAAATAAATGTGTAGCTAGAATAAAACTAGAATATGAACATAAAACACCATCACACACACACAAGCACACATTCTCTCTCTGTTCATCCACTGCTGAAGTTACTCTTTATGACTATATGTTGTAAAAAGTTGCCGTCAGACCTTGACGCTATGGTCTCATTTTCAAGACAGAATAAAGAAAACATTGATCTAACAGATTTCAGTAAAGACACTAATGTTACTAATTGGAACAAACCTAAAGCTTTTTTTCTGTCTTGGCCGCTACACTATTTCACAAATGCTCAGTTAGAATCGAGTTATTGAACAACACTATATGATTGCCATGCTCCTCAATGAGAGGCTCCAATTTCTTTGTTGATAAGAGCATTGTCATCCTGGAAGCCGTCGCTCCCATCAAGAGAGAAATGCATCATGGGATGACGGTGATCACTCCTATTAGGTGTGAGATGAAATCTGTTCAGAACCTCTCGTTTTGGATGATTGGGTGGATTTCATGCCAGTGAATACACCGTGCCGCGCCGCGATGGGACATTTGCTAACCTTCATTTCGATGTTATTTTTAGAGTCGCGGCTCACAAAATGCTACTTTTTCAAAAAATGTGACTAAAATGTGAATCTCCTAGTTTGTCGGCTGGCGCTCTCTCAGACTGTGATATGGATTTAACATCATGATTTCTGCCTCCACAGGGAGACGAGTTAAGAAAGATCCTCCTCACACGCTACTTTGGAAATCAAAAGCTTCTCTCCAAGTCAGAGCTCGGGAGTGGAAACAGCTCATCTGGCGGCTTTGTCAAACCGTCATCCGGAGGTACTGAGAACCCCAAATAAACCCAGTAGACACTGCAATAACTATACACTGCGGAGGAAACAACAGCAGCTAACATGACAGCTTTTTAGGAGAAGTGCTACTTGTCAATTGCTGGCAGACTTTGAATCTATATATTTATGTCCAAACAGCTGTGTAATGTTGCTGGATTAGACTAATGTCATATGTAGCTATATCTGTTCAGAGCTGTTAAATGTTAACCTTCAATCTCTGCAGGAGGTTCTCCCATGCTGGACTCTGACAAGCTGGGCAGCAGTGTGGTGGAGATCCAGTGTCTCTTGGACAACGTCGGCGCGTCAGAGCTGGTGATCGACCTCATCGTCAACACCAAGAACGACCGGGTGTTTGAGGAGAGCATCCAGCTGGGCATTGCCCTTCTCCAGGGCGGAAACACACAGATACAGGTGGGCGGCACAGACACTCCATCCTTTTATATCCGTCCACATTGATCAGCTACACCCCAACATACACACACACACACACACCTCACAGACTGAGATTCTACTACCCTGCCTCCCACCCAGAACTCCTTCTATAACCAGCTGTACAAGCAGAAGAAGTCCGAGAGGTTCTTCAAGGTTTTCTACGACCGCATGCGCCTGGCTCAGCAAGAGATCCGAGCCACCGTGTCCGTCAACATGTTCGAGCTCAGCTGCAGAAAAAGGGACGACGACGGTGACGTCAGCGGCTTCAGGATGAAGAAAGGTACGTACAGTCGAGTAATGATGCTTAACCTTGGAATTATAACCAACACGCCACGGCTCTCCGCGGCTTCACTCTCAAGTGTGGCCCAAAAAACATTTGTCACCTCTGCTGTCTGGAACACGCAGACAAACGCTGTGTCAAAACGAAGCTGAAAGTAAGAAAGTAAGGTTGATATAAACCTGGATAATAATGTCAGACGGGCCCAGACATGATGCATTTAAAAGTGACATAGTGAATCACCGGGGTCACGTCTTGAGCACAGCCGAGCATTTCCATAGAAACGGGCCCGGTGCTGAATGAGAAGCCACAAAATAGGCTCAAATATAAACCAGATAAACCTTCAACCCTTTTACAGTACGTGTGGTCCTCAAGTTCAGCTCCACTGTGAGTTTGAAACAATAGCGGAGGATAAATCCAGAGTGATCTTTGTCGCCTTTGTCACCTCTGAGCAGACTGTTGTTCCCAGTTCCTGCAGTCACATGTCAGAGGCCACGTGACAAGCCTATCAAAAGGCCATTGTATCAAGATCGGGTACTTTCATGCTACAGAACCCCGGTCAATAGACGCCCACTTCTTTTTTTGAATAGGTCAAGAATAGTGAGGGCTGCCATTGATCATTAAAATCAATGTTGTCCTCCATCTGTTTCCTCTCTTCTGTCAAATGTTACTGTCCAATAAATAAACGGTGTCTTTCTGCCTGCATGCTGTGTTCTAGGGAAAGACTCCGGTCTTCTGATGAGGGAGGACATGCGGGGGCAGCTGAAGGAGGCCTCCTCTGTGACCTCGAAGGCCTTTTGTGCCTTCAGAAAGGAGCTGGATCACGACCTCGAAGGCCTCGGCCAGAACAGCGAGATGGTCGGGGCTGAAGAGGTTATAGAAGAAACTCAGATGAGCCAAGCCATCACCATCATGAAACCTATCCTACGTTACCTCCAGCTGCTCTGTGAGAACCACAATACAGGCCTGCAGGTACGAGAACCCTGAAGTCCTTAAAGGGATTGTTTGTAACTTCTTACATGTATAAATCAAAATCAGGTCGGTGTCCCATGCGCGCTCCCGTGTGTCTACGCTGTTCAGACTCAGACTCCAGCACAAACTGCAGTGAAGCACCAAAACCTCTTGGTTGTATCTAGTGAAGCCCGTCTGTTAAACAGTGTTGGCCGCGGTCGGAGGATGCGGGGGAGACCGTAGCTTTGGTCTCCAGGACCAGAGTCTCTGCTGTACTCTGCTCCTCTGACTGCCTTCACTCACACACCGCGCTCGTTCTCGCTCCACCTCACGTGCATGCTGCTCACTCCACACTGCAGAAGAGTTAGTTTAGCTCTGAGAATATCTAGTGAATGTTCAGTGGACGTTTGTGCAGAAATAACTGCTGCAGCTCCTCCAGACCAACAGAGGTTTCCCGTGTCTTGTGAAGTGACGGGGCTCCGCAGAGAGAAACGTTATCGTCTCCGCCCAAAACTCCGGCGTCTCCCCCGTTCCCTCCGGCCGCGGTCAGGAGGCTGAGGCAGGAAAAGCCAACACTAGGATCAGCATTGATTCATGGAGAGACCTTGGTCTGGTCAGCTAACATTACTGCCAAGCAGCTGAAATATAGAGTGATATTGTGCTTTTAGCTGACGTGTGTCTCCTCACTGTGTTGAGCGATGCTCCTTCATGTCTATGTAGAGCGAGCACAAGCGCCAGCAACAGGACGCTGACTTTAGTTGACTTAACGGACACAGGTGAAGCTGTTAACAAGACATTTCTGATTCTTACATAGAGTCCCTTGAGCTTTTTACTTACATGACTCTCAAGGTCAAAATCTACGTCAATAACAATAACGGTTCCCAAACCTGATCCCAACAGAACCATCGTGTTGCTTTAGATTTAACAAGACATTTCTGATTCTTACATAGAGTCCCTTTAAACTGCTCTTAGACTGACTGCTGATTGACTGTTTTTTTCTGCTCTGAATCTAGAACTTTCTGCGCAACCAGAGCAACAAGACGAACTACAATCTGGTGTGTGAGACTCTTCAGTTTCTGGACTGTATTTGTGGAAGCACCACCGGAGGCCTCGGGCTGCTGGGCCTTTACATCAATGAGAGTAATGTGGACCTGGTTCGCCAAACCCTGGAAACCATCACAGAGTACTGCCAGGGCCCCTGCCATGAAAACCAGGTAGGTGGACGATCGGTTAGTTTAGAGTTGACGATTTTCAAACACCAATATGTCGGCTGGTATTCCTCCATACAACATCGTATCAGTTCTGGTTTGATGTTTGACTCTTTTCTCTGTGTGAGTTTGTCATCTCAGGCCTATATTTGCCTTTTTGTCTAATGTGCATTCCCTCTATCTATAACCCTCTTATTGTTCCAGAGCTGTATAGCCAAGCATGAGTCAAACGGCATTGACATTATTATCGCACTGATTGTGAACTCCATCAACCCCCTGGGGAAGCATCATCTGGACCTCGTGCTGGTGCTCAAGGTGAGCAGCAGGTGCCTTTTGACAGGCTCCTCGCTATGACGCACAGCCACTGAAAGCCATTTACTATAGCAATACTCAACAGTTTACCTTCTAATAATAATAATTACATATAGAGCTAGAGACTTGGAACAAGATGACTGGAGGTAGTTTGACCAAGTCAGGTGTTTAAAAGAGCAATATGGCAGATAGATAGATGGATAGATAGATAGGTAGATAGATAGTAACTTTATTGATCTCGAGGGAAATTCAAGTTTCCCGCATCACAGTTCCATAGTGCAAACATGTTAGTAAAAAGACACAAGTATGTAATAATAATAATAATTAATTAAAGCTGTTGGATAAAATTACAATTTACATTCAAATGGTTTGATTCTGCAATAAATTGCATCCATCAAGTCATTAATTCCTGTAGTTCCTGTAGTTCCTGTAGTTCCAGTAGTTCCTGTAGTTCCTGTAGTTCCAGTAGTCTGTATTTGATCAAAATGTAAAAGCTCATCGGTGAAGCCTTTCTGTTGTAGAACAATGCCTCCAAGCTCCTACTGGCTATCATGGAGAGCCGCCATGACAGCGAGAACGCCGAGAAGATTCTCTACAAGATGAGACCCACCGAACTGGTGAGTGTGTGTGTCAGCGTGTGCACACACACACACACACACATACGCAGCGAGGTCCCGTGTAAAACCTGTTTTCAAATAAACTTCTCCTAACTTTTGTGCATCAGGTGGATGTAATGAAGGAAGCCTACGCCCAGGGTCTGGAGAGCGAGGAGGACGAGGACAGCGTCGGAGACCAGATCAAGCCCAGAGACGTCGGGCACAACATTTACATCCTGGCCCACCAGGTGATGAAAAAGCCTCCGCTCGTTTTCTGTCTGTGACAGACGCATTATACTGCATTTCCTCTTTCTTTTGTCTGTCTGACCTTCTGCCTTCCTCTGGGCCGTGCACACACTCAAAGTGTGTGTGTGTGTGTCCACATGCACGCTCTTGTTTGAGTGTGTCCTCTGAGCTAAATGATGGAAGACTGCTCTTCTATGAACGAATCGCTCTGTCAGTTTTCTAAAATTAGCTTTCAGGATGTGACTGTGGTTGTGCAGACAGGTGGGCTGTAGGTGTTCACTGAAGCAGACACTAGTCACTGTATCTCTAAACAAATGTGCTTTGCCTCGTCCAGAGTATCAGCGGTAAAGCAATGAGACGGCTGTGTTGTGCCACTGAGGAGGTAGTTGTGTTGTGTGTGTGTGCATCTTTCTCTACAGTTGTTGTCAGTTGCAGAGGGCAGACCGACCGAGTCTAGCGGGTTTTCACTTCTGCGTCTTTAGAGCCGAGTGTCAAACGGGGTATTTTTGTCCAAACAGCAGACTAGTTTCATCATGAAGGAAGTTTTACTGAAACCAAACACACACGCACGCACACACACACACACACACACACACACACACACACACACACACACACACACACACATATCCACTGATGACACACTGACTTAGACATGAGCTCATCAAGTATGTTTTTGAAGATGTGATCTGGTAGTTGCTCCTCGGGGCTGCTGCCATTCATTGTAATTGGTGCGGTCGACGATTAGAAATGAATAATGAGTAAATAAACGAGTGAATGATGAGCAGTAGTTCATAGAAATGCACACAGTGAACTACTGCATACTGTAATATACAGTACTATAATATACTATGACATACTGTAATATACAGTACTATAATAACTAACTAACTTACTGTAATATACTATAACTCACTATAATATACATAATATACTATAACTTACTGTAATATATTATAACATACTGTAATATTCTATAATATACTATAACATACTGTATTATACTATAATGTACTGTAATATACTATAACTCACTATAATATACATAATACACTATAACTTACTGTAATATATTATAACATACTATAACATACTGTAATATTCTATAATATACTATAACATACTGTATTATACTATAATGTACTGTAATATACTATAACTTACTGTAATATATTATAACGTACAGTAATATACTATAATATACTGTAATATTCTATAATATACTACAACATACTGTAATATACTATAATTCCCTATAATATACATAATATACTATAACTTACTGTAATATATTATAACATACTGTAATATACTATAACGTACTATGATATACTATAACATACTATAATGTACTATAATTAGGGCTGTCAGAGTTAAGCCATGTTATGATTTGAGTATATTTTTAAATATACATTTGCGTAAAGCAGCATATTTGTCCACTGCCATGTTGATAAGATTAATAAATATCTGACAAATCTCCCTTTCAGGTATATTTAGAACTGATAAAAAATGTGTGATTAATATGCGATTAATCGCGATTAACTATAAACAATCATCAATTCAATATTTTAATCTTTAATCAATATTTAATTGACAGCCCTAACTATAAACTACTAAATACTAACTATAGTAATGTAATATAACATACTATAATGTACTATAATTAGGGCTGTCAGAGTTAAGCCATGTTATGATTTGAGTATATTTTTAAATATACATTTGCGTAAAGCAGCATATTTGTCCACTGCCATGTTGATAAGATTAATAAATATCTGACAAATCTCCCTTTCAGGTATATTTAGAACTGATAAAAAATGTGTGATTAATATGCGATTAATCGCGATTAACTATAAACAATCATCAATTCAATATTTTAATCTTTAATCAATATTTAATTGACAGCCCTAACTATAAACTACTAAATACTAACTATAGTAATGTAATATAACATACTATAACATACCATATCATACTGTAATATACTATGATGTACTATAACTTACTGTAATATATTATAACATACAGTAATATACTATAAACTACTATAACATACTATAATGTACCATAACATACTGTAATATACTATAACATACTGTATTATACTATAATATATATCATATTTTTTACAGGCGACCATAGGATTAACAGAAAGAGAGAGTGTATCTGTCTCTATTGGTGATTATATATTCTACATATTAAAAGGTGGTGATGTCATTGTCGTGCTCATGTTTTTCTGCTGCTCCCGAGTGGCCAAAAAATCAGTTATTACAGGTTTGAGCATCCAATATTAATATTAGTATACATAGAACTAGGAGAAAATGGCAATATGGATGAGTTACATAACTGTCTTTGTGTAAAGTCTCGTCTTTGGAGTGTAATGTTCTCCATCTGCCGTGAGCAGAGATCTGTAAATGTTATAGGGAGGAGATTCCTTCTTCTGTCTTCTGATTGTCACGTCAAGTTGCATCATCTTGTTTTTACTCTCATTAAATCGTCTGATGTGTCCAAATCTAAAGCAACACGATGGCTGTGTTGGGATCAGGTTTGGGAACCGTTATTGTTATTGACGTAGATTTTGACCTTGAGAGTCATGTAAGTAAAAAGTTAAAGGGACTCGATGTAAGAATCAGAAATGTGTTGTTAACAGCTTCACCTGTGTCCGTTAAGTCAACTAAAGTCAGCGTCCTGTTGCTGGCGCTTGTGCTCGCTCTACATAGACATGAAGGAGCATCACTCAACACAGTGAGGAGACACACGTCAGCTAAAAGCACAATATCACTCTATATTTCAGCTGCTTGGCAGTAATGTTAGCTGACCAGACCAAGGTCTCTCCATGAATCAATGCTGATCCTCGTGTTGGCTTTTCCCGCCTCAGCCGGAGGGAACAGGGAAGACACCGGGGTTTTGGTGGGAGACGATAACGTTTCTCTCTGCGGAGCCCCTTCACTTCACAAGACACGGGAAACCTCTGTTGGTCTGGAGGAGCTGCAGCAGTTATTTCTGCACAAACGTCCACTGAACATTCACTAGATATTCTCAGAGCTAAACTAACTCTTCTGCAGTGTGGAGTGAGCAGCATGCACGTGAGAGGTGGAGAGAGAGAGAGAGAAGGAGCGTGGTGTGTGAGTGAAGGCAGGCAGAGGAGCAGAGGAGCAGAGTACAGCAGAGACTCCGGTCCTGGAGACCAAAGCTACGGTCTCCCCCGCGTCCTCCGACCGCGGCCAACACTGTTTAACAGACGGGCTTCACTAGATACAACCAAGAGGTTTTGGTGCTTCACTGTAGTTTGTGTTGGAGTCTGAGTCTGAACAGCGTAGACACACGCGAGACCATGAGACACCGACCCGCAATGATTTATACGTGTAAGAAGTTCCAAACAGTCCCTTTAACTAAATGAGTGATATTGTTTGTGGATCCTCAGCTGGCCCGACACAGTAAGATCCTGCAGCAGAGCCTGAGGCCGGGGTCGGGGTTGGGGCCGGGGTCGGGGGTGGACCCTGAGAAGGATGATGCCCTCCATTACTACGCCAATCACACAGCTCAGATAGAGGTAAACCTCATCATCACCTCTGAATCTCTACAACTTTAATTACCAAGCACATCGCATCTCTCCATTAAAAGAATAACTATGAACTCATGATGAGGATTTATCGATTTTCCAGATTGTGCGTCACGACCGCACCATGGAGCAGATCGTGTTCCCGGTCCCCAACATCTGCGAGTACCTCACGGAGGAGTCCAAGGTGCGCGTGTTCACCACCACGGAGAGAGACGACCAGGGCAGCAAGGTTAACGACTTCTTCCAGCAGTTTGACAACCTCTACAACGAGATGAGGTGGCAGAAGAAGATCCGCAGTAAGTCTTTACATTCTGAATCCGGCGCTCGCAAAAATAATAATGATGGTGGCAGCAGAAGCGGGGCGGCGGCAGGATGGTAAATCATGATTATCATCCAGAGTGTCTGGTTATTGTTATTTCCAGAATAAATTGAAAGGCCTGCAGCAACTTTGTGTGTGTGTGTGTGTTTGTGTGCTGAGTTTTGAGTCCGTGTACTTCCTGTTCTGTTTGTGCAGAAAATAAGGCTCTGTTCTGGTTCTCACGCCACATCTCTCTCTGGGGGAGCATCTCCTTCTACCTGGCCTGTCTGCTCAACATCGCTGTGGCTGTATTCTACCCTTTTGGGGATGATGGAGATGAGGGTGAGGATTTCTCATTTATTTATTACATCACGATACACAGGCCTTTTTCACAGAAGATATTTCGACAGTAGGCGTAAATAATAAAATAAATGATGGCTGAATTCATTCAGCTGCTTGGGTTTCAGGGTGCTGGTATTGTTGGCTCCATGTCATGATTTACTGGGACACTTGAATAGAACAGAGACATTGTTAATGCCATTAGTAACCACTCCTCTCCAACTATGACCAGTCAAAATATCTACTGTTGTTTTTCGTAGGAATGACCCAAATGCTTCAAAGCTTCAAATTCGACTTCCAAATCAATATTCCAATTCTTTGCTTTTTACTTTTTTATATATATATATATATATATATATATATATATATATTTACAGTATGTAATAATAATCTGTAAATCACAAAATAGCAAATGAAATAAGGAGTAATCCCACAACACATCCTTTTTAGTGAACAATCTTAACTAAGGTAATCATAAATCATAAGGTCTCTGTTCATAAATAAATTATAAATAGATAAAAAAATTAAAGTAACATTGTGAATCTGTTCCGCGATATAATCCGATATCGTCCCGTCCCTAGAGAGCAGTTTTTAAATGTGAACACGGTGAAATAAAACCACGGAAAGTTAGGGCTGTCCCCAATACCGTGTTTTGGGCAGCGTGGCGCGGCGCGGAGCGGCGCGGAGCGGCGCGGAGCAGCTCGGAGCAGCGCGGCATGTTCTTCTGTCTGTTTCCGTTTCAGCGCCGCTACCTCACTACTGTACACACACACACCTCTACACACAACAAACAGTGATATCTTTCTGAGAATAACTAATCATAATTAATGTTGAATATGAATAATGAATAGTTCACTAAAAAAAGATGTGTCCTATCTGTCTTAACTCAATGTAAGGTAAAGTGATTCCAGTGTGTTTTAGTGCCATTTTAAGAGTTCTAAGCATATTTCGATGATTATCGGTATAATATCATGAATCACATTATTTTGTCCAGGATAATCGGGAAGTATTTTCACATCGTCCTAAAGCCTACCGCTCTCCTCTGTCACCTGAGGTCGTGTTTATTTAAAGGCCCTACAAACCCGTTCACTTCACTTCACTTCGCTTCACTGAACTCTCCCTCACTCGCTGGTTGCACCTGTTGAGGTGGGACAGCTCAGATTTGAATCATCTTTATTGGTGTGTTGGTGACCTCATATGACTCCCCTTGGTGACCTCATGTGACTCCCTGCGTCGGTCTAGTCAGTCAGGTGAACAGAAAGCAGCTGTGTGGGAGTGCAGAGACTTTAAGACACATATATAACTTTTCCTTACTTCATCTCTTTACATGTTATTTATCTGCAATATGGTCAGATTACATTCAGGTTTTGTTAAATGAATCACATTGCCAGCCACGTCTGTCACATATTAACAGCAGAATGAGTTTAGTTATTGTGTCTTTGTGTGATCATATGGTTTTTGTTGTTGTGTGTTTCCTGTTTTCCTGAAAGCTGTTTGAGAGGTGAAGTTGAGAGTCCCTACGGACCGCTGTTTGACATTTTACTGTCTTGCCTCTCATTGTGTTACACTAAGTTAAGCTCTTAGCTCAGGTGAATAATTCATTAGAGAAATGCCACAACGTTTCAGAGCAGCGATGTGCCACATACAGTAAGGCTGCAACTAACTAATTATTCTCATTGTTGATTAATCTGTCGATTATTTTCTTTATTAATCGATGAGTTGTTTGGTTTGTAAAATGTCAATCAGTGTTTCTCAAAGCCCAAGACGACGTCCTCAAATGTCTTGTTTTGTCCACTACTCAAACATATTCAGTTTACTCTCACAGAGGAGGAAAGAAACCAGAAACCAGAAATCAGAAATCGGAGAATCTTTTTTTCTTAAAATATTACTCAAACAAATTAATCGATTATCAAAATAGTTGTTGATTAATTTGATAATCGATATGCTTATGCTTTTTTATTCTCCTTTCCAGGCACCTTGTCGCCCTTCTGGAATATCTCGCTGTGGGTGGCGTTGGGCGTGTTCACCTCCTTACTTCCTGTCTTACCCAAGCCGTTGGGCATCCTGTTCTTCCTGGTCTCCCTCATTCTACGAGCCATCTACACGATGGGCCTCGGCCCGGCTCTGCTGTTGCTGGGGACTGTCAATGTAAGTAGTGGGAGATGTGAGCCGGTGTTGTTGGGGAGACGTGTCCATTCTCGCCTCTTCACGCATCACTTCTGTTTTTCTTCTCTTTCAGCTGTTCAACAAGTTGGTCTTCCTCGTAAGTTTTGTGGGCAACCAGGGGACGTTCACTCGAGGCTACCAAGCTGTTGTTATGGACATGCTCTTCATTTACCATTTGGGCTACGCCATCATCTGCGTCCTGGGCCTCTTTGTGCACGAGTTCTTCTACAGCTTTCTGGTAAGAAATCTCTCACGTTTCAGCTCCGTTACAAGTTTGGGACCTGATTGATCAGCAAGGCGCTTCAGAGACAAACACAGTGGTTCTGAATCAATCCCTTTGGTTTGTCGGTGTTTCCCGCTACAGCTGTTTGACCTGGTGATCCGAGAGGAGACGCTGCTCAACGTGATAAAGAGCGTGACGAGGAACGGCCGCTCCATCATCCTGACGGCTGTTCTGGCCATCTTCCTCGTCTACTTCTTCTCTATCATCGGCTTCCTCTTCCTCAAGGACGACTTCCGCATGGAGGTGGACCGCCTTCCTGCTCCAGGTCAGAACTTCTTAACCTTGTTAAAACACTCTTTAGTCATCGTTTTACTGTGAAGGGACCAGACCCCGGGTCTTCAACAGTCTGTACAAGGTAAAGTATACTTTACCTGGCGGAGCTTGACTGCTGTCTTGGTAAAATAGAAGTCTATTATTCACAAAGCGCCCTAGTGTCCTACCGCTCTGAGACGCTGCACATGTAATTGCAGTGTCCCTGGTTTGTAGCATGTCATCTCCCATCGTTCCTCCTCGTTTCCTGTCAGGTCTGTACTACATTAAAGAAAATAAAAAATACTTTGCAAAAAGGTTTTCATGTTCTCCGGACAGACTTAAGGCGGTGCTTGGGACTTATTTTTATTTTCGATTAGTCGTTTCTTTTATGCTTTTTTCATGCTGAATGACTCGACACCAAGAAACTTATGAGCACATCTGTCAATTAAATCAACTAATCGATTAGTTGAGTGTTATTCCACTAAGAAGTTCTCTGGACAGCCTTATTTATTTTCTGTTATGCTTTGGCTGCTCTGCTCCAGACTCTCACCTCAGTTCACCTTAAACATGTCCTAAACCTGCACTCTTTTACGGTGCTCTCTCAAACATCTGTGTGTTCTTTTTCTGCTCTAAACGTCTCAATAACTCAGAGACTGTACATCCTAGAAGTTAATGAGTTTCAAAACTCCAGCAAAATAAAAGATAAGAGGCCGACAAACAGTCTATCAGACACTTTAACGGCGTTGACAGTAACTTCTGTTCTATCAGGACAATAATCGAAATGATCCTTTGGCTCAGAATGAATTCATTGCATTGAGTTTTTTTCTTCCCTTGGATTCAAATGTCTCAATAAAACCTGTTTATATATATATATATATATATATATATATATATATATAATCTCCACATAAAACCTTGTAGGCTATGTAGAGTGTGGTGTATATATGTACATACCCAGGCACATGTTTTGGAAACAGTGTGGAGAGTGTGGGTGTGTTAATGAGCTCCGGCGGTCAGGAAGACAACCTGCCAGCGCATGTGCACCTGTTGCATAACCTGGTGGCCGCGCCATCCTGTGTTTTGCTGAATAGAGCACAGCATACACAGCAGAGCGGAGCAGTGGTGGGTTATGTAACCGGCCGGGCTCACGCCTGTCTATCTGTTGGCTGCGGGGTGAGCCGAGGCACAAGCTGAGGAGCGCCCCCCCGTCCACACCACCGCTGCCTCGGGGCTGTGACCCCCAACGCCCCGCCTCAGCCCCCCCGTCCTCTCCACTCTTCTTCTTCCTCTGCCTCTTGTCTCCCGGCCCTGCCCTCCTGTCCTCCAGCCTGTCAGGGAGGAAGAAGGCCCTTTTTGGTGACACTCTGGCCCAGGTGTACAGTTCTCCTTCTGCCTGTCTGCCGGAGCCGATCACACTCAAGCACAGCTCCTCTGCTGCTCGGGGCTTTTACCGATGTGCAAATGATTTGTTCAGGTTTTTTCAGCAACACTTCACCGCCCACCCGGCAGCTGCTGCCTCCGTTTACATAACGTCTGACTAAATCTTGCTGATTTTTACCAGCGCTGATGACAATTAGCGTTATATAGAGTTTTAATGCCAGAGTACAATTTAATCATCTTCTTTCATTTGTAAATTATCGCTGCTGTTATCATTAATCAACTTCACATAATTTCCCCTTTTTTCTCTTTTCTTTTCTTTGAAAAGGTGATTTATTGAGTAACAATGGAGCTGCTGACTCATGTATGAAAGATAACTGCCCTGATTCAACACCTAAACCTGTTCCTGGTAAGTTTTCATTCAATTACATTTTTTTTTATTTCCCATTATGAACTGCTGAGTGGACAAGTTTTAAGGTTTTGTGGTTTGACCGAGGTGTGGGTGTGTATGTTACCTCTCCGGCAGTAGTCAGTTCCTGAAAGGTTACTCACACACAAACACACACTGAGACATGCACACACACACGCACACACACACACACACACACACACACACACACGCAGACAGGCGTGCACACAAAGAAACTTGATGAGGCGGAGGGGGTGACTCACACTCCTGTTTGTGTTCCTGCATCTCCCTCGATCACCTGCACCACAGGGGCGCGCACGTGATCCACATCCACATCCTTCACCTCCTATTCCTCCTCAGCAGTCATGCTGTTCATGCACATTTTCTATTTACAGTGTATGTACATTTCACATGAGTTATGAATAACAGCTTCTAGAGGTTTCATTCTCACATTTGAGGAGGCGAGAGAGTTGAAGGTATCCATCTGATCTTTAGTCACACTGTTATCAGCTGTTCCCATGACGAGGTGTTTTATTATCAGTCAGCTGAGTGATGATTGTTTGAGTCAGGTCGGACTGTATCTTCCTGTACTTGAACTCGAGTGTTCTTAAAATCTTTCACACACACTCTGTTCAGTGTTCAATTTAATTGAATTCAGTTCATCTTAAAGCTGCAGTAGACAGAAATTTTTTGCATCATTGGGCAAAAAAACTCCATAATAACCGTTCAGCATATTATAATTAGAGTGTTCTGAGAGTAAACTAGACTTCTCCTCCTCCTCATGGCTCTGTTTTCAGGCTTTAGAACATCTAGCCCGTGATGGGAGACTTTGACCAATCACAGGTCATTTCAGAGAGAGAGAGCGTTCCCAGACACACCGCCAACCGACGGTACAGATCAGAGTCAGCACTCTGCACATGTTGACCGTCATCTTTCTTGTAAAATGTCCGGTGTAATCGGTAACACCGGTGTTGTCACAAGTTTATTAACCGGTGGGGAAATTTCCTCACTGTCGCATTACTACCAACGACCATTACAGGCATCGTACGGTATAAGAAGAGTACCCTCACTTTTTAAAAATGTTGGCATCGACTTGGTCCCGAAGTACCGGTTCTCGTGACATCCCTAGTTGACAAACAAATGTAGATATTTAAAAGCCAGTACTGCACATTCACCCTTGTTGTCTGCTGTTTTTAAGCATTTTCTCTGATCTCTGTGTGTTTGGTTCTAGACGACGGGACGGAGCGGGTGTGCGACACTCTGCTCATGTGCATAATCACAGTGTTGAACCAGGGACTCCGTAACGGAGGAGGTGTGGGAGACATCCTCAGGAGACCCTCCAAAGAGGTACGACGGCCTCAAAATCAACATGAATTTAGCGTGTTCAATTATTACATCATGTTTTTTATACTTAATGTCTATTTGTCATGACTTCAACTATACACGTAAATGATGATGGTGAAAGTTAAATGATGTATTTTCCCTGTAACCGGAACCATCCAGGAGCCACTCTTTGCGGCCCGAGTGGTTTACGACCTTCTGTTCTTCTTCATCGTCATCATCATCGTTCTTAACCTCATCTTCGGTGTTATCATCGACACCTTCGCAGACTTGAGAAGCGAGAAACAAAGGAAGGAGGAGATCCTGAAAACCAGCTGTTTCATCTGTGGTGTGTAGAGCTAACACTGTAATAACACTGATGATGGGGAAGTGAAAGAGCTCCTGTTAAACAGAGCTACTGTCTTGCAGGGTTGGAGAGGGACAAGTTTGACAACAAGACGGTGTCCTTCGAGGAGCACATCAAATCCGAGCACAACATGTGGCATTACCTTTACTTCCTGGTTCTGGTGAGGGTGAAGGATCCGACCGAGTACACCGGCCCCGAGAGCTACGTCGCCCAGATGATTGCGGTCAGTAGACCAGACCTACATACACAGGAAATAGTCACACGGTACCTTTTTGTAATGCAGCTTTATGCACGTTTATAGTTGCATCACACAAGCTGCTCCATCATCAAAATACTGGAGGTTAAAGGGACTGTTTGTGACTTATTACACGAATAAATCATTCTGGGTCGTGTCCCATGCGCGTTCGCGTGTGGCTATGCTGTTCAGACTCAGACTCCAACACAAACTCCAGTGAAGCAGCAAAACCTCTTGGTTGTATCTAGTGAAGCCCGTCTGTTAAACAGTGTTGGCCGCGGTCGGAGGACGCGGGGGAGACCGTAGCTTTGGTCTCCAGGACCGGAGTCTCTGCTGTACTCTGCTCCTCTGCTCCTCTGCCTGCCTTCACTCACACACCACGCTCCTTCTCTCTCTCTCTCTCCACCTCTCACATGCATGCTGCTCACTCCACACTGCAGAAGAGTTAGTTTAGCTCTGAGAATATCTAGTGAATGTTCAGTGGACATTTGTGCAGAAATAACTGCTGCAGCTCCTCCAGACCAACAGAGGTTTCCCGTGTCTTGTGAAGTGACGGGGCTCCGCAGAGAGAAACGTTATCGTCTCCGACCAGTCAGGAAAAGCCAACACTAGGATCAGCATTGATTCATGGAGAGACCTTGGTCTGGTCAGCTAACATTACTGCCAAGCAGCTGAAATATAGAGTGATATTGTGCTTTTAGCTGACGTGTGTCTCCTCACTGTGTTGAGTGATGCTCCTTCATGTCTATGTAGAGCGAGCACAAGCGCCAGCAACAGGACGCTGACTTTAGTTGACTTAACGGCCACAGGTGTCGCCATTAACAAGACATTTCTGATTCTTACAAACAGTCCCTTTAAATGACAGTGAAGCACATTAATTTTGTGTTTGCGAGGTATACCAATGATACATTTCTTTTAAGATAACACACAGATACCTAAACGCACCACAAGCCACAGAGATGGTGTTTATTATTCCAGGAACATATGGACAAACAAACACATTCATTTCGCCGCCTAATTCACATTTTGCTGGCGAGCCGTGCCAGACGGCATACAGATGTCTCAGCGTTGGAGTCTTAAAGTTTTGCAGCCCTTTCTCACTTTGCAGACTTTGCACAGTGTGCCAGAGGAGCGTGAGCCTCTACAGCAGACGAGCGATCGAAAAAATGAGACTGAGCCTCTAGGCCTGTGCCAAGCATCCCAATTTATTCTCCTTCCCCCACCCTCCCTCGCTGCTGGAGAGAGATGGGTCTCTGTGCTCAGGTAGTCTTCACTGTGCTGAGCTCCTAACCTGCTGGGACACAGTGTGGTTAAATAGTAATTAAACCCAGTCCGGCTCTATTATCATCAATGCACCAACTCGCTGCACTGACACACAGACAAGAAGTTGAAGGATGTAAGGGCAACTAAAGGTGTTGCCGTTAGGTTAATGGATTCAAACGAAGCCTCGGAGCACAATGGCACATTTTGTGATTAACATTTGGCCATGATGGGCATAAGAATGGCGGCATTATAATGAACAATTTGCATCATAAACAGGTGACAGACATTGAATTAATATGCATCAGCAGGTCTTCCGACAGGTCGGCTCTCTGATGCGAGGCCAAGGTATCGCTGAGTGATGAGCTATTGATGAGTCAGGAGTTTATATTAACATCCCTGTTTCCATTTTGATGCTTCATGTAGCTCTCGTGTGTTTTATAAAGAGTATATTCTGTCACGGTTCTCATAAGATGGTGGAAACATTTTAATGCCGAAAAGGCAGAAAAGGTGTAACATAAATGATTTAAAACAGAAGTCAAACGTTCTTAATAATTCTCTGATTATCCAGCCAACTTTATGGAAGTCACAGAAAAAAAATGACTTAAAAAAAGCAGCAGAAAATCTTCAGAATCTATTTATTTCATGTGCAAAAGGTGACAACAGGAAAAATGTGACAAAAGTGAACATTTGGGGAACTTTATAGAAGTGTAATATTAAATTGATAAGAGTGGAGTCTGCTCACACACAGTCAGAGACTCTGGATGAGAGAGAGAGAGCAGCGGTGCAACGACAGGAGCTGAATTAGAAAGTGTAGGAGTTGGTGATGTTGGGCTCTGCAGGATGTCTCCGTCTGCCTTCTCCTCACCGCAGCCATGAGTCTGACTTGATGTTTAGGAAGGAATAAGGCCCAATTCCATTTCCCTACACCCTCTCCTACCTACTTCCGCTCCGTTTGGGCATTCACGTGAAGGCTCCGCCATATTAAGAGCCATTCCAAACCAATCACTGGGGAGTGGAAGTTGTTTATAAAACCCTCCAACAGCGAGCTGCATCGATGCTGACTTAACCAGCCGCCCTTACTGACGACGTGCAATGCCGTTTAGTGTTCGTCATGGAACACGATCTAGTCTCACCTCCGTGCGACTACCGGTAAAAAACATTCACTGTAAACGGCTTAAACTGATAGACATTTAATTTATTCTATTTTATTGTCATACAGACGTCAACAACATAAAGTAAATAGGTTGTATTTAGGATCTAATAAATTGTAAATTGTTGTATATACTGTATATATTTACAGTATATAAATATTTTTTTTTACTACTATCAGCAACTATAACCCTATAATTTATCACAGATGAGCAATAATTCATCTGTGCAATAATCTGGTTTACTCTGGCATTAAAACTGCATTTATTTATACAGAACATTTAAACTAATATTCTTATTTTATACTATTCTTGCATTTTTATAAATGCATGCATTTATACTATTTGCATATATCTTATCGTTATATATATATATTTCTTATTGATATTTTCTTATGATTTCTCTATTTTTATATATTTATATTTATATTCTAGAACGGGAGCAAAACGTAAGTCAATTCCGATTCTGATATTTATTTCCTTGCTGGAGAGAGGGAAGTTCGTATTTATCCTCTCCACCTTAAAAGAAGGAGCTTCATAAGTGGGGGGTGGAGGGGACGGATTGGAGTTCAGGGCTCCATTTATGAAGCTCCATCTTTATATTAATCTCCTGCACTACAGTTTTGGGGCCGACAACACAAAGCTATACCGGACTAATAAAACTCTGCCCTCCCCTCTCCTTGAAACCCAATGACCTCAAACACACACACACACATACACACACACACACACGCACACACACGCACACACACACACACACGCACACACACACACACACACGCACACACACACACACACACACACACACACACACATACTGACCGTCATAATGAGTGCATCTGGTTGGGTAGGATAGAGTGATGTGGTGCCAAAGCTAAAAAGAGTAGGATCGAGTTACACTGAGTGTCTGTTATGTGTGTGTGTGTGGATGGGAATTAGTGAGCGGGTGTGTTTGTGTGTTAAATTATGACAGCGACTACAGGCCCAGCAGGTACTGCAGCAGCAGCAGCAGCCACAACCCTGTTACATAACCCATCTCAAGTGGCCTGCTAATAGCTCAGCCCTGCCTGGCACGTGCTCTCCTGTCCCTTTCTCTCTCTCTCTCTAACACACACACACAGACACACACACACACACACACACACACACAGACGCACACACACACACACACACACAAAGTCACAACAGGAATCCTTCATTTGCTTTACAACACACATGTAACACGTTGGCAGAAGTGTCTCAATAGAAAAAGGTACTAGTGGTGGGCAGAGGTCACATTTTGCTTTATGAAATGTAGAAGGGTTGTGGCTCTTTAGAAACTGCTCAGCTGAAGTGTGTGTGTGTGAGTTTGTGTGTGTGAGTGTGTGTGTGTATGTCTGGTGACTGTGATGAGTGATACTATGTGCAGACCCGTCTGGTCCACTCTCTGTGTGCTGTGTCATTGTATCTCTTGACACTCTTCTGTACCGTTGTGGTTGTTGCAGCTACAGTACGTCATCCAACAGCCGGAGCTCTGCTACTTTTAGCTTTGATTCCTTCAAGTCCACACACAGTACTACATGGAAGGTAAATCATGTATATTATCATTATGTGGACACAACCCCCCAGAATGCAGAGAGCTACAGGGATGTTTAATAAATCAGAATCAGATTCATTTGACAAGTACGTGTGCACATTATTAGAGCTGTCAACTTGCCATTATTTTTAATTAACCACTGAAAACATCTAACGGGCCGCTGACGGGCTTTTCAAAGGGGTCCCTTGACCTCTGACCTCCAGATATGTGAATGTGCTATGGGTACCCACGAGTCTCCCCTTTCTCCCCTCAAAACTGAGCGTAGGTTTGGAGTGTTATTTAGCCTTCAATAATGGATTCTTTAGCTTTTTCTAGTTTCATATGATACCAGTATCTTCACTCTAGCTTTACAACTGAGCATTAAAGAAATCAGGTAAAACGAATATGCGTTATTATCACCCTAGTCATTATATAAACTAGTTCTATAGAAGTGTAGATGTAGAAGATCTGGGAAATGTCGTAGGGTTGCATTTGCTCTCATTTCAAAAACTTAAAAATACAGTGATGGCTGAATGTAAGAAACAAGTAGTACTAATAAAGACAAATAGCAACTACAACAGCAGCACTGATCTTGAAGCTTCACTGGAGTTTGACTCTCACGTGTCTGACGTTGGTAACATCTGAGGTTGTTCTCACAGTGAGTTTACAGCACAGAATGAACCGTTCTGCCTGGCGCTGTAGTACAGTACGTGCATGTACGTGGTGAAACACACCAGCGGTATGGCGACGGCAGCAGAGTGAGAAGAAGAACGTGAATGTCCGTCTGTAGATTCATGCTCACTGAGGTGTTTTAATGGATCAGTGAAGCAACACTAAAGCCATGACTCATTCAGACAGAGCAGCGCGGCACACAGCGGACTACTGTACAGTCTGATGAACAGCAGCGAGACGTGAGCGGGGCGGTTCACATTCTGCACAGTCACTGCTTAACTTTACGTCATTGATCTAGAGATGATACTTCAACCAACGTGAGTGACTGCACGCTCTATCAGGATATTGTAATCACGTCTCTTAGGTCTCTTTATTGAGTCTTTGAGGTTACCTAATCCATCAGTTATGGATGACTCGATAAAACAAGCATCAGATAGTCCTCGGCTCCAGTGACGTTGAAGCTTTGTCTTTGAGCTCACAGAGCCTTCACTGTGTTTTTGAAGCTGTGAGAAAGGAAGCTATTCTATTTTTTTATTTTATTGGCCCTCGATGCCTTGAGGCCCAAATTAGCCCGGGATTCTCAGGCAAGCTCTTATAGAATGACTCGATTCATACTGTGTAGCTCAGCAGTCATACTTAATCAGTCTAACTGCTTCCCCGGTAGACAGGGATGGAAAAAGTATTGCAGTCTTAAAGTAAAAAGCAGTCAAAGTGCTGAAAACAACCAAAATAAAAGTGCAGTAAAGACGAATAAAGGACTATTTTTTCCAGAGTAATCTACATCAGATATACATGTATGCATTTACTTGGTTATGATAACTGCAAAAGGCCAATTTTGGCATCTTGACTATAAGCTTTCGACATAAATCTTCAGTCTTTAATTCACTAATGTTGTTAAAAGTGGGAGCCACTTCTTTTTCAGGAAGAAAAGCTCACATAGTGTAGGTTGCTTCTTCAGTGTAAAGAGGGCCTAAATATGAAATTGAAAGAAGAATGACTTCATTTTAGAAGGTAGAAGTATACAGAAAAACACTCAGTAACAGTAATACTGTATGTATGTAAACATCATACGTAACGTATTAAATGTTAACATTTAAAACGTAATGATGCTAAATGTGAGATTGTTGTCCCGGACGAGCCCCCCATTTGTCACAAACTGGCTCAGGGAATGTGACAAAAAGAGTCCACGCAAGGTTATACATAAAACCAAACAATTTATTAAACTAAGGTTAACATAAAATGAACAATGGAGTGTGTAGATTATTAATGTCATCAAATGAATGTAGTGCATGGATGTGTGGCATATGAGCTGTGGAGGTGTTGAAGGCACAGGACCAAACAAAGGTAATGTCAGGTGGATGTGGCTACAGGAAGAGAGGGAGACAGTGAGCACATGTGGAGCGGGTCTTCTTCAAGAAGTCCACCATGTTGCTCTGCCATGTTTCTACGGTAGCCCAGAACAGACAAACCAAACGCGGCTCTAGATAGGGACATATGCGTTTTCTGATTTTCGCATCGGCTACCGTAGTTCTCCGTAGTTCTCCGTAGTTCTCCGTAGTTCTCTGTAGTTCTCCTTCACCGCTCGCAACTTGCAAAATCTGCAACTTCACTGCTAGATGCCACCAAATCCTATACTGCACCTTTAACATTAGCATGTTGGTATTAAGGGGTTAGCACAGTGGTGCGGGGGTTAGCACGGTCGTATCCGGCTTGTGGTCTTTCTGTGTGGAGTCTGCATGTTCTCCCCGTGTTAGCGTGGGTTTTCTCCGGGTGCTCAGGTTTCCTCCCACAGTCCAAAGACATGCAGGTTAGATTAAGGTGACCTAGTGTGTCTAAATGTCCCGTAGGTGTGAATGTGAGCGTGAATGGTTGACTGTCTGTATGTGTCAGCCCTGTGATAGTCAAAGGGCAGCTGAAGCTGATGGATAAATGTACAATTTAGGCTGATGAAAGTTGGGTCAAGGGAGACGGAGCAGAGCTGAACCTGACGAGCTGAGTCTGAGATTAGATGAGACTGTACAGAAGATAAATCCTGTTCATTTAGGCAACTAAATGTCTATAATTTCCTCTGTTGCCATACAGGCATATTGTGCCCCGCTAGTGGAAAAGCAAAGGTCTTCATCTACTGTATTCAGCTGTTTAGTTGAGTGACCATTGAAGCGCTGCCATTAGGTCTATAGACTTTTTCTTTAACCTCAATATTACTGGTAAAAGTTGCTTTACAGCACCTTTCTATTCTTGTGAATGGCAGACTTTATTCAACACGGCGTGCATGTCATGTGTTTTATAACCGAAAGAAGAATGTTTCACAAAATTAAAACAATTTTCCAGATTTTGACTGACTTTGTTTTCTGAATTAAGATCAGGTTTGTCGATGCTAGTCGTCATTAACGTAATAAAGATTCACTATATTTGTTTTGAACTTAGTTTCCTGGTTCCGTTCGTGACTTTCACAGACCGACTGAGTTCAGGTTCGGAGCAGCAGTCCCGTGAGATCAGAGATGTCACCGCCGCTAATGTCGCACTTAAACAAAAACAAACACCCTCCACCTTCCTCTCCTCCACCCTCACACTCTCCTCTCCTCCACCCTCAGACTCTCCTCTCCTCCACCCTCACACTCTCCTCTCCTCCACCCTCAGACTCTCCTCTCCTCCACCCTCACACTCTCCTCTCCTCCACCCTCAGACTCTCCTCCACCCTCACACTCTCCTCTCCTCCACCCTCAGACTCTCCTCCACCCTCAGACTCTCCTCTCCTCCACCCTCAGACTCTCCTCCAACCTCACACTCTCCTCTTCTCCACCCTCAGACTCTCCTCTCCTCTCCTCCACCCTCAGACTCTCCTCTCCTCTCCTCCACCCCCAGACTCTCCTCTCCTCTCCTCCACCCACAGACTCTCCTCTCCTCCACCCTCAGCCTCTCCTGTCCTCATGTCTCTGTCCTCAGCGTCTCACACACTGATCCGTCTTCTGTCCCTGTAGTCTATTCTTATATAAGCGAGTAGGTGGGAGAATACCTCCCTCCTCCCTCCTCCACCAGACTCGCGGTGGTGCCAGTCAGATCCCACTCTCTCCACCTTTCAAGTCATTTTTATCGGAAGAAAACTGGCAAAGGAATATTACATAAGAGGAGCTGATGGCAGTCTGTCTCTGTGAAACCTATCTCTCTTTCAAGAGCATGCGTGTTGTAAAACACACACACTGTTGCTGGCGGTCTGCTGTGTACATATATATCCATGCAGATGCAACAGTGCCAACGGCACGCACGCCCACACATGCACAAACACATTTAAGTCCATTACATAACGCCATAGGTTGGTTTGGCTCGCTGCGTTCTCGTGTTTGGGGTTTTGCTCTGTCCGCTGCACTGTTGGAAAAACAGATGATAAACTAAATGTCTGTTTGCATGAGAGCACACGCACACACACACACACACACACACACACACACACACACACACATATTAATAACACCATACTCCCAGTTGTGTTCTTGATAGACGACAGTGACTCATTCCCACATCAGCACTGTGTTTATGGAGTGGGTGAGAATTGAAATGCCAGTTACTGTTCATTTAGTGTCTAATTGCTATCCGCTGTATCCAAGAGACGGCGGCGCTGTTTAAAACATTTTACACTGTCGAGCGCGAAACAGAGAGCAGCTTCCATTCTGATGGAATGATTAATATTAAACCTCTGCGCCCGTCTCCAATTACCAATACCTCTCTGTTTACTCTCCTCCTGCAGTCTGGCTTCAGCTCTACAATGCTCTCTGCACGTCTATGCAAATCCTCCTCGCCGGCGTCTGTGCCAACGTACTGTTGCTGCCGCCTCTCTGACCCACTGAGTCAGCTTTATTTCAGCCTTTTATGCCTTTCACCTTTCTCACTGCTTCTTCTCTCATCCCCCTCTCTCTCTCTCTCCCTCCCCAGGAGAAGAACTTGGAGTGGTTCCCCCGCATGAGAGCCATGTCTCTGCTGAGCAGCGAGGGAGACAACGAGCAGAACGAGATGCGCTCTCTGCAGGACAAACTGGACAGCACCGTCACTCTGGTGTCTCAGCTGTCGGGCCAGCTGGCTGAGCTCAAGGAACAGGTACAGTAGTGCCACTTCAGGCCGTTTGTCATGCTGCGGAGAGGAGAAGCTCTTCTGGGCTGAGCTCTGTGGTAGTCTGAGCTGAATACCTGATGACTAATCTAAAGCAAAATAGTCCTAATAACATGGTGTTTGGATGCATGCTGTTCAGCCAACTATAGCACGTGGGCTGTGAACTCCACGTGCTGCACGACCTTGAGACTCCTTTCACCTAAAAAACGCCTGCAGGGCCAGAGGTCACACGGTCCGCAGCCTCATTTTGCGATCCATCTCTTTGCTGAGTTCAGTAACCTAGAAGGATTCTATCAGACCCTCGATGCCCCTGAACGCAGCACTCTAGGTGACTATCTGGTCAGCGATCATCGCGACTGATTGCCGCCAGTGAGCCTACGGCTGTGTGGATGACTAGCTCTGCTGCTGCAGTGTGACTGATCACTCTCATCACCTGCCTCCCCTGCATGTGATTCCAGTCACAGGCCTGTCCTTGTTCCTCTTCTGCCAGATGTGTGAAAACAGCTCCTATACTGGGGAAAGATCACACTCCAGTAAACAACAACAACAACCTCCGCCGACCTCAGCGAGCATCTCAGGCTGTAACATCTCCCTGCTGGGCCGGGATCCCTCGTGTAACTCCTGTGACAACAGAGTTTGTGTGCTGTTAAAGTGCCCTTGAGCAAAGACACCGACGCCTTATCTCTGAATCTGGAATAATAGATGACTAATATGGAGTCATGGGGTTAGCGAGGATGTCACTCCGCCTTTATGATAAACACAAGTGTTGAGAGGTGAGTGAGTTTGTGCCGGCCGAACCGCAGCTCTGCAGTCACAAGGGGAGACCTGCAGGTCTCACACCGGCTCAACTCAAACTGTTTCTGACTGGGAGGAAAGTGCTCCTGCAGCTCCTCCTTCATTACAACCTCTGCTGACCTCGGCACTTTACACCATCGCTGCTCACATTGTGTGTGTGTGTGTGTGTATGTGTGTGTGTGTGTGGGTTTGTGTGGGTTTTAGGGTTCTGCACAGCGTTCTCAATTTCCTTTTAAATCTGCATTTACTGTTTATGGGTTTACAAAACCAGTGGCCTTCATTTATGACGTCAACACTGAAACCACCACAAATGCGATGGTTGTGAGAAACCAGCCGCTTCCCCACCACATTCCTACAACATCCAACGTGCAGGTCGCAGCTCGGCACAACACACCCGGACGGCGTCCTCTAATGACGTTTCAAAGGGACATCTTAGTTTCCCGTCTTAACAGCGGTTGAACAAAGTGATGATTTTGCATCCAGCCCCGGAGAGGAAACATCTCTTTATATGAACAGTAACACTCTCACAGTAGTTGTTTGAGATGACTCATGTGTGGAGCCTTGTTGTGTCGTTCAATCCAGATTCATTTCTTAAAGTAAATGAGCCAAAAAATCATTTTGTTTTTGTCTAAATGAATTTATTTACCTGCACTCCAAGTTCAAACCGATAAACACCCCCTTTGGAACGCTGTAATGATGCGGGAACGTTGTGTTTTGCATAATAAAGTTCCCACTAGAACAATATGTGGATGCAACATGCCAGATTAAAAAACGCTCTTCTAGGTTGATGATTTCTTTTCCTCTCTGTGTCCTCCACAGATGACAGAACAGAGGAAGAACAAGCAGAGGCTCGGCTTCCTGGGTCCTCCTCAGCCCAACCATCACACCCCGGCGACCCACTGAGGGGCTCGAGGCTCGAACAGGAAGTGGTGACGGCCCCCCCCCCCCCCCCCCCCCCCGACTGCAGGCTCGCAGTACAAACCAGCTAGAAATGCAAAAACTCCAGCCTTAAGAACAATACATGTTCTCAGAGTACACTTACAATTACTGAGGCCAGCAAGTGTTGACACGTAATTAGCGACATAATGGCCTTTCCTCTGACACAATCAGTACCTTATGGGATACTAACTGTGCCTCATGTGCTCACTCGGCCACTAGGAGCGTGCTTTACTGTCCGTCTGTACACAAACACCCTCGTACAGAGGAGCTCGGCTCTGTGAATGATTGGCCAGACGCGGCACACATCTGCCAGTGTAGTGTTAGTGTGCCAGACAGAGGTCGAGGGGAAATGTTAAGGTAAGGTTAATGGTTAAGTGCTGTCAAGTCTGCGGACGGGCACGTCTCGTTCCTCGACTGTCCTCGACTGTCCTCAGCGGTGATGTGTCAGAGAGCGGACAGAGAGGTCTCTCAGTCGGTGATTGGCGGCGTCGGAGACGTTGTTGGGTTTTGGCCTCCGGGGAGAGAGTGAACATCATATTTTTCCTCCTTTCTGATGCTATCTATGAGACAGTTTGCGGTTCATAACTGGAGTATTATTTTTGCATTTTGGAAAAGGTATCCTGCTGCCTTACTCATTAACTTTTCTAAACAGAAACATTGCAACTGCTGAACATGCACTTTTTTAAAAGAAAAATAAAGTGCTAAAATATAAGCCTGTAACTGGAAGCAATGGTTAGATGGGGTATTATTTTTACATGCTTTGTGTTGCGTTCGCTGCACCATTTCAGTTGCCTTTTTATAGATTTCTACAGAGTATATAAGTAACATAAATGTGAATTAAAAATAACGATTGCCTGTGCAGAACTTACTTGAAATTTCTTTTTAAAGTCAAAATGGTATATTGGTACATAATGTAGTACTGACCGAGGATGGTAAACGTACAGTTCATTGTTACAATATGAACATCCTCATGTCTGTAGAAATGTCCGCTAATATTAACTGTATCCGCTCTGTTTCTTAAAGTGTCATGTTTTTAGTGTAAATCATCCTCACTGGTCTCTCTGGGACTGCAATTGATTGTTAAAGTCTGTTTTAAACTTGCACAAACTAACGGCAGATACAAGCGCATGCACTCGATGGTGAACTGTCCTGGGACATTTTCTGTTGAAACAAAGTTTAGAGAAAAATGTCTTTTATGTGGCTGGATGTTGTAATAAATTTGTAACAAGACTCAGTGGCGTGCTTTGAGTCAGCAGCTTTCTACAGAGTTGTACCTCAGCCTTCCTCCTCCTCGTTGTTGTTGTTGTGGATGAATGAGCGTCACCCTGACCCCCCCTGACCCCCCCTGCACCCATTCAGTTTACTCCCACTTGTACTCGTCCACAAGGGGAACACAGGACCGAGAAACAGACCTGCTGTCGTCATGCAGACAGGATCGTAGTGTACATGCCGTCACTGCGCTGCTTTTGTTTAGCTCATCTTGATATTTAATTGCAGCTAATTACCAGCTGATGTGATGCACAGACACTAAACCAGACTTTGGAGTTTAACCTTTGTTACATCATGAGCGTTGTTGTTATCCAAGGTTAATACTCCTTTTAAAATGAAATAAAGTAAGAGATTAGGCGTGTTTTGTAAAACAGCCATACCCAACCAGGCTTACTTGTACCAGAGCTGAGAGTGATGGATACAAGTAATGAAACATCCAGATTCTGCCACTACAAGTGGGAGTTGTACGAATGCAAATTTGACTAAGCTGGCCTAAACATTCACAGTTCAGCTGTATGAAGACTTGTTGTAACAATCTCCACTTTTATATAATAAATAGTGTTAAATAACATTAGAATAATTTCTAATGAACACATTTGAAACATGACGGGCGGTGTCGATGAAGGGGAACTTTAGTTGATCTGACTAGAGTTGTGGGTGTACATGAGACAACAAAGGTTGGGAACCACCACTGTTCCAGGAGATATGAAAAAGAAAGTATCCTAAAGAGGACCTATAATGCTTTTGTGCTTTTCCCCCTTTCCTTTAGTGTGTTATGTCGTTTTTTGTGCATGTAAAAGTTCTGCAAAGTTACAAAGTCCACACCAAAGTGAGCTAATGTCCGGTTCAGACTACATGATATCAGCTCGATTATAGCCCGACACGGCCGTCGTAGGGTGTCGACTCGGATCGGGAAGGATAAATGAGTGTCATATGCGACAGTCGATCGTTTTATCTCGTGTAGTGTGTCGTAGTACACGACAACTGACGTCGCGTCTTGGACGCCTCACGACGTCCCAACAGGAAATCTAGCATGTTTGATTTTTTTTTATTTGCTCTTCACGACGTGTTCCGTCACGGCCGTGAATCTGACCGGCTGAGCACAGACGCACACAGCAGTAAACAGAAGCACATGGCTACTTATTATGCAGAATGATGTCATCGGACCTTCCCAGCAGTAGGATATTCAGGCCCGTATATTACGACGGCGGTGCCGGGAGAATGTGTATTTATGACTCTCAATCGTCTAATCTGACGGAGTGACCATCGGAACCGTCACAAATATGGTGTAGTCTGATCCTGGCGTTACTCTCCCCCACAGAAACGCTGCTCCTGACCTGCCTGAAACACTTTGATTGAAATCCCGCCTTTTCTTCCGTAACGTGGTGATGTCACCAAGTAACACATTTGCATAATACCTGCCTAGTGGCTAGTTTGGCACGCCCTCAAACAAAGCTAGTTAGAGCAGAGCTGGAGCGGAGTCTGAAGATTTTGGTTTGGTTGACCAATCACAACACAGTGGGCCAGCTGACCAATCAGAGACCTCTGTCTATTCCAAAGGCTGTGTTTTTCCATTGTGCTGCCCTTTGTGTGTTTACTCATAAAGAAATGAAATTCCCTTTCTAGGTGTGAAACATTGGTTATATTTAGGCCCGTCATCCGCCACATCCGCTCGCATTGTTGGCGATTTAGCACTCGGTACTTGTGGAAATGGATAATTCAAAGCTGCGGCTGCTCGATTGTCTGCATATTTGTTCTTGTGCAACATATTTGAGCTGATAAACAAATCACAGAGAGGCCTCAACCGGTCTCTTTATCCCGTCCTGTCGTTTACCCTCTAGAAAGAAGCCCATCCTTCTTCTTGGCCTCAGTTCGCTGTTTACGCTGGCGGGCCTGCGTTTGCTCCTGCTGCCTGTGACAGCCATTAAAATTAGCTCACGCAGCGCCATAATGGTGAGCAGCTGTCACTGCACAGACAAGGAGGGTAAAGTGCAGCATTACTGGAATGTATTGGGACTCTGAGAGGGAAGGGAGGGGAGAGGAGAATACCAGGCCGTCATTACTGTCTGGCAAAAGTCTCGCTGCCGTCGTGTGATACTAAACAAACACCGCTTCGTAAATAGACCCATTTATCAGCTGGGACTTCTTTGGATGGTTCTGATCATGGAGAGAAAAACATTAAAGTTTGTTAAACACTTAACTAAAAACAACTTTTAAAATGATTTCTATGGGGGGTTAATGAGCTCAGGATAACACACAAGATGGTCCGCTTCATTTCACCCTCTCAGTGCACGTGAACCTTTTTGTAATGCACGTGAGCTGTGTGTTATTTACTTTATGAACACAACCTTTGACACATTTGGATTCATTTTCGAATCTCTTTGCAAACCACAGTCACGTGCGTCGCCGTGTGTATTCAGTAGTGAGTGAGAAAACACCCCGAGAAGGTCAATAAATACAACGCAGTGTCCCAAACACCTCTGTGGCTGCAGGCAGAGTGTGAGTCAGTCAGGTGATTCGACTTTGAAAGGACCAAAAGGACATCTCGCTGGAAAATTCATGTCGATTTAAACAATATTTAACTGGATATAAACAATAGATACTGATGTTTATATAAGATTAACATTATTTTAGACGAGAGTTCAGTCTGTTGTTTTTAAGTTGCCCTGAAAGTTGTGATTCGTGTCAATACACATATTGATCTTCTGTCTTCTGAGTCTCAAGACTCTCAGCAGCGTCAGCGGCTGCACCGCAATCACATATCATTCTGTGTTTGTTTTTTTGCCTTGAAAGATCAATCGGCCACACAGAAAGTTGTTACTAAGCAAGGAAGAGGAGGAGGAGGAGGAGGAGGAGGGTGGAAGGTCCCTCCTCGCTGTCATTTAGTATAAATAAACATGCCCTTGTGATGACTGGCATGTGACTTCCTGTGTCTGGCTGCTGCGAGATTGAGCCTTTTGTATATAGTCACATGATGCATCACAACACCGGACAAGCACACGGAAAAAAAACGCCGCAAAACGGGCCATCACATGTAGGTGCAGCGTGTACAGTGTGAGCTTCTGCAATGTGTGAAATAGAATTCATAAATCATTCCCACAATAACACAATAACACACCACTTGTTGTGATTCTCTAACTGAGCTCACTGGAAAACAAATGGTGATAATATTTCTTAAGTTTAAAAAAGAAAACAATGTGATGATGAACGTCATTAAATGAGGTTACCTAGGTTACCTATCAGTCGATCACCGTCACGGTTAACTCGTATGAATTAACAGTTATGACGACGGTAAATCACCGCCAGCCTCAGACAGACACCGCTCTGTCTGCCGGGTGATGTCACAGATTAGTCAGGTTTGGATTCTAGATAGTTCTTAATATGGATGACAAATTCTGTTATCTTATGTATTTTCCCATTAAGTTTAATGATAATTCAGGCCCTATGTTTACATATAAAATGGCTATAACTTGGAGGATGCTCACTGATTCAGTTTCTGCTCAGTTTTCAGTCTTTACTACTAATAATAATGTAATTAACCACAAAAAAGCGATTTGAATATGAGATGTTTTGGTCTGAAGTGGCTCTTTCTCTCTGTGTATGAATGCATTGTGTCTGTGTACGTGTGGCGGCACAACAAGAAAAAAGGAAACTGTGCACAACTGAAACAAACATTTGTATTTGTGACCACAAGCAGACGCTCTTGAAAGAGGAAATGCACTCACAGGCATCCAAATGAAATGTTCCTTTCTCAAACACCAAAACTGTGAAATATAAACAGCACGTTTACATCATCCCCACAAAATACATGGAATACTGCACACTAATTATTCTCCACTCTCTGGACACGTGGTTCATCTAACGGCCACACGTCTACCGTTCACTGCTCAGCATGGACTGACTGTCTGTAGAAGACTGGAGGTATAGACTGTAGGTATAGTAGACTGTAGGTATAGAAGACTGGAGGTTTAGAAGCCTGTAGGTATAGACTGTAGGTATAGACTGTAGGTATAGTAGACTGTAGGTATAGAAGACTGTAGGTATAGAAGACTAGGTATAGAAGATAGGTATAGAAGACTGTAGGTATAGACTGTAGGTATAGAAGATAGGTATAAACTGTAGGTATAGACTGTAGGTATAGAAGACTGTAGGTATAGACTGTAGGTATAGAAGACTAGGTATAGAAGACTGTAGGTATAAACTGTAGGTATAGAAGACTGTAGGTGTAGACTGTAGGTATAGAAGACTGTAGGTGTAGACTGTAGGTATAGAAGACTGTAGGTGTAGACTGTAGGTATAGAAGACTGTAGGTATAGAAGACTGTAGGTATAGACTGTAGGTATAGAAGATAGGTATAAACTGTAGGTATAGACTGTAGGTATAGAAGACTGTAGGTATAGACTGTAGGTATAGACTGTAGGTATAGAAGACTGTAGGTATAGACTGTAGGTATAGAAGACTGTAGGTATAGAAGACTGTAGGTATAGACTGTAGGTATAGACTGTAGGTATAGAAGACTGTAGGTATAGACTGTAGGTATAGAAGACTGTAGGTATAGAAGACTGTAGGTATAGACTAGGTATAGTCTGAAGGTATAGAAGACTGTAGGTATAGAAGACTGTAGGTATAGAAGACTGTTGGTATAGAAGACTGTAGGTATAGACTGTAGGTATAGAAGACTGTAGGTATAGACTGTAGGTATAGACTGTAGGTATAGAAGACTTTAGGTATAGAAAACTGTAGGTATAGACTGTAGGTATAGACTAGGTATAGTCTGAAGGTATAGAAGACTGTAGGTATAGAAGACTGTAGGTATAGACTGTAGGTATAGAAGACTTTAGGTATAGAAAACTGTAGGTATAGACTGTAGGTATAGACTGTAGGTATAGACTGTAGGTATAGAAGACTGTAGGTATAGAAAACTGTAGGTATAGACTGTAGGTATAGACTGTAGGTATAGAAGACTTTAGGTATAGAAAACTGTAGGTATAGACTGTAGGTATAGACTGTAGGTATAGAAGACTGTAGGTATAGAAAACTAGGTATAGACTGTAGGTATAGAAGACTGTAGGTATAGACTGTAGGTATAGAAGACTGTAGGTATAGACTGTAGGTGTAGACTGAAGGTATAGAAGACTGTAGGTGTAGACTGAAGGTATAGAAGACTGTAGGTATAGAAGACTGTAGGTATAGACTGTAGGTATAGAAGACTGTAGGTATAGACTGTAGGTATAGATTGTAGGTATAGACTGTAGGTATAGATTGTAGGTATAGACTGTAGGTATAGATTGTAGGTATAGAAGACTGAGATGAGAGGAAGAATAAAATAAAGCTGAACTTCTGCATACGGCGTTTTAAAACCTAAATGGTGTGGTTGGTTGTTTGGTTGGTTGGTTGTTTGACCTCTTTTGCTCCTTCCCACCTGAATGACAACAAGTGAAACATGGTAAACACGGTGAGCTGATTTAGTTCCCTCCATCCAGCTGCCCGTCTGAGTCCCCCTTCCCTCGCCCCGGCCCCTCACCCCCTCACCCCCTCCCTCTGTGGCTGCAGTAGTTTGACTCCTACAGGCTGTTTGAGTCATGCTGGCTACTGGCCTGGCATCCACCTTCGCAAGCCACAGCCCAGTTCAGCCTGGATCCAGTCTCCTGAAGTGAGCCCTGCCCAGCTTGTGTTACTGCAGTCAGGATCCGTTTTTAGTGCATGTTATTGGACTGTTGGTGTGTTACAGGGGTCTCTTCTATCAGCTGAAAAAGCACTTTATTTTCCACCAAGGATTTTATGCAATATTTACAGAACTGCATACTTTATATAGTAGCAAAAGAAACATAACAGAGGTTAATATTTTGTGTGTCAAACACTGAAAACATGTTACAGCAGAGATAAAGACTTCAATGTAAGAAGTTAATTCAATAAATGTTTGTGTATTTTTAAATTTAAAGGGACTGTTTGTAACTTCTTACACGTTACAGACTCCAACACAAACTCCAGTGAAGCACCAAAACCTCTTGGTTGTATCTAGTGGAGCCCGTCTGTTAAACAGTGTTGGCCGCGGTCGGAGGACGCGGAGGAGACCGTAGCTTTGGTCTCCAGGACCGGAGTCTCTGCTGTACTCTGCTCCTCTGCTCCTCTGCCTGCCTTCACTCACACACCACACTCCTTCTCTCTCTCTCTCTCCACCTCTCACGTGCATGCTGCTCACTCCACACTGCAGAAGAGTTAGTTTAGCTCTGAGAATATCTAGTGAATGTTCAGTGGACATTTGTGCAGAAATAACTGCTGCAGCTCCTCCAGACCAACAGAGGTTTCCCGTGTCTTGTGAAGTGACGGGGCTCCGCAGAGAGAAACGTTATGGTCTCCGACCCTCGTTCGTGTCTGTAGAGCGAGCACAAGCAGGACGCTGACTTTTGTACGGCCACAGGTGTCGCTGTTAACAAGCAATTTCTGATTCTTACAAACAGTCCCTTTAAGATCAAAAAGGACGTCTTGCATTTAGACAACATTTGAAATTTGTCCTGTGAAAACTGTGAAAACAAAACTTGAAGCAGTCTAATCGTTAAATCATTAAATCTCAAACCAAAGGAAAGATTGTGTACATGTTTGGAGTTAAGTGCATAACTAATGAGCTATTTTGGTTTCAGTGTTGTGCTTATTATTGTATGTGAGCTGTATGTCATGAGAGCAAATGTGAAGATAATTAGAAACATTGTGGAAAACAAATAATTATTTTCAAAAATAGACCAGTTGCTCTTCTCCACCTGTTCAAGTGATTTTTATAATATTAAAAACTGGAAGTATAAAGTTACTTATACAAAATTTGTGCAAAAAGCCGTTATAGACCAACTGACATCAGAGAAAACACACTTTGGCACACATCACAAAGGCAAATGTCCCCGTCCCTCACGCTGCTGCCGTTAAACCTTCTGCCACCGCCGGGAGGAGGGAGAGCCGATCTGAAGGCCAGCGAAGAACACCTGGTAACGGTGCTTCCACATGATGAAGGCACCGACGGCACACACCAGCGCCTGGGCCAGGTTCAGCAAGATCTGGATCAGGAAGTACAGCGCGAGCGTCCCGGTGATCACCCCGCAGTCGCTGACTCCCGCGTAGGTGAAGGTGCGGGCTATCGGGTCGTTTCGATCCAGCGTGCACACGCAGTCCTCTCCCGCCGGCTCGCACCAGAAGCTGCTGGTCTGTGTGTAGTGGTGTCCAGCGAACGACAGAGCCAGCAGTGAAATGACCAGGCCGATGGTACACAGGATGAAGTACAGGAGCTGTAGAGGGCAGAGGACAGGTCAGAGGTCACGCACTAGGGATGCACCGATACCGATACCAGTGTCGGGTATCGGGTCCGATACTGTGCTCATGTACTCGTACTCGCAAAACGGCTCCAATACAACGGCACCGATACCACTTTACAGCAGCGTGACGTTAACCTCTCGTCACCATCTTTCGGGTCCCCGACGGTGCGGGCGAGACGAGCCGGTGGTGCGCCCGACCCCACTGGGCCGGGATCCCACCTCAGCCGGTGCACGTCGGCCCTCACTTTCATTGTGCCACAGGGTTTTGCTTGCACCCTCTGACTCGCGTGTGCGTTAGACTCCTTGGTCCGTGTTCCAAGACGGGTCGGGTGGGTTGCCGACAACGCCACAGACCCCTGGCGCCTTTTATGTGGAGCGAGCCCTGCGCTGGCGGCACGACGCGGTTGGGGTGCACTGAGGACAGTCCGCCCCGGTCAACAGTCGCACCGGGAGCAGGGGGCCCCGTTCCTCTCCAGCGGGGAGAGAGGGCGCAGCGAGCCCTTTGTCCACGGTGTGGCGAGGTCCGAGCGGGGAGCGCTGTAAAGCTGTTGCCCCGGGAAGCACCTTCGCCCCGAGCTTTCCAAGCCGACCTAGAGCCGGTGGCGGCACACCGCCTCGTATGCGGGACTCCCCAGCCTGCCGTGTGTCGCTCACACCCTCCAGCTGGCTGTTAACGAGGGTATTTTGGCATAGAGAAGTACTTGTATCGGTACTCGGTATCGGCAAGAACCAAAATGTAAGTACTTGTACTCGGTCTGATTAAAAAGTGGTATCGGTGCATCCCTATCACGCACGTTTACCTCCAAAGCTTTGATTAGAGAAGGTGTTCTTGGCTCCTGCTTTAGTCTGTTGTCTCATGATTAACCCAGAGTGCCAGAACTGTAGCTTTAGAGACAGACGTGCTGGCTCAGTGCCGATGGCAAGTTGAATTCAAAGAGATTACCCACAATGCTACAAGGCCAGGCCTGACCCTCAGAGTAGGAGCCCAGCTCTTAGCACAGAGGAGGAGAGACACGGCACATGCAAGACTGCCCCGCAGCTACAGACGCTTCCCACCTTCAGTGCACGTCCTGTCTGTGTGAGTATGGCGAACAGCAGAGAGCAGCTAAAAATACTGTTGTAATATGTGAGACAGAGGCTTTGTGTTGTTTATGCAATCGCACAATCTCAATAACACTAAACCTTCATCTTAATCCTTCGCTTATATAACAGGAGCTCTCATTCGCCGGTGTGTTTTGCTCTCAGTTACATGCTGCTTATGGCATTAGAGAAGTGATGAGCGCCGCCTGATTTGAAATGTTCATTTAGGAACAGCTGTGAGATCTGGAGTACGGTCGGTTACATGGAAATGTATGTACAGCAAGTACATCGACGAGTACTACGTTTATGTACTTCACTAATCGGAGATGATGTGAGACAGAAAGGAGTCAACGCTCATATAGTTGTTGTTTATGGTCCTCATTGTGTCCTGGAACACTTTTTAGAGAGCGCATACAAACTCAAAGAACTAACGTTTGAGAAACTGAGCATCCTGAAGCAATAAATAATCATTTAAAAGAGTTATCAGAGAGTATGGGACCGTCATCTGACAACATAGTAACTCAACAGAAAGGTCTCCCGTTACAGCACATTTTATACTCACTCCACTTGTTCCTAAATAAATAAACAAACTGACTGTAAAGCTATAAACTAAAAAATGAATATAGTAAGGCCGTTATGGCATTAATAAATTAAAGCACATTTGTTTTTTCAGGGCCGGAGCACCGCTGGCTAATTGCAGCTGTTCTGACAAACACATTATTAACTGTTTTAAAAGGAGTACTTTATTTTTGATACAACAGTACTTATGGATCATAAAGCGTGTGTGTGTGTGTGGGGGGGGGGGATTAAGATTGCAAACACAACACTGAGGAGTTGACATTTTAACCCACAGAACTCTTGTAAATGTATTTACTGCAGTGCGACAGAACGACTGTCATATTTATTTATGAGAAAGAATTATGCATCATTTCAATAACAACTTCTTATGAGAGCGTTTAATATCTTCAAAGTCTGCTTTGTAAACTTTGTATATTAAGATGTAAATTAAGAAAGTCCCTGTTATTTTGGTGAGTCAGACAGACTGATGGTATTTAAAACTACACAATATACATACACGCTTGGAATTGGCTTTGCAAATTAGCCGCACTTCTTAAGGCGAAATACTATTGAAGTGTTGTGAGAGCTGCTCTTCACAGCGTCTGTAGGCTACATATTTCAACCTGGTATGCAGAGAGGAAAAAAAAAAAAGAGGATGCTGCTTTCAAGGACCGGCTTCTCAGTTAGCAAACAATGGTGGACTGATTCTAATTGCCTTGGAATTCCAACTGCATATGTTGTACGGCTAATTAAGCTGTACAATCACGTCGGATTAATGAATGAACTCATTCACTCATAGGAATCCCCACAGAGATCTTTTAAACAAGGAATGCAGTTAAATGCCTTTCTCTCTCTATGGTTGCTGCTCCTTAAGAACAGAACAGTCATCTAACAATTACAGTATCTCATCTGATCATACCTTTTACTGCAACTAAGATTCTACTACAAACCTCTGATCAACTTCAAAGAGACATATTGTGCATTTAAAGCTGCAGTAGGCAGAATGTTTTTGTCCTCATTGAGCAAAAACTCCATAATAACCTTTCAGCATATTATAATAGACTTCTGCTCCTCCTCATGGCTCTGTTTTCAGGCTTTAGAACATCTAGCCCGTGACGGGAGACTTTGACCAATCACAGGTCATTTCAGAGAGAGAGAGCGTTCCTATTGGCTGTTCATTCAACGGAGGCATCTGTCAATCACTCGCAAACTCCGATCGTACGGTCAAACTGGGCAGCGCTGATCAAATATGAATTAATATTCTGTTACTGTAATGCCTATTTCTCTCCTCAGATGTTCTCAGAATCATCTTGTAGTGCACGGTTTAGTTTCTAAATGAGCCTCCATATTTTTTTCCGGTTTGAAAGCTGGGAGCAGCAGCCAACGGAGGGAGAGCGTTCGTCCAATCAGGAGCTGAGTGTCTTGTTTCTAGTGACAGCCCACCAAACGTCCAATGCTGGGAAGCGGCGCGTCCCCTCGTGATAAAAAACGCCCTGGTGGACACGTACCATCAGGATACAGTGACGTTTTATAAAAATAACTTTTTATAATCATGTTTGCTCCAACCTCCCCTACTGCTGCTTTAATAGAGGAACCTGATTTGACTCCGTACATGACATCACAGATTGTCATTCACAGACTGACTTGTTCACTTTCACTTCTGCAAACAAGGTGTCAAACAGGACGTATACAGTAGACTCTCACCTTGACGATGAATTGAGAAGACGTCCTCTCATCGGGGACGTAGGTGATACAGTACAGGATGAAGCCCACGATGGAAACCAAACACAGCTGCAACAACACATCAGACAATATTTGACATATTTCCATTAGATTCACTCATATCAGGACAATGCAAATATCAACATAATACTCTGAATGCAATCAACCCATGCACTTAGCATATGTATCTTGTTGCTATTACTGTGTGTGATGTACAGTATGTGTGGTAGATACAGTATAGAAACAAGTATTCTAGAAAGTATTTTGTGCCCAGGTTTCAGGGGTGTCTCTTAATATTGCATGATTCAGCACTAAGCTGTCATCTGATTACATTACTCTCTCTCTCTCCCTCTCTCTCTCTCTCTCTCTCTCTCTCTCTCTCTCACACAGACACACTCACTCTCTATCTCTTCAGTGCGATTGGAGTCTTGTGACTGGCGTGCAGCATCTTATTTAAATGTTTTTCTCAGGTTCTTAAGCACTCAGGATTCTCTGGAAAGTTCTCGATGACCTCAGTGTTTTTCACTCGGCTGAATCTCGTGAGGATCTACCTCGGGATGTTGGTGCTCATGTTTTTGAGAGCAGATGGCATCTGTGATAAGCTAGGATAGGATCCAAACAGGAAAAAAAACAAATTTTTTTTCTTCTATCACCAAAAATTTGACCTTAAATCGTTTTTTAAAAATTATAATGATGAGCAAAATACACATTTCTTTTTGTTTTATATTACATATGTCACAGAGACAGTTAATCATTGTTCACTTAGAAATCATGTAAAAACTGCAAACAACCATTAAACAGTATCACTAACTTGCACTTGAACTGACACTTCAATTGCTTTTAGCATGTTACATGTCATCTGTCAACACACTTAAACTTTCTGTAGCACTTCAAATTACATTTCAATTGCTTTCATGGTTTACAGGTCAGCTGGCATCAACCAGTCATCTCTTACTCTTCATATACAACTTCAACTGCCCTCATTTCTTACTTTTCAACTGACACTTCAACTGCTTTCAGTGCTTACATGTCCACTGACATTTCAGTTGCTTTCATGGCTAAGACATTTCAGCTTACTTCCTCTCTAACATTTCAGCTGATGACGCAACTTCCAACAAGACTTATAGTAAACTGAGATTTCACGTTTTCAGAGCTTACAGTTCGACTGCTTTCAGCTCCAACACTGACACGTCAACAACACTTTAGTTGCTTTCATGGCTAAGACATTTCAGCTTACTTCATCTCTAACATTTCAGCTGATGACTCAACTTCCAACAAGACTTAAACTGAGATTTCACATGTTTTCAGAGCTTACAGTTCAACTATTTCAGCAGTCGACGTCACTTTAGTTACTTTCATGGCTAAGACATCAACTGACATTAGAGTTATCTCTTACAGTTCAGCTGCTTTTGCTTGTTATGACCTGAGAAAAAAAGAAACTTTCAGTTCATTCTGCAGCCACTAGTTGGAGCTGATTGCGTTTTGTGTGATTCAGGCCTTATATTGACCTTTGAACCCTGGAGGAGGCCATTTGGTTTCCTTGCACTCCCTGGGTGGGCAGCCGAGGAGCTGTGTGGTCACAACATCTACATCCATCTACTTCTGGAATCAAGCATTGCCTGTAAGTACCGTTTTTATAAGATGTCTATATTTGTGTCAATGTTTGAGTGGATGTCTATGTTAGGCCATGTTTCTTTGTGTTCTATGCACTAGTTATTGTTCACCGTGTAACCTGCTCCTGTTGATGGCTTTCAGCTGGTAGCCAGATATATCAGATAGGCTTCATAATACATGATGGAAATGTATGTTAATGAGGCTTCTCTTACTCATTGTTACCTCCACCAAGGCCAAAGGTCTATGCAGGAGGCTGTGTTTTCACCGGCGTTGGTTTGTTGGTTTGTTTGGAGGATTACTCAAAAAGTCCATGATGGATTTGAATGACATGTTTTGGAGGGGTGGGGGGGGTGGCACAATGAACAATCCATTAGATTTTGGTGGCGATCCGGATCATGATCCAGCTTCAGGAATTTGTTTTTATAACTCCACTCAGCATGTGCATTGACACCACAGGCTTTAAGACATGCGCAGTGTAACTGATGACGCGTTCATGAAACCTGCCTTGGCGGAGGTCTGCGCTCTCCGAGTGCACTTCTAGTTTCCTTTATTTTCTATCTTCATGTCAGTTTTACTCCAGTCTCATACTGTCGATACTAAACGGTGATGGTGCTGTGCAATGAATCCTTCATTCTTTGACTACAACGTGTTGAAGGAGTCATCTGTCTGTTGACTCTTTGCGAGGGCAGAACATTACTCCTCAACTGTTAGCCAACTACCTTCAGCGCTTACATACAAGCTGACAACTTCCTAAAGAGCTCAAACTGAATTTTCATCTGCTTTCAGCAGTTACATTTGAACTCTTAACACTTAAACTGACACCTGTCAACGCTTACACTCTAGTACCTCAACTTTAACTTTAACTAACACCTCAACTCCTTAAAGTTACAATCTTAAAAAAGTCTCTGTTTTGTTCTCTTTGGTGGATCTTATGAAGATAAGCTGTTATTGTTTGGATCTAACTTCCCAGAGATCCAAACAGTGTCGTTGTGTGGGATTTTTTCACGGAATGTCACTGCAGACTCCCAGTTCATAATACTGCAACGCAAGAAGAGCTTTCATCAGTGGGCCTATAACGTGTGTTACCTCATTCAGCGATAGAAAGTGACTTAAAGGTCCCACATCGTGCTCATTTTCAGGTTCATGCTTGTATTTAGTGTTTCTACTAGAACATGTTTACATGCTGCAATGTTAAAAAAAACACTTTATTTTCCTCATACTGTCTGTCTGAATATACCTGTATTCACCCTCTGTCTGAAACGCTCCGTTTTAGTGTATTTCAACGGAATTGCAACGGAATTGCGTTGCTAGGCAACAGCTAGGGTCCATGTTTACTTCCTGTCAGCTGATGTTATTTACATCCACTGTAACAGGAAATAAACTGGGACACATTTAGAATGTTTACGTTTAAAACCGTGTAATGGTCTAAATATTGTATATTTGTGACATCACAAATGGACAGAAATCCAAACGGCTTGTTTCAAACGCACAATTTCTGAATACAGGCTGTGTGTGTTTCTCTGTATATTGAGCGTTTTGATAGTTTAGCAGTGTTTATATAAAGCACTTAAACCTGCTTTATAATATAAAAGACATGAAAATCTCACGTTTTACAATATGGGACCTTTAAAATAAAAATCTTTGAGATTATTACTTTAAATGTATCAACTTAAACTCCAGACAATACTATGTCACGTGCAAAGAGTTCACATTTTAAGATATTTTAAGACCAAATATTCTTTAGAAAACTAAGCCTTTTCTCCTAAATCATGTTTAGATGAAGTGAATTAAATGTGTGGTGTGTGTATGTGCGTGTGCGTGTGTGTGTGTGTGTGTGTTGATGGTGAGGATAACAAGTTGTAAGCAAGTCCAGAGTACACATCACATTTGTAAATTATAACAAGGTATTTAGATGCTATACTCTCGTGCTCAAAGGTCAAGTTGAGATATGACATGCTGAGATTGTCTGGCTCGTCTCATCAGGCCAGATGTTGAGGATTTGTTGGACATGCAACAAGAACAACAGAAGGTGCAGGCAGGCTTGTGTGACTGAGATGGAGAGTGTAGATTCAGGTGTGTACGCATTCAGACGAAGATGACAGATGGAGATTTATTAGAACATGACAACATACCGGCGATTTCCCCATGCCTATACGGTGAGCGTCTGGCTCTGAGACAGGCGGTGAGGGCCGGTGTTGACATGCAGTGAGGTGAAGATGGACAACACGTTGAGGGAGAGGGGGGGTCATGCAGAAGTATCAGGAATGGGAGACTCCATGCAAATGTAGTGGTGAGGATGGAGCTTACAATGATTCCAGCCCAGTGTGGCGTCTCCCTGGCGAGGAGCGAGGGGCTGAGGGCCAACATGAGGAAGGCCACGACTGTGACGGCCACCGCCAACAGCAGCTGGAGCAGGGCGACGAGCAGGGGGAAGCGGCACACTCTGCATTTACGGCCATCCTCTGGCGCCGGGCTTTCATCTCTCCTCTTCTTCGTCTTGCCTTCCTTCTTGTCTGAGGAACCCATTTTATCTTCTTTTCTTTACACTCTTTCTGGACTTTTCCTCTTGCAGTGTTTGGGGTTGCTGAGCCCGCCTGCCGTCTGCCTCTCTCTCTCTCTCCCTGCCCCTCCCTGCCAAGGCCTCCTCTCACCAGCTCCGCTGCTATTTGGAAACAGAGAAGTACTCTGAACTAATATGGAAAACATTTGGACTGGATTCCAGTGCCACATATAGAGCAGGCAGCATACTGTGGAGGAAAGGAAGAGGAGGGAAAGAGGGGGCAGGAAGTCACAAAGGGGGATTCCAACATACGACTGTGATGCTGATTTCACTTTAACACTAAAGACAAGAAAGAGGAAAGTACAGAAGCATATCAGCAGGTAGGAGTTAATGAAAAGCCAGCACAGAGAGCAGGTCACACTTCATCTGAGAGCCGGAGTGATTGGATCATTCTTTGTCAGCACTGTTACACAAGAGAGCCGTACGCTGCCAGCCAGAGAGTCACATGACGTACAGGAAGGAGTAGTGTGATCATGAGGCATGTGAGGCCATTAGAGCTCCCATTTCACTTCAATGCTCTCAGGAGAGGAACAGGTGTCACCGACGACCACGACAACGTCCCGTAGTCATCTAGGAAAGTTCTGTAATTTGTAAAAAAAGACATATTTTGATGGAAAGTTCTGAATCTTGTTTACTTTCTTTTTGTCACTTTAGTCTTTATTGTTTTTATGCATACACAAATAAAACACAAATATAACGACGGAAACTTGCAACAGTGCTGCAAGGGTTCAGTTTGCAGTACGCAGGGTTATTTTTTATTAAAACATTTATCAATAACAGTATTGTCCAATACAATTATACTTATGTCTTTATTTCTATTCCTAATCAATTTTTTAATCTTGTTTACTTTTATCAGCAATAACAACACAAACTGAGTGATTATTTTTGGGACATTTGATGATTCTTTGGATATTGATTGTTTTCAGACAAAATAAAAAATAACTAATTTAGCATTTATCAAACAAACCTCTGTCACATTATTGTTTCATAATATTCTCATTATGACAAAGAGGCTGTGATGATGATGATGATGATGAAGGTGGGAGAGCAGCAGCCATGCTGGGATTAATACAGAAACCTCCAGCACGTGTTTGCGCACACAGCTGGGCCGGTGCCATGGTTACTGACAACGCAGCTTTTGAACGACTGGAGAAGTATGAAGAGGTTACCAACAACAACAACAACAACAACAACACACAGTGACCTGACGCGCACGGCGTGCACGCGCACACAACTCGGGATATTTTGTTGTCTCTACTTCAAGTTTAGTTTATTGATCACATACACATTGACATGGCAGTGAGATTCTTTGTTCCTGTTTGTTACTCTCTCATCCCTGTATAATAGACAATCGATCAATCAATTAATCAATTTAATAACAATAATGAAGTAAAATAAAATAATCATTAGAAACATTATAAATATAAGCAGCAACAATAGTTCGATAAAATATGAGGTAAGGAATACATACACTATTATAAAATAAATAACTGAGAATATAAACCCACACGCACGCACACACACACACACATGAACCTTTGGTTTTTATACTTTTACGCATGAGTTGTGTTTTGTTGTGGAGAGATAAAGAAGTTTACAGTTGAAACACACATATTTAATATAATGAACAGAGTGATGGAGGTTCCCTCTAAACTGTCAATGTGTGCAAGTCTGTCTCATTATTTATCAAACTGGATATTAAAGGTCCATATGGTGCACATTTTCAGGTTCATACTTGTATTTGTTTCTACTAGAACATGTTTACATGCTGTAATGTTAAAAAAAACATTATTTTCCTCATTCTGTCTGTCTGAATATACCTGTATTCACCCTCTGTCTGAAACGCTCCGTTTTAGCACATTTGGATTGAATTGCAACAGAATTGCATTGGTAGGCAACAGTTTGGGTCCATGTTTACGTCCTGTCAGCTGATGTTATTTACATCCACTGCAACAGGAAATAAACTGGGACCCATTTAGAATGTTTACGTTTAAAACCGTGTAATGGTCTAAATATTGTATATTTGTGACATCACAAATGGACAGAAATCCCAACGGCTTCAAATGCACAATTTCTGAATAGGGCTGTGTGTATTTCTCCATATGTTGAGCATTATGATACTTTAACAGTATTTATATAAAGCACTTAAACCTGCTTTATAATGTAAAAGACCTGAAAAACTCACTTTTTACGATATGGGACCTTTAATTGTGAAGTTTAAGACGCACATAGACGCATTAATGTGTCTCTCCTCGCGCCCGTGCATGAAAACATCCCGTTTGAGTCTCCAGGTCAGGAGTGTTTGGACTCCATCTCTATAGGAACGGCGGCGGGAGGCTGCTGTTCCACCGAGAGAGAGAGAGAGAGAGAGAGAGAGAGAGAGAGAGCAGCTCTAATTACCGGACACGGTGCTGGTGCAGGCTGCACGTGAGGCTCGGAAGCTGTTCCCTCTCACCACCGGAGGCGCGCGTGCGCTCTAACCACAGCACAGCTTTGCAAAGTGTCAGCTCAGAGCAACTCTAGACATCAGTCTGAAGCGCAGCTCCACTGGACGACACGCACACTCTGCACACCGTGCATTAGCTCACTACAGATACAGACAACCGTGTGTGTGTGTGTGGGACGCGGAATAACAAACCGTTCCAACCAAAACAAGCGACAACACCGACCACCGACCAGCAGCACCGACCACCGACCAGCAGCACCGACCACCGAGCACCAGCAGCAGCAGCATCGGAGGAGTTCGTGATGGATGAAAGAATCCCTCATCTACAGGACAGACAGTTGATGGAGCACGCAGATTTCTTGGGGTGAGTGTCGCTTTTGGCCAAACTCTGTCAAACTCCTGTCTGATAATGTGTTGTGACCAGCTGGAGAATAACCTGATATATAAATATATATAATAACTCTCTGCTCTCTTCTCTCTCCTCTCCTCCAGGGTGGACTACTCCTCTCTCTACATGTGCAAATCCAAGAGAGGCATCAAGCGAGAGGACGGCGGGAAGGTGCGTTTAGTTTCTCATCATATCTAGTTTGTTGTTTTCATAAACCAACATGTATGTGTGGAACTCAACAGAATTTACAAATATAATCCAGTAACTTTAGTGTTTTCATCCAGTTAACGTTTGTATGTTTTGCCAGCAGGACGCATACAAGTTACCTCACCGGTTGATAGAGAAGAAGAGGAGAGACCGGATCAACGAGTGTATCGGCCAGCTGAAGGATCTGTTACCGGAACATCTCAAGCTGTCGGTGAGTTCATGAAACAACTAAAAGGATTTTCTTTTATTGTTCTTTTACATGACATGACATGAGATGTGTTAAACAGCCAACTGAAGCTTCTGTTTCCCTCCTCAGACTCTCGGGCATCTGGAGAAAGCGGTGGTTCTGGAGTTAACACTGAAACATTTGAACGCTCTGACTGCTGTCACCGAGCAGCAGCACCACAAGATCATCGCTCTGCAGAATGGTGAGCTGAACAAAACCCCAACTTATTACTAATGTTTAGCATGCAACTTTATGGGGGGATTTCGGCTCTCTATATGGTGGGCGAATGAGGAAAAAGTACCAAGCAATAATAGATTTGAACAGGTCAAAGATAAGCACAGTTCATAGTATATTTGTGTAGGTATATAGAGCCTATATTGAATACCCTTTTCATGCCTTTATTATTATTATGATTGCTCTGCAGAATGGTGAGCTGAACAAGTTATTAGGAATGTTTTGCATGCCACTTTATGAGTCCCCATGCAGAGAGAGAGAGAGAGAGAGAGAGAGAGAGAGTCTGTTTTTACAGAAAAATGTCGATGAATATAAAACAGGTTTCTGGAGGAAAATGCGCATTTTGGGAACAGAATTGTAAAAGGTGCTGCTGACACACGACTGGGCTCTCGTCCTTGGTTTAATGGTTTAAAGGTTTAATTGTCCTCTTTACAGAATAATAATAATAATAATAACGTGTTAATTAATCTGTGAACTGTCTGTTGTTTCGCAGGTGACCGGTCGATGAAACCCTCCATGCACGCGGACCTGGACGCGTTCCAGTCCGGGTTCCAGGCCTGTGCCAAAGAGGTCCTGCAGTACCTGAGTCAGTTTGAGAACTGGACGACGCGCGAGCAGAGGTGCGCGCAACTCATCAGCCACCTTCAACAAGGTGCTGGCGCAGGTCCAGTTCCAGCCAGGAACCAGAACCAGCCTCCTCCAGAACCAGAACCAGAACCAGAACCAGCACCAGAACCAGGACGCACAGCAGCAGCAGGACTCGCTGAAAGCAGCAGACAGCCAGGCCAACTGCGTCCCGGTCATCCAGAGGACGCTGCAGGGCGGCGGGGAGCTGAACGAGACCGACACGGACACGGACAGCGGGTACGGAGGAGAGGCGGAGAAGAGCGACGGGAAGGAGACGGAATGTGCGCGCAACAGCAGCAGCAAGACGCACGGAGCCAAGGCTGTGAAGATCAAGCAAGAGTTTGGAGATGATCGACCTGCAAAGAAACCAAAGATGAGCTGGCCTGGTACCGGGTCAGGTACCGGGTCAGGTACCGGGTCTGGTACCGGGTTGGTGGGTTCGGACTCCTCCAGACCAGACCTGGCCTTCATGAACTCTCTGATGGGAATAAGCAGCGTTGGTGTTGGCCAGCAGACTCCTATCTGCATGCCTTTCTACTTCATCAACCCTTCATCTTACATGCCTTTATTCGACAAGAGCAACCTGGAGAAGTGCATGTACCCGGCCGCGGCCCTCACGCACCCGTTCCCATGGTTATACCCCGCCGCGCACGCGTCTGCTGCTGCCGCTGCTGCTGCAGGTTTCCCGGGACTGTCTGTGCACTTTGCATCCTCTCCTCCTCCTCAGCAGCAGAAAGACGACTGCCTCAGTCCAGACAGCGACGAGTCTCACGAGGCTGAGCTGAGTTCACCTGAGGAGCGCGAGGAAAGTCCCGCGAGTGACGACGGAGAGGAGGACGATGACGTATCCGACGACAGACAGAACAGCCCGCGCGCTCAAGTGTCTGCGTGTCAAACGTGCTAATCTGTCTGTGTGTGTGTGTGTCACCTGTCCGCGTGCGTTCTGCTGAGGAGTTTCTGTTAAAAACGAGGTTTCACAGAAGAGTTCATATTCTAATATCTGTCATTGAAACATGAGGACAGGTGTGTGACTGCGCGTGCCTTTTGCACTTCTCAATCTAAATGATGAATCGACAATGATTGACGTTAATAAACTGGCTGTGTTGTGCTGGAAGTAGTTTTTTATCCTCTTTGATAAAAGTATTTTGAAGTGGCAGCATTGGTGCCAAAACTTTGAGTACTTCACAACAAACAGAGAGTCTCTGTGGATGTATGAAGATGACCTCTGTCAAGGTGGTTCAGAGCTTTGGCTTCACTCTGACTGTAAATATTAATACCTGGAAGACAGTCTGATTCATTAAGATGCTAAATGGGCCTAAAAAAAAGAAGTGGAAACACCCACAGTACCTCATCCCCAGCTCTTCATGGGGGTGGGCTGATTGACACCATCTCCATTATTAACAATACAAACAACAGCTATAATAATAATAATAATCCATTATAGGAAAGGTTTGATGCCTGATTGCCCTCAACTCATCTGACAGATCTGAGTTTCCTTCACTTGTTTGTTCTTGTGAGGAAAGAAGAGAAGGAACCCTTCATTCCCACCCGAGGCTGCTCGACCAGCATATTGTAGAATGAAGCATCTCAGCAGCGAGATGCAGTGACCTCCTGAACCTCCAGGAAACATTGTAGGATAGCACCTTAATATAGATCTTTGATATTGAATGTACCTGTATTTTCCCAGCTGTTTAAAAAAGTTTCTATGTAGGATGATCTTTACTCTTTGAGACGTAAAGTGCACTTTTTTTCTCTGCTTTTACCCCCCCCCCCCAAAAACAAAACAGTCACCTCATCATTTTTGAAAGTCAATCACTGTAGTTCTCTGAGAACCTTTTTATTCTTGTGTGAGTTGGCTTGAAATAACAAAAAAAAAGTCATTTAAAACCCGAGAGCAGAGATCCCAAACCGGCAGTAAAGTGGTGCCAGATTTGACAAACGCTATTTATTTCTGGCAAAAATGATTCAAATCATAATCAGATTTGAAAACCCTGCACCCCCCCCTGACACACTGGCCTATCCCAGATTACTCTGTGTTATATGCTATCATTATGTAAAACCTCGCTTTTCAAATATTGGGGAAAGAAGCCGTGGTCATGTGACCATCGCTTCTGATCATTTAGGAACTTTAACTTTATCTCGGCCTGTTTTCTAAGAGATTAATTCCTGCAGAGTGTAAAGTGTTGTTGAGCTTTTTTTAAGTTTCACACGTGACTGAATAAACAGATCATTGTATTTTGCATACATGACATCGCTTTTGTAGTTTATATCAGCTGGTTTTTGCCTCAAATCTGTTCTCAACTGTTATATAAAAGTGGCATGTGTGTCTGTAAATATCTTCTTTTTTTCTCTTGTGTATATACCATAAAGTGTACATGTCTATGTCAATGTTGTAGAAGTCTATGGATTTTTTAAAAAAGATTTAACTGAGCAACTGTTGCACATTTCGTTAATGCTTTACACATATGCTGTTCTAAATTATTGATTGATGAGTTGTAAAATAAATATCAAAACTAAACTCTGCAGGCTTCTTCTTGTTTAACACAGATTCTCACACGTTGGCAAACGCAGGACGAGTTCAGAGAGCGTGTATGTGTGAAACAGTGTGTGATACTTAGGTGGTGGGGGAAACACACTAAGAAGTTACTGTATGTGTGCACAAGACAAACAGTTCAGAGTACAGTATTTATGAGTACTGGAAGTCCAGTAGATGAACTGTATTGTTACTCAGAGTGTGATCAGCTGACAGGTCACAGCAGAGGAATGTACAGTGTACAGTGAGCCAAGGCTTTAAAACTAATGTCATGTGATGATGAAGTGAGATTACACACTCAGTCTGTACAGGCTGATGAAAAACAAAGAGGCCTCCTCCCAACACGTCAAAAAGCTTTAAGCAGGATCAAATCCAGCCTTTGTTGTTGCCGTTGAATGGCTTAATGCAATATTATTTTAATCTTTATGCATCATTTCAACAGCCTTGAAACTTCAGTGTCTGACTTGAAGCTTTTATAGTGATCCCGGCAACAATGAGGTTTAATTACTGCCAACTTTAGGTTTGGAAGGATCATGCATGTTGCCTTAAAGGTCCCATATTGTAATAAGTGAGATATGTCTTTTATATTATAAAGCAGGTTTAAGTGCTTTATAAATACTGTTAAACTATCAAAACACTCAATATACGAAGAAATACACACAGCCCGTATTCAGAAATTGTGCGTTTGAAACAAGCCGGTTTGTCCATTTGTGATGTCACAAATATACAATACATAGATTATTACACGGTTTTAAACATAAACATTCTAAATGTGTCCCAATTTATTTCCTGTAGCAGTGTATGTGAATAACATCAGCTGACAGGAAGTAAACATGGACCCAAGCTGTTTCCTAGCAACGCAATTCTGTTGCCACTCTGTTGAAATGCACTAAAACGGAGCGTTTCAGACAGAGGGTGAATACAGGTATATTCAGACAGACAGAATGAGGAAAATAAAGTGTTTTTTGAACATTACAGCATGTAAACATGTTCTAGTAGAAACACAAAATACAAGTATGAACCTGAAAATGAGCACGATGTGGGATCTTTAAGTTGCTGCTCCCAGTGATGCAACAAGTTTCCCATTTCCTTTTAAACTTTACTTAAAGGTTACAATAAGTCAGTATCTTCATTGACCAGCGAGAGCAATTTTGAACATTTAAGCAGAAAGCATCTTTGCTTTTATTTGACCAGATCCTCTAATAAACCTCTAATGAAGCAAAGTTAATGCATGAATATGGATTTTATTCTTCTGTGAGGGAAAAACATTCATCTCCCTTAATTCTTTCCTCATCCAGAGTTGTGTCCATGTTTCTACCATTACTGAGGAAATGTCTCCATCTGCTGGCGGAGAAACAAGTAGAGCACATACTGTATACAATACAGTACAAACTCCTCCTCATTTTACATCCAGACACGAGCACCAGGCGTGACACGTTTCATTTTTGTCAGATTGTTTATTGAATCATGCAATCCCATGTCATAATCAGCAGCCAGTTACAGCCATACATCTGTCAACACTTTGCAGTATATTAAGGCAAGGAAACAAATCAAAACAAGGTTATGTACAAGTCGACATCTTATACAGTTCTCTAGAACATTGAACGGTTGTAAACAGTGACCACAGCTACGGCTCATCCCCCCCGGGTGGAAAATGCACACAAGTGGTTTCTTAAAGGGAAAATCCGCCCCAACATATAGACGATCATAGATAACCTTAAACCTATACGAATTTTAAAACCGGCATCTGCTTCAGCTGAGGAGCGGAGAGGCAAACTGTAGTGATGATGTATTCTGTTGTAGATACTGAACGTTGCAGGGTGGATCACATATTCCTGGGTGACTACAGTGTGTGTGTGTTGCATGATGAAATAAATCAGATTAAATGTGAATGCATTTTATTATTATCATGGTGACGATAATACAGTAGCAGAGTGGAAAGCACTATCAATAATGTTCTTTCCATTGACATTTTCTACAGAATACTGACAGATAAAACATAATTATAGTTTCCTCTTTGATGCTGTGCTATTGCCGTTTCTCTCTGTGCAGCCACTAACACATCTGGCAACATCTGATCTAAACTGACTACGATCGTTGCTTCGACGTCTCTACTAAAGCTTTACTCTACTTTATTTGATTACACCAACTGTGGGATGAATATAAGGCACTTTGATGTGATTAGCAGCTGAACTACAACCTAAGAGGGGCTTCATACCTTGGCTATTCAGACTCTAAACACACACATACTATACATCTCTTATCACTCACACACACTCTCACATACACTGTAGCTGCAGCTATCCGTTGTATTATTACATGCCACCGTTTTTAGATTTAAACTAAGTCAGAGGTCAGCAACCTGCGTCTCTTCAGTTCCTCTCTAGAGGCTCCCTGTGGATTTATAAAAATGGAAATGAATAACTGTTTTTTGTTTCCACTTCCATTTTTATTTATCATTGTTGTAGGTCTATGGTACGACGGTACGATGCTACGACGGAGTATTAGGGCCACACTGAGGAAAAAAATAAATCTGAGATTTAGAGAATAAAGTCATAATATTATAAAGTAGTAATTTTATGCGTTGTTTTCTTTTTTTCTTGTAAAGTTATGACTTTATTTTCGGAACATTACGACTTTTTTCTCGTAATATGACTTTATTCCCGTTAAATACAACTTTTTCTCGTAAAGTTATGACTTTATTCTCGTTATATTACGCCTTTTTTTCTCGTAATATTCTGACTTTATTCTGTAAATATCAGATGTTTTTTCCCTCAATGTGGCCCTGATACTCCGTAGTACATTTGCACTTTGGCCCTCACTGCATTAGACTTATATACTATATACTTAGACTATAAACTGTGTTACCTTCATCACAATGATCAAATGTTTTGCGGCTCCAGACAGATTTGTTTTAGATAGTAAAGGTTTGCTGACCCCTGCACTAAGTGTTTTACTGCACTGTGGGTGCTCTGCACATCCACATATGGCTATATTAACAACACAATCATGCAACAAGACCTACTAATCTTTGGCCACCAACAATCCTTACGGGAAAACCAAGCATAATACATTTGGCAAAAATATACGGTGTAGTCGTCTTACCAACAACAATCAGCTTAAGAGGGTAGTTTAGTTAACACTGTTTCATTATGCAGATATTACTGCGGGAATGAGGGCACTGCATTTCTGTAACTGTGAACGCACCCGCTTTGTAATAAAATATAATAATTCACTAAATAAAGCTGAAAAGTAAGAAAACATATTTACAGTAAGCCATAATTTTGGTGCATACAGACAGCAACATTCTTCAGTAACAAAACTATTAACCATTTGTGCATAGTTTAAACATGAACAGACAGTCAGAGCTACGGGAGTCAATTCTGATATGCAAAAACTATAGATAGATTGTAGACAGGTTTACTATAGATATGAGTGGATCCTTCATTACTTATTTAAGAACCAGTCATTACGCTGAACACATTCACTGCAGAAAATACATAGGATTTTAGAGATATAGGTCATAAATTCACATTCCAAGATTCTCAAGAATGCTGTTGAAAAAGGCAAGAGTTTTCAATCATGATGCTAGTGAGAAAACAATACAAATCATTCAGCAGGTACTAAAGTGAGAGTAAAAGTACACGAAGTGGATATGTTTATAAAGGAAGTCCACAACAGCCTGATGTTGGGAAAGTCTTAATATGTTCAGATGCTGCTGCTCCTCTTTCCACCTCTTCCATTTCAACATCAACATTGTTGCTATTTCACTATTTCAGTCTTCACACTCGAGGCTGCCTTCAGGTAACTGAGACAACAGTGCATAGTAGTAGTGTGCTACTGAGGTATCCCGTACAAAGATATCCACTTACAAGTGTGTTCTGGAGTGAAGTGGTGCTCTGGAAGGGAGACATGACACGTTCCCTCCGAGCAGAGCCGTCTCACACGTAGATCCCCTCTGGGTTCAGGCCAGAAGTGAGAGGGCTGTGGAGCACCCGCAGGTGGCCGGACAGCGGGTGCGACGACACGGGACGCTTCAGGGAGCCAGACAGGGGAACTAAATCTGAGAATTTAAAACACATTAAAGAGAGGAAATTAGAAACATAACCGAACTTAAACGTCTATTTCAAAAGTTTGGTGCTGAAAATAGTTTGTCAGATTGTATCATTGTTCAAAATGTAATTTAAATTCATAGTAAATATCTTTTTGTGATCAATTCTTTCTTATTGAGAAGGTATAGAGAACATCTGTTACACATCATTGATTTGACCCCTTTACATGTCCCCTCCCCCCATACACAGGTACATATACAATACTATCATTCCAGGTCTAATGCAAACGAATATGTCGCCCCCCAACTCTTAAATCAATGTCGGTCACGCTATGTCTTATCTTTAACTAAATTGTAAGCCGCATCCCATCCCCCGCTCTGAGGGTCTTACAGCTGGCCCCGTGCATTCGGGCCACGGACCCCCCCATCGAGATCATTTCTGATGACGAGTTAGCCCACTGTTGTCTAGTCAAAGAATGTGTGCTGGTTGCCATCTTAAGGCCAACATTTTCTTGGCTGCAGTGAGACCAGCCCATAAAATGCGTTTCTGTTGCAAAGACAAATTCAGAGAGGAGTCATCAGTTAAGAGAAGCAAAGTAGGCGAAAGTGGAATCCTAACTTCAAGAAAGTCACTTAAGGTGAGAGATATATGTTTCTAGAAGTGAAACACATCGTGTCATCTCCAGTACATATTCATGAATGAACCCAGAACCAATCAATTCATAATAAATATCAATAAAACAACAACAACAACAAAGCCCAGTGGATGCTACATGGTAGCTCTGCTGAGACACCACCAGGGAGCGGTACCGAGCCGTGCAGAGAATCAGCCCCATGCAGTGGATTTATTTTACACAAAAAGGAGCTGCTGATGTGACACACGTGAACTGGAAGGTTACTAGAAGGACACGAACACTCAGTTCATTACTTTTTATAATTGAAATCCATCACGGTTAATTTGAATAAAGAGACCTCTACTGCTCTGAGCGAAGCAGCGACGCAGTGATGAAGTACATATCATACAATCAGAACAATATCTGGGCTCTGTGGAGAGGGGAGATATTCCAGTTCAGATTGTGTTGTCGGTGTAAACTGTTAATGTTACTGCGACCACTTGTTTCTCCATGTTTCACACACAGCCATGCACTTCATTCAGGGGTAGACTACATTGAACTTTTATTGTTTTCTCAAATTCAAGTGCAACATGAAATCCAATATGCAGCATTTACACACATCATTAACATGAGTTTTTAAGGCAGAGGGCATGTGGAATACTAAATTATTCATAGGCGCGGTGGGAGGTTTAATGTTTATGTTTGTACATTTGCATTTATATATTCATTTCTGTGCTTGCAGGCTTATTTTTATAAGTTTGTACATTTCGGCTTTATGCCTATAAATGTTGTTTTTGCTTGCCAGCTCTTTGCTTCCAAGCTTAATTTTCCAAACTGGTGGTTACTGTACGTCCCTGGTTACAACCCATAATGCACTGCTCTAGTCTCATCTCCAACTTGCTCCTGAAAAGTCAATCTTAATTACTATTTGTCACTAATTACGTTGTTGGTAGTGTAGAGCTTTTAATAAGCAGCTGTGGACGGCCTTCGTGGCATTGTGACGGCTCTCCCGTTATTCAGAGCTCTTAGTTTCTGTGTCAGCTCTCTGCTCGTCTCCTGTAGGATGACAGAGCTTCGGTCCAACGAGCCCGTCACAGAAAGTGCTGAGCATGTGATAGAGTGACAGCGTGATAGAGGGATAAAGGGGTGAATGAATGACGCCAGGTCTGCCGGTATCCAGGCAGCTGTTGGCATGGAGACTATAATTGCCACTGAAGTGGGTAAAAACTAATACTGCTCTCTCCGCTACCCCCCCTCCCCATTTTCTCCATTACAATCTCTCTCACATGCACACACTCACACACACACTCACACTTGAACACTAAGATGAGTCATTTTCTCTCAGCAGGCTGTCATGAAATGAGGTAGGAAAATAAAAAAGTGGCTTGATGGAACAGAATGAGTATTAATGCAACTCAAAGACAAGCTGCACTTCATGCACTTTAATAACAATAAGTCACGCGTGGCCTGTGTGAATGGCAACCAAATAGCAGCATTTATCCTCAGACAGCGTGCACTTTGGCATACAATTACACTGGAATTCCCTCCTCGGGTCGGACCAGTTCAGATCAGTTAGACTTAACTGACCCGTATGTCACAGACTACATTACATTACACTGGATCTACGAGGTCAGTTTCCTGCTCGTCATTTAAAGGGAAGATTTGCAGATTTTCCACCTCATCTTTATCAATCTGAGTTAGAGGATATAGTGTGAAAAACACCTGCAGTTCTTGTTCAGTCAATGTTCACTGTGTCTCTGGGAGCTGCAAAATCTGTTCAATATTTCCTTTAGTGACATTTTCTTGAGTTCATTTTGTTTATTTACCAAAAGATTAGATTAGATTTCCTTTATTGTCATTGTACAGGTACAACAAAATAGAGTTTGCAACTCCCTGTCACTTAACCGATGCATTAAAAGACGTCTGTAAATATGAATATAGGGTACTGTACAAGCGACAGCTAGAAGGTTTGTGACCAGTGTCATGTCGTATCTGCAAACTGTCTTAAAGGGCAGTAAAGTAAGTAGACAATCTAAAACAATATAAAAGACAATGATTATAATAACAACAATAGAATGGGGAGAGCAAAGCCGCTGCGTTTGGACGCACCACCATGTTGCCAAAAGAGAGCTTGAGTAATGTAGCAAACCTCGCCGCTCGTGGTGTAGGCTCAGCCGGCATGGCTCCGCAGCAGGAGAGATCAGCTCTCTCGGTCAGTATAGCACTCCAACGGGAATTTATTTCTTCATTTACCATCAGAACTGACTGAGCATCCACAGAAAAGGTGGCACATTTTTCCTTTAAAAAGGTGCAAAATTCCATATCCAGAGCATTCATATCGCAGCAAGCAACTATTAGAGGAGTAATGTCTACCTGAGCAGAGAATGAAATCTCTCTCCCTCTGTGTGTGTTGTAATCAGAGCTTCTCGGTGCCAGGTCGGCCATGCGTGCCATGGTGCGCTCATACGGTGCTCATACGGTGCTCATATGGTGCTCATATGGTGCATCACGGAAGCGTAGCACCTACCCTCCGGTCCCCCCCCCCAGGTTAACACTGTTAGCTCCGTCAGCCCCGTTGCCGTTGTTTGCACTGTTAGCGCCGTTAGCACCGTTAGCACCGTTAGCACCGTTAGCACCGTTAGCACTGTTAGCTGCGAGCCGACGGCTCACTTTTCGCCATGTTGAGAGCCGTGTGGAGGCAACAGATATGCTCTGAATTCTGTATAGAGAAGCTTTAAGACCATATATATATATATATATATACATAACGCAGTAATGTAACCTGAACATTCATGCCGATAAAGCTTATTTGAATATTTGAATATCCATAACACTATATGTGAATGTACTCTTGTATGTGAAGCATGTCCTGAAGCATGAGTTAAATCTTTAACTCCAAAAGGATATTCTACTCTAGAGAACAGACATCCAGCCATATAATGTTGATAAGAAGATGCTATTACCTATACTGTGACTGCTGGAGGTACTGTCATCGTCGCTGGGTTCAGCCGGCAGCACGGTGACCTTGGTGCCGGTCTGCTTGATGAACTGCTGCAGGTTAACCTGCCTCAGCTCCTTGGTCAGCTGTTCCAGCTCGTGCTGCATGTCCTTCAAAAGACACAGCATGAGAAGAGTGACTCTTGAGGAAACACGAGAGCATTAACAGCGTATGAGACTTCTGTTTTAGTATTTTGATGTCCAAACATGAGCAATATTCCTTTAAATCTTAAAGTCCTTTGTCTCAGTTAAACTGACATGAGAGGGATTCACTGTCAGTTTATCAGATGTCCCACAGCTCTCTCTGTAGCCTCAGAAGGCTATATATAACTTTTATTATACTCCCCGAGACCTGTAAACACACTTTGAAGTGTAAAAAACATCAACAAAAAAGCTGTCAGGGATTCAGCATGATGGCGAGGGACGATTCAGGTTGACAGATGCTTGAATGCGTTCTCACTGATGGATGGTCTCCCTCATCACTACATCACCCTGCACGGATATTCTGTTAAAGAAAACTAAAAAACTCATAGCAATGAAAAGGAAGTACTCGGATGCAGGCGTATGTCTCACCTGCAGTTTCTTGCTGCTTTGTCCAAGTGACCTGTCCACAGCTCTGCAGCTGCTCTCCAGCTGGACAGCCTGTCTCTCGTGGGCTTTCAGCTCTGCTTTGACCCGGAGCACCTGAGACCGAGCCTCGGCCTCACTGACCCACTGGGTCTCCTGCCGCTCCCTCTGCAGCCGCTCCTCTTCCAGACCTGCCTCGACACCCTGATGGGGCAAAGAGACAAACAGACTATAGCACATACTACTATATACCAACATCACTAGAATGATCGGTACTAGATGAACAACTATGATGACTAGGAACCGACTAGCGGATTGATATTCTTTGATTCTTTGATTCTGTCTTTCCCCAGAAGCTGCTACTAAAATACACATTTTTTCAATTCAATATCCCGAAAATCTCCCAAACATAGCACACCTGTACCATTGCCAGCTTTTCTTCCATCTCCACTTCACAGCCCTGCAGGCGTCCTCTGAGCTCCTGCAGTCTTTCCTCCAGCTGCCTCTCACTCTCTAGCTCAATCTGCAGCTCAGTGGCCCAAAACTCCTCCTCCTCCATCTCCACGTCGTTCTTCCTCAGATGCTTCTCCAGCCTCAGGATCTCCTCTATCAGCCCTCCTCCTCCTCCACCCGGGTCACCGATGCACCCTCCACCTCGCCCCCCTCGGCCTTCGGCCCAGGCCTGGAGCTCAGCCTCGTAGGCCTCCAGCTTTTTCTCCAGCACGTTGAGAGTCTCTCTCTGTATACCGACCAGTCTGACCAGATCTTCCATGCGACAGGCCCACAGGCCGGGCGATGCCGTCCCGATGGCCGGTCCTCCGACATGGTGGTGATTCCCGCCGTTTCCCAGGAGGAGTCTTCGTTTAGGCTCAGCCTCGCCGACTCGGCCTCCGCTCAGTATCTCCCTGAGGCCTCTGGGTGCACCGGTGAACGTCAGAGACTTGCGGCGCGGTTCAGCGCGGCGGAGGGAGGCGATCGTTGGGATGACGGAGCTTGGCGAGGGGAGGGGGCTCTGCCGATGCAGCCCCGCGTTCAGGCCCCCTGAGAGGGGGTCCTTCTGATGGGGGGTCGTTCAGTCAGGGAGGGGCCCGTGCGATGCAGGATTAGCTGGACGTCACCAGCATACTGACCCCAAGGTGTTCAGAGAAGCCACGGGGCTCTCATGAGGGGCTAGGTGGCGCCGGTGTCCCGCCATTTTTCTACCAGAGTGTATCTCCCAGTGCGACCTGTAAAAAACACAGAAGAACAACCCAACACCTTCAATAACACATAAACTGAATAGATTCTAAGCTGGTAGATGGTTACGACAAATTGCAAGGATGTATTTAAAACTGCTTTAAGCAATTCTGACCACTAAAGATTTAAAAACAAACTGACAGAAACACAACCATGATATCCTGTCATCTTATACGAACTGTTGAGGTGTGTTAGCAAACACTTGTTGCACATCTACACATCAACATTATCATCCCGTTGGAGTCATGTTTCTGGCCACCTAATAATCAGAGTGTTTCTGAAAACGACACACAGTGACTTACATGGACCGTGGTATTGTAACTTCTTCCACGTATAAATCCATTGCTGGTCGGTGTCCTATGCGCGCTCGCGTGTGTTTTCCGTTGTTCAGACTCAGACTCCAACACAAACTACAGTGAAGCACCAAAAACCTCCTTGGTTGTATCTGGTGAAGCCCGTCCTGTTAAACAGTGTTGGCCGCGGTCGGAGGAACGCGGGGAGGACCGTAGCTTTGGTCTCCAGGACCGGAGTCCTCCTCTGCTGCCTGCCTCACTCACACACACGCTCGTTCTCACATCTTTCGCTCTACTCTCACGTGCATGCTGCTCACGCCACACTGCAGAAGAGTTAGTTTAGCTCTGAGAATATCTAGTGAATGTCCAGTGGACGTTTGTGCAGAAATAACTGCTGCAGCTCCTCCAGACCAACCGAGGTTTCCCGTGTCTTGTGAAGTGACGGGGCTCCGCAGAGAGAAACGTTATCGTCTACGACCAAAACTCCGGCGTCTCCCCCGTTCCCTCCGGCCGCGGTCGGGAGGCTGAGGCGGGAAAAGCCAACACTAGGATCAGCATTGTGATTCATGGAGGAGACCTTTCGTCTGGTCAGCTACATTTACTGCCAAGCAGCTGAAATATAGAGTGCTATTGTGCTTTTAGCTGACGTGTGTCTCCTCACTCTGTTGAGTGATGCTCCTTCATGTCCTATGTAGGCGAGCACAAGCGCCAGCAACAGGACGCTGACTTTCAATGACTTAACGACACAAGTGTCGCTGTTAACAAGACATTTCTGATCTTACATAGAGCTCCCTTTAATAAGTGAGATGAGAGGCTTAAGTCTGAACCATACAGCAAAAACGAAGGCTGGAAATCAGAGCGATCGGCTAAAAGAGGCTAAAAGAGGAAAAGCTGCAGCGTTGGGTGTTTCTGAGTGATTCATCACTGCGAGCAACCCGTTCACGTTACACATGATTCAATGTTTATAAGAAATAAATTGCTTAATGCTGTTCAGGAGAAAACCTAGACACAACTACTTATAGTAGTGTGTAAACAGAAACACTTGTAAAATGCCAAAGTTACTAAATCAATATTGATGTCTGATCACTTAACATGGTCTATATGTTTTTAATAGCAAAAAAAAAAGGCGGCAGAGGAGGGGGCTCCGAAGTGCTGCTTTCTCAGTTTGGCAGGAGACGGAGGGATGAGTCAGACTTTCCCTCGTCCTACCCTGCGCTTTGTGGGAAGTGATGTCAATACAGTCTGCTCAAGTGCCCCCCATGTCCTGGAGGAGCCATATGGGAAAGTGGGGGGGTGCTTAGATTCCACGAAAGTACCAATAAAGCCTCTCTGACTATTACCCACTGTATCCCAGCAGGAGCTTAACAGTAGGCAGGAGACTCAAATACTTGTTTACTTCAGAAGGACTTCTTTTCAAGTTAACAAAAGGCAATGTTTTGAGAGTTTTCTACTCAGATTACAGCGGTGGGTTGATGGATACGGAAACAATACCCCTGATGAAAAGGCTTCGACTGCTTTTGGCAACTTCCAATTGTGTTGAAGTGTGAAGAAAAACTGTTAAAGGGTTAACCCAGAATACAATGAAAGTGATGTTAACTAACAAAGAGCTTGAAGTATTACTGTGACATGGGAGAGAGATTAGCACTTTGTCACTCTTGTCGACAATAGCAAACATGGACGATTATCCAGTCAGATCAACCAGTAACTAACACACAGAGGGTTAGAGCTCCGCGCTGGTTTACAGTATGCATGACAGCCGGATTGTCTGGACCACTTTTCTATCAAATGTGTGAGGTGCTGTCCAGAGCCAACCGTGGATTTAGCTGTCATTACGTGTTTAGGCTGCACATATACTTTGTTTTGGTCATTATGGTTATTGGTTTTCACTTTATCTACCTGTTCCGCTGGGACCTGCAGAATTAGAACAAAGAGAGTGAGCAAGGCTCCCACATTTTCTGTTGACCGTCACCTACCTTAGTTATTAGTTATTAGTACAGTTTATTGTTGTGATTCCTTTAATTTAATAAACAGCATAACACGCATCTAGACAAAGTATGGATTTGTTTAATGCATCACAGTACAGAGCCTAGTACTCAGCCTCTTATGCCGGGATCAGACTACAAAATATCAGCCCACCAAAACCTCTTGGTTGTATCTAGTGAAGCCCGTCTGTTAAACAGTGTTGGCCGCGTCGTGAGGACGCGGGGGAGACCGTACTTTGGTCTCCAGGACGGAGTCTCTGCTGTACTCTGCTCCTTCTGCTCCTCTGCTGCCTTCACTCACACACCGCGCTCCTTCTCTCTCTCTCCACCTCTCACGTGCATGCTGCTCACTCCACACTGCAGAAGAGTTAGTTTAGCTCTGAGAATATCTAGTGAATGTTCAGTGGACGTTTGTGCAGAAATAAACTGCTGCAGCTCCTCCAGACCAACAGAGGGTTTCCCGTGTCTTGTGAAGTGACGGGGCTCCGCAGAGAGAAACGTTATCGTCTCCGACCAAAACTCCGGCGTCTCCCCCGTTCCCTCCGGCCGCGGTCGGGAGGCTGAGGCGGGAAAAGCCAACACTAGGATCAGCATTGATTCATGGAGAGACCCTTGGTCTGGTCAGCTAACATTACTGCCAAGCAGCTGAAATATAGAGTGATATTGTGCTTTAGCTGACGTGTGTCTCCTCACTGTGTTGAGCGATGCTCCTTCATGTTTATGTAGAGCGAGCACAAGCGCCAGCAACAGGACGCTGACTTTAGTTGACTTAACGGCCACAGGTGAAGCTGTTAACAAGACATTTCTGATTCTTACAAACAGTCCCTTTAATGGACACAGCCCAATTCATAATAACTGAATCCATGAGGACGTCAAAAATACAACTCAGCAAAAAGTTCTGCCTGTATCTCATGTGTGCTTGTGTGTTGTTTTACAGTAGAAAGTATCTACCTATGGCCTGTGCCAGAGCGATCACCACTTCTTGGCAGGTGGTCGCCTCGGTGACCCCGCAGACGACCCTCTGATACTCCATCCACCCAGACCTGAGCTCCATGTTGGTGTCAGAAGCGATGAGGCCGGTCGTGGTGTGTTGTCCTCGACATTATTTGAAGGCCCAGTGGTGCCGGGCAGCTGAAGCCCCTCTGGCTGCTTCACTGAGGGGAGGAAACACAGGCCAGGGGAAAACCGGAAGCGGTTAGTCAGGATGTGCTCCAAGGTCACAGTTCTAATATTCAGACGCCTTAAAGGAGAAGTCTTAACAGACACAGATATGCTAACGGTTTACCTGTGCTAACACAAGAAGTCAAATAAGCAGAAGATATCTAGTCCGTTGAGAATGGACCCGTAGAGCCAGGCGTGCCGGGACCAGCTGGCCAGAACGCTGTTGTTTAGTTCTTCTCTATGAATAGGTACATTATCTGTTGGGGGGTGGCAGGAAGAGTCTGCCAGCAGACATTCCCAAGGCCAGTTCCTGCTTTTGTACGAGAGAATTACAGCGAAGACGGAGCAGGAAGACTGACTCAGAGACACGGAGAGGACAGAGACAGAGAATGAAACACTGAGAAGGCATGAAAATGTAATTAAAGAGGAAAAGGGAGAGGCAGATGAATCAGAACACGAGGGAGGAGAGCAGGGTTTAGTTTTAATGTTTCAACCGTTCTGTAACACATAGTAATATAGTTATGTCCTTTATTCCCACACCGAGTCATTAGAACAGGACTGGACTGATAGCTGATGCATTTTTAAAGATTCATATGTTAAAAAATGTGTTTGATAAATAGTAGACATAACACAGTAGATGAAATACCCATCGGGGGAGGGAGGGGGGGGATCCTTCAAAACGTTCTTCAAGGACAGTTTGCCGGGACAAGAATGAATGGCATCTCCCGAGATCTGTATCGCTCTCCGTGGATCTACCTTCACTGCACCTACACTAGCGAGTCAAAAGGTCCTTTTGTTCGCCGTCCCCCAACAATTACACCTCCCCCCCCCCCCGAGCCCACGCAGCTCCTAACCACGTTCACAAAGTCATCCACACCAGCCTGTCCTACACACCACCACACCTTCTCTAAACATGGTAAAGACATTAGGAAGTGCTGAGAAGGTAACATTTGAGATGGAGCTGCCAACTAATGATTATTTTCATTATTGATTATTGTAGTGTTTTTTTTCCAGTTGATTGATTCATTGTTTACTTTATAAAAAGGTCAAACATTTCCCATTACTAGTTCCCAAGGTGACATCGCCAAATTGCTTGTTTTGCTTGACCAAACCCCAAAGCGGTTACATATAACAGAGAGGAAACCTTTGAGAAAGCGAAAATAGGCAAATGTTTGGCACTTTTGCTTTGTTAAAATGACTACAATCATAAATAGGATTAATAGAGTATTAAAATTGTTTTTAAATTAACAGATTAAAGCTGCAGTAGGCAGTATATTTTTGGCATCATTGGGCATAAATCCCATAATAACCTTTCAGCATATTGTGATTCAAGTGTTCTGAGAGAAAACTAGACTTCGCTCCTCCTCATGGCTCTGTTTACAGACTTTAGAACATCTAGCCCGTGACGGGAGACTTTGACCAATCACAGGTAATTTCAGAGAGAGAGCGTTACTATTGGCTGCGCTCCGGTCATGTGACCGGAACTTGGCGTTCCTTCACCAGTTTTCACAATGGCGGCGGAGTCACAAACTTCTCACCTTACAGCTAGACCGTGCCTTACAAGATGATTATGAACACGTGAGGAGAGAAATAGGCATTAACGTAACATAATATTGATTCATATTTGATCAGCGCTGCCTAGTTTCACACCGTTGGGTCGGAGTTCAGAGTGATTGACAGCCGGCTCTCATAGACATCAGCTGGACAGCAGACCTCAGATCAGCTCTTACTGCTTGTTTTCCTCCGGTCTGTGAAATCTTGCAGATGCCGTTAGGAGCACCGGAGGACACTGGAGGACACCGGAGGACACCGGTCACCGTTTCATGCACTACTGTCACGATATAGCAACTGTTTTTATAACATAACTTTTTTAAATCATATTTGCTTCAATCTCGCCTACGTCAGCTTTAATTGTTTACTTTATAAAAAGGTCAAACATTTCCCATTATAAGTTCCCAAGGTGACATCGCCAAATTGCTCGTTTTGCCTGACCAAAACCCAAAGCATTACATATAACAGAGGAGGAAACATTTAAGAAAGTGAAAATAGCAAATGTTTTGGCACTTTTGCTTTGTTAAATGACGAGATGATATGATAGGATTATAGAGTATTAAAATGTTTTTAAATTAACGGATTAAGTCGACACTCAGGTAGTTCTAAAGACATTTAGGGACTCAGATCCAATCGTGCGTTTGTATTAATCCAAGACATTCAGTCTGTGCACTTGTACGTACGGGAGTGTCACCTTTTGTCTCTGAGGCCTGGACTCTTATCACTCTATTCTTGGCGTATTCACAGCTGTTGGAAAGTGCTTTTGTCCTTCATTCAGACTGACCTTAAATGGCATTAAAGGGCTGAAGGATGGAGAAGGAACAGGAAAGTAGTTCACACACTGCGAGAGTTTTCTGCAGTTGACCCAAAACACTGTCACCATTTTTGCTTAACCCCTTTTTTTTGCAGAGGGATGTGGAAACAGTAATGGAGGAGTGAATGAGTGGGTCTTGATGCAAAGCAGGCATAGAGGATCAGCCAGGGAGAAGGTTTGGATACGCTGGAGGGGGAAGTGCCTAAAAAATACTACCCTAACCCTACAGTATGACAACACCTGCGTCAGAAGGATTTACAGGGGACCACTGTATGGAATACTGTATATTGCATCGGCATTAACATTAGTCAAAATATTCTGTTCAACTGTTCAAACATACCAGAAACATTTCATGCAGTAAAGACCAACAAACTGGCTGATTCAAAGCCTCTTCCTTGCACAAGCTCAACAAGACTCAGCGGGGCATTTCTAAATGTCACTTGCTCTGGTCCAGATTCGTAACATTTATATTCAATAACATTAACTCAGAAAGCCCGACTGGCGATACAGGCACAGCGGTGTGGGGCAGAGTGCCATCCTGAGCTCTGCATGCTCCATTCCTCTGGCCCGTCAAAGCCCCGGCCTGGGGAGATGCCCGCTCCCTGATTTGTGCAGCTCATCTTATGCCAGAGGGGCATTTCACGAGACGGACGAGGGGCTTAAATTCCTGTGAATTCTATTTAAGCTCAGTCGAGAGATGATCAACTGCAGCTAAACATCAATTTGTTTCGGCCTCGTATCGGTTCGGTAGTGTTGACTCCAAGATGTATTCCTATCGGGGGCAGTGAGGTGTGTGTGAGCAGCACCGAGCAGCCTGTCCGCCCCGGCTGCTGGAGACAATTGTCCAGGCCTACAGGAGCACACAGAGCTGGCAGGAAGAGGGGCTTCAACTGGCTGCTGGTGTAAACAACCTACCATATGCTCCTGTGGGTGCTCCATCACGACCAACACACTGCTGTAGCATGCACTGTGTAAGAAATACTGTAGGCGTCTCTACTGTAGGAGCTTTAGATTTACAGTCTATCAAGCATCACAGAGTGGCCTGAGTATCGTGCAGTTTGGCAATTTGCTGAACAAGGGGCTATCAGAGGAAAACAACACGGGCGCATGAAAACAAAACCAAGACTGAGCTGGACTCAGGAGGAAGCCTGCAGGGCAGCAACTCAACCTAGTTGAGGAAAATGATCTCACAGGAAAACACCAACGTTCCAAGTACTACCTCCACGAATCAACACCGTTGCATGCTGGTTCCTATCCAACTTCCATTGTTCACTAAGGCATTGTAAGTTTGTGGCTAATTAAGACTAGTAACCTATTTATTATAGATGGTTTGTGACATGTAAAACTCCCCCACGCTGCTGTTAATTAAAGACATGGGATACTTCTTGCAGACTGAAGCGACAGCAGGCTGTTCTAGTACTTAAACCTCCTTGCCTATTGCTAACCAAACTTTAATTAAAATTGCACTCCCTGTAGAGCAAACATGTAATTACTAACGATTTATACGTTGCTGTAATTGGTAACAGATCTGTTGTGAAAGAGATCTCGGTGAGCCGCCAAAGAGACAGACGCTGGTTTATTGTGGAGGCGCTGGTGGAGAATCGGTTGGAACTAACTGGAGAAATTGCTTTCCTCGCTTTCAGTTCCTCCAGATTGTCATCAAGTGCTACAGCCCGGTATAATCCCTGGGCCTAAACACATCGAGGGTGGCAACAGTAGAACATGATAGGACCCCTGTGGTTAAAGTTAAAGGTCTTACAGTGGGAACCAGATAAAGAAGCTCCTCATCATCATCATCAGTATGCCAGCATCCTCTGCAAATGTAACATTACAGAGCTGGGCAAAGACTGTCGCCAGAGATGGGCCTTGATCCTGTAGAGTGGAAACTGATAACATCCAGGGGCATGCATTCCTGGGCTGTGAGAATGCAACGGGCCGTGACTAAGAGACAAGAAAGCTCTGTGATCTTGATGGCTATGCAACAGGCCACAGAGCTATGCAACGACAATTCAACAAAAAACTGTATCCAATCTGTTTAAACTGGATAATCATTAAAAGATCCGCTAACGTGAGTGTGTTTGCATCATTTGGAATAGTTTAAATCCTTTAAGTTGACGTATCTGAAAAACAAATAAAACGTGTAGCAAAGTTATAGAAGTTATTCTTTTTTATTCTTTTCTAAAAGTCTCTGCTGAGCACAATATCAGCCTCCTCTCAGTTAATTCAGTGTCTCAGTCGCATTAGTCTGACAAGACCTAACGCCTGCAATATAGATGACTGTTAATTAATAAGCAATTAAAGGTGACACCAGTTAATCACAGGCTAAAAGGCAGTTGCAACATTTATTAGCAGAAAGGAATGGATTTTGTTCAGCACTGTTTGGTGTGTAAGGTGTGTAAAGCTTGTTACAGTGTGTTGTGGTAGCCCAACTACCTAAAGCACCAAAGTAACCCCAAAATATACATCAGCTCTTTCTCACAATTTTAGTTCCACCCTCCAATTTTTCATTTCCAATCTGAAGATCAGTGTGTTTGGGATAAACCCTGGGCCAGTCACGCTACAGGCAACACCCTCAGCTCCTGAGAGCTCCCCAGTGGCCCCTGGCCCCGGAGCAAGCCGACCTCTCTCTCTCTCTGCCTGGCTGATATTAAACTATTAGGCGCTGGAGCGGCCCCCCCCCCCCATTTGGGAGGTCAGTGCTGGCAGGATCCCGAACATCTGGACGGCACGTTCGGCCAGCAATAATGCCGCCTTTGTTCCCTTGCCATATTCACTGCTCACTAGCCAGCTTTGAAGAGCCAGAGCAGGGCAGGCAGGCAGGCAGCAGGCTCCTGCACCGGGACCAGGACCAGAGGCTCAGTGGGGCAACAAGAGGCCTCAAGCCAAGGTTTACATGTTACAGCGGTTTGCACAACATCATCTGGTGCTGAATCACACACTGTGGCATGTAAGCATTTATAGAAGTGAAATGGTTTTAGGACATCCACACACACAAACAGTGGCAGAACTTATTTATTTTCCCAGTCTGTAGGTGGTTCTCTGCAGCCTGGTCTTCATGGTCTTCTGTGTAATTATCAGATGCAGCAGGGACCACTGGATTACATGATTCTATTTGTAGACTCAAACAGTCCTCTAAGATCACAAAGTAGAAGACTGTGAAGACATGAAAACATTGGCTGGAGTGCAACAACTCCACAGGTTGGTTCTGCTACACCTGATGGTGGTTTGTAAGTCTGTCTGGGGACTGGAGATAGAAGAAGTGATTTTAATATCTAGTTATGATTACTGATGTGAAAGATCAGAAGATGCTGAACCTGATGAGAGGCAACTGTGAAAAAGACAAAGCAACATTTCTAAGTGAATGTTCTAGGCCTGCTAAGATAATAAAGTGTGAATCAGTCAAAGACACCTAAACATGCTTTTAATTGATCTTGTTCCTCACACAAACAGATAAAGAGCCCATTAAACAGCAGTATTAGTTTGATATCTCTGCATTTAACACCTTGAAAGACTCAACACATTAGCATCTCTGATCAGTACTCTGCTGCAGCTCTGCTTCAGACTGCTGCTGTGGACTGGGACTGTGAGGCTGGAGGAGAGAAATGGCGATCCTGGTCTGTAGAGGAGCTCAGAGAGAGTAGAGACCAACTCTTCTACTACAGAACTGTTTCCGTTATCTGAGCAGCAGCAGCAGAACAACCAGCAGCAGGCTGAGCTGCAGCACATCCTGCTATCACAGTCCGCTATGTTCATCATGATCTGCTTACCTTTAGAAATAGAGGATCAACTCTCTGTCCGGAGAGAAGTTTAGAGGAGGACAAACAGGTAAAAGCGTCTCCAGGAAATCACTTCCAGCGAACTGCGACAAAAGTCTCGTTTAGCTTCCGGACAAAAGAGCAGAATAAAAAGGCTCCTCAAACACAGTTAATGACGTTTTGGTTCCTACGACCGAAAGTTCTCCCCTCTCTCTCTCTCTCTCTCTCTCTCTCTCTCTCTCTGTGTGTGTGTGTGTGTGTGCTAGTCTTTTGCAGTCTCACCAGTAAGCTGCGGAAAATGCCCCTCTCTCTCTCTCCCCTCTCTCTCTCTCCCCTCTCTCTCTCTCCCCTCCTCTCCTTCTCTCCTCCTCTCCCCCGTTTCATTCCTCCTGCTGGTAAATACATCGCATTGGAGAACTGGGACACCGCAAGGCATTGTGGACTGTTTAAAGCTGCAATACACTCTGAGGGGAGGAGGAGGAGGAGGAGGAGGAGGAGGAAGGCTATCTACAGACCAACTTTTACACTTCCAGCAGGACATCTACACAGCAAGATGAGACTCTCTTCTGTCCATAAGATCCTGACATAATAACCCCCATCTAAAATACTCAGATAACAGTGGCTGCTGGCTGCTGATTACTGGCTTCCACAGCACTGATGCTATTTGTATTAAAGGTCCCACATCAGCTCATTTTCAGGTTCATACTTGTATCTTGTGTTTCTACTAGAACATGTTTACATGCTGTAAAGTTAAAAAAAAACTTTACTTTCCTCATACTGTCTGTCTGAATATACCTGTATTCACCCTCTGTCTGAAACGCTCCGTTTTAGTGCATTTCAACGGAATTGCGTTGCTAGGCAACAGTTTGGGTCCATGTTTACTTCCTGTCAGCTGATGTTATTTACATCCACTGCAACCAGGAAATAAACCGGGACACATTTAGAATGTTTATGTTTAAAACCGTGTAATGGGTCTATATATATTTTATATTTGTGACATCATAAATGGACAGAAATCCTAACGGCTTGTTTCAAACACACAATTACTGAATACGGGCTCTGTGTGTATTTCTCCGTATAGTGAGTGTTTTGATAGTTTAACAGTATTTATAAAGCACTTAAACCTGCTTTATAACATAAAAGACATGAAAATCTCCCTTTTTGCAATATGGAACCTTTTAAAGGTCCCACATCGTATTAACTTGTATTTTGTGTTTCTACTAGAACATGTTTACATGCTGTAATGTTAAAAAAAACTTTATTTTCCTCATACTGTGTGCCTGAATATACCTGTATTCACCCTCTGTCTGAAACGCTCCGTTTTAGTGCATTTCAACGGAATGGCAAAGGAATTGCGTTGCTAGGCAACAGCTTGGGTCCATGTTTACTTCCCGTCAGCTGATGTTATTTACATCCACTGCAACAGGAAATAAACCGGGACACATTTAGAATGTTCAAAACCGTGTAATGGTTTATATATATTGTATATTTGTGACATCACATATGGAAAGAAATCCTAACAACGGCTTGTTTCAAACGCACAATTACTGAATACTGGCTGTGTGTGTGTTTCTCCGTATATTGAGCATTTTGATAGTTTAACAGTATTTATAAAGCACTTAAACCTGCTTTATAATATAAAAGACATGAAAATCTCACTTTTTACAATATGGGACTTTAATTTTGTTAATATTTGTTATTGTTTGTGTAGTTTACATTGCGTACACACTCACCTGAATACTTGACTGCTGGAAACTGTATCTTTCGTTCATATTATATATAAATATATAACACCATCATTAGTATTACTATTGTTATTGTTGTATTAACCAAAACTACACCTTATATTTTTATAATTAGAATAATTATAATACTAATTATAATAATAATAATTAATCTTATTATTATTATTATTATTATTATTATTATTAATAATAATAATAATAATAATAATAATAATAATAATAATATATCTTCTTATTATGTCTTCTCACAGCATTTCTTACATCTTCTTGTATTATCATGTTATACAGCTATACCACTATTAAGAGATAAGATATTCCTTTATTATTTTTTATTTTATTTTACTTTATTCTATTTGATTTTATCTCTTTTTAAGGTGTATTGGTGTTGGGACGTGTTGTTTAAGCTACTGGATGCCTAAAGTTCCTTCGGGATCAATAAAGTGTCTATCTATCTATCTATCTATCTATCTATCTATCTATCTATCTCTCTAATAAATGAACAGTAGTGGTTATGTGTGAGGAAAGCAGGGTCAGTCCTGTTGTCAAAACTCTAATACATCATCAAATTGATAGACTTAAAGCTGCAGTAGGCAGTATATTTTTGGCATCATTGGGCAAAAATCCCATAATAACCTTTCAGCATATTGTAATTCAAGTGTTCTGAGAGGAACCAGACTTCTGCTCCTCCTCATGGCTCTGTTTTCAGGCTTTAGAAAGTCTAGCCCGTGACGGGAGACTTTGACCAATCACAGGTCATTTCAGAGAGAGAGAGCGTTCCTATTGGCTGTGCTCTGGTCATGTGCACTACAAGATGATTCTGAGAACATCTGAGGAGAGAAATAGGCATTAAGGTAACAGAATATTGATTCATATTTGATCAGCGCTGCCTAGTTTGACCGTTTGGTCGGAGTTCGCGAGTGATTGACAGCTGCTCAGAGACGGCAAGGCTCCAGCTCGGTCTGTGAAATCTTGCAGATGCCATTAGGAGCACCGGAGGACACAGAGGCACATGATTATTTTTTCAGATTACCTGTCTCATGCACTACTGTCAGGTTATAATGTCCGTTTTATAAAATAACTTTGTTTTTAATCATATTCGCTCCATTTCTACCCGCTGCAGCTTTAACAACATACACTATATTCAACTAGAGCAGCTGATGGACTTTTGACAATGGGACCATGCATCAACGGAGACTTACTGCCCTCTTGTGACAGAACAGACTTTCCTGTTGTAGAAAAAAAATGTCAGCTGGAACTGTCATATCTCTAAATATGGTCTTTTATCAGCTGTCTGGTTAACCAGTGGTGTAATCAGCAGGTTTAAGTGCTCTCAGAGAGTCTGGCTAAAGACGACAGGTCAGGATAACAGTTTTATTCTCTGAACATGAAATCTCTTCTAAAGCTGGAAATATGAGATTCAATTCACAGAGGGGCCATTTTATATAAGTGAAATAACCACTTTCATAACTATCATTTTAAGCTTTCTCACTCTCAAAACGTTGGCGTTATAGACCATTATCACATCAGACATTTTAACTAGCAGGAAATCATATAGCGTTAATGATGACTCTTTAGCGTACAGCCATTCCTGTGAGTCGTCATGCCTAAAATTAAATTATCGTTATCAGGTACGCCTGTGATTTTCCTGCTATGACATGTCAAAATGTCTGCTGTAAAAAAAAGTTGCTGCTGTTAAATAAATTATTTTTTATGTATAAATACCATCGGTCAAAGGAAATTGTGTAAATTATACACTATAGTGTTTTTTAGTGATTTTATACAGACTTCTAAGGCAGGTTGTTTTGTGTTTAATCTATAGACTGACTGCTTGCATTGAAGTAATATGTGTAATATGTGTATTATATCTAACCTACAGAAGGAACAGGCCCACCAGTGGGGAAACAACTCCCATTATTATTTTATTTTTTTCCAATACTATATTTATTGTTTTTTTGTTCATTTTGAAACAATAGAACAAACATTCACAAACGTCCCCAATAATAACATTCTCAGTACAAAGAAACTTAACCAACCTAATATTAAGATAAAATAAAGCCAGTATGGATACAGGAAAAACCATATTATATACAAAAAATAGATAAATAGAATAAAAAGAATATACACAAGTAAAAAAAATAAAAATAAAAAAATAAATAAAATAGAATAAAATAAAATAAAAAACTATTTATATATACATATATACTGTATACATATATACATACATACATATATACGCACGCAGTATGTATACATATACATATAATCATTAAAAAAATCAGTGTACAATTCAGTCAACATCCTATTCTATCTCCCTATTCACAACCAAATCCCATTATTTTTTAAACTAAATTCAGATTTGCAGACTATAACCGACAGTAAATTATATGTAATATAACTCTGTGTGTTCATATAGTGATATAAATATAGATTTAATGATTAATGACATTGTCATATAGTTGTAGATATAATTAAATCTTGTTCAAGTGACCTTTCTTTCATTTATGGTACATTCTATTTCACAATTTCTCCCAGTTGGATAGTTTAATCCTTAACAATGCTTTATATGCTATTTTGTTTTTTAATTTATTTATTGTTTTTGTTTTACATGCAACTACAACTAAATACAATGGTGCAAATGCACAGTGCATTTATTCTATCTGAGATGTAAATATGTAAATTGTAAATGTAAAATTCCAGTCTTAAAACTGGTACAGTTATCATCTCTGCACACAACAGGTGCTCATTTAATATCTTTGATAAATTCGTTATAGCTTAATTTGTAGGTTTCTCCGAATTGTAAATGATGCGGGATCACAATATTAATAATAATAACAACTTTATTTTGATTAAAGTTTAAAGTATTAAAGTTAAAGTAAACTTTTTTTCTAAATGTTATGTATTAAAAAAATATATTAAAAAATTGGCCTTCACTTCTTTTTAACATCTCAAACCTATTTGTGGTCTCCATAGAAGCTGTACAGCTTGGAGAACTGCCAGACAAAGTCAATAGTGACCTCTAGTGTGTCTGCTGTATGGAGTAACAACTTTTAGTATTTTATGCTCTTTTGTGCCCCTTGAATTTCCTGTAGCCTATTATTTATACGGGCCATTAGATTTCATGGATAGTGTTTAATATTAATCTTAATTAATCTTGCACATGTTGAATTTTGCACAGCTACATTTGCAAATTTACCACCTCAATTATTTTTTTTATTGAAGAACAAAACACTGTAACTTGCACACTTTGCTAATGTATGTAGTGTGTTATTGCACACTTTGCTAATGTATGTAGTGTTATTGCACACTTGCTAATGTATAGAGTGTTATTGCACACTTTGCTAATGTGTACGTATATAGTATTATTGCATAGTTTGCTAATGTATATAGTGTGTTATTGCACACTTTGCTAATGTATAGAGCGTTATTGCACTTTGCTAATGTATACATATATAGTATTATTGCACAGTTTGCTAATGTATATAGTGTGTTATTGCACACTTTGCTAATGTATATAGAGGATAATTCTATGTTTATAATTTAGATTTTTTATGCTAGTTGTAGTTGTCAGGTATATTTATAGTGTATTCCAATATTCTTTATATTTGTATTCTTTGGATATATGTCTTTAGTGTTGACATTTACATTTTATGTACTGTTCCTATCTATCTATCTATCTATCTATCTATCTATCTAATCTAATCTAATCTAATGTTTTGAGGTCTGCGTTTTTGTTACGAACCTCTCATGTTGTTTATGCGCATAAAGTGCGCAGGAGGCAGCCTAGTGAACACTTTGGAAAACTGACAAGGGATTGCCAAATCATTTCCCTGCCTGGGAATGACGTCCCTCCAGCACAATCCAGTTATATTTAGAGCCTATATATAGAGGAGTCGCCCCCTAGGCTGTGTTGACTCTGCAGCAGCAGCAGCAGCAGGCAGGGATCACCATACTGAAAGAGAGACGTCCTCAAAGTGACACCATGTGACCTATATTAGTTACAAATATATGTTTGTGATCATTAAAGCATTAACTCACTCTGGCTTCCAATGAGCTTTAATAATAATACAAATAGTAACATTTGTGCACACAATTTGTACATGACAGACAATGTATATAATGTAGAGTTTTTAAAATTAAAGCTGTGTAAAACATGTGATAAGTGTATTTATAGAAGACAAAAGAAAGCGTATTGTTGTTGCCCACATTGCGACACCGAGTTGCCCCAAACCGGTTGAAATCCTCAGCTAGGCTTTCTGGGTAAAGCTCGCCCCGGTGGTATCCGCCCATCTTCTCTGTTTAAAGGAGGCCGAGCTGAGCACAGAGCTAGGCCGCCACCAGGACCGACCGACCGCTGCAATCTAATGGAAAGTTCGATCGATTAATTCATCCACTTTGTGTCTGTTCCCGCTGGCTTCTGATAACGAAGTAGAACCGAGTTAAATGCGGAGGTTTGGGTGTGAAATAGGACATGCAGAGATCGAGTGAAAGGAGAGGATTATCAGCTTGACTTTATCTGGACGCGGAACTCTCCTCCACTCGAAAAGGTAACAAAGATACACATTGATACATTGATACATTACAGTGAGTGTGTGTGGCGCTTTGAGGGGTTCACTTTGCAACATTGTATTCTCTCTTAATTCTCTCTTAATGTAGCAGATACAGTCAGTGTTTCCGCTTTGTAACAACTTCACCATTACTGGAAATATTCATGTTGGTTGTCGGTGCAAACTACGCCCAGTTGTTAACCAACGTCTGGCCCTGCACTGCAGAGCTTCAGCCTGATAGCTTAGCATGGTAGCCTGTGAGCTAGCCTGTCAATGGCGGCTCAATAACCCTGCTCTCTTCCTCCTCTGTGAATGAATGAGTGTTATCCGCTCACACGCTTACAGGCAACTGCTGCATTCATGAATGACTTGTTTTGTAAATCACATTGTGTTATCTTCTAGGGGCTAGTTAGTTAGCTGACTTCTTTAGTAGGGCTGTGGGTGAGCACTAATGCTAACAAGCTAGCAGCACAGCAGCCTGGTTATTGAAACACTGCGATGGGAGGTTTTCACACAACCAATCTGGCAACCCCTGCGGGCATAGCAGCAGTGGATTTAAATCAAATTCCTTTCCACTTTTAAGCCTGTTGTTGTTCTTTTTTTCTGCCTTGAACACATTTAAAAGGCCTGTTTGAACCTCTGCTAATTCACATTAGAGGTGATAAACGGTTAAAGAGTAGCCTACTACAGTTTTAATGTATAATCAGTGGCTCATTTCTCCTCATTTGTCCTCACCGAGATATAGTTATCCATTGTCCTCAGTAATAAAACCATATATATGCACACATTGTCATCCAGAGGGTGTCAACATGAGGCAAACAACCATTACAGGCATATAGTCATGTTCTCAGTCAAATGAGTGTTTTAACTCTAATTAGGGTGAGAGTTCACTTAATGAACCATAAATAGGCTGCATCCCTCCATTTACTACATTTCCCCCATTTTTTTCATTTGCAATATCACTGTTCATTGTGTGCAATATTAATGTCCAACATGTGCAATATTACTACTCTTTTTCTCATCATATGCAATATTACTTCCTTTTCTGTTTTCTTTTTTTATATATTTTTTAGCTTTCTTTACCTATTTTTTTTTTTTTTTTTTTTGTTTTACTTTTTTACTTATCTTATTTGCTCATTTTACTAAATGTATCTTACTTAATTGTTATTCAAGATTTAAGATTCAAGATGTTTATTGTCACACCGGTTATACAAGTACAATCGTGTGAAATACTTTTTACTGGAAGCTCCATTAAGAAAACAGTAAGTTAAGTAGCAAAAAATAATAAAATAAAAATAAGTCAATTTACAAATACTATACAGTATAATAATAAAGGAAGTACTTGGTATATGGTAACTATAGAAGCTATATATATATATATATATATATATATATATGGGAGCAGTAGAGGTTGCATACTATAAAAATATCGCACAGGCCTTTTTAAAAAAAAATTCTCTTAGGCACTCGTGCTAGAAATAGTACTTTTTATTTTATACACTTGAATTTGTTGTAATTTGAGCAGTCTCTGGCAGAAGAATTTCCTCCGGGATTAATAAAGTTCTATCTTATCTTACATCCCTGTTTGTTGCTGAAAAAGTCTGCACATCAGTCATTCACTTTCACTGCCTAAGAAGATGAAACATTATAGTATTTTTACAGGCATGGCAAGCATGTGGCAGACAACTTTAAAGTGTTGCTGAAATGGCCTGTGACTTTGTCAGTAGTCTTATCTGTTTAGGTGAAGATAAGATGGTTTCCTAATGGACAGAACAGCCTCACTGTAATATGTGTAAATCACAGGCGGTGTTGGGGCGTAATATCAATATAACATGTGGCAGAGCAAGTGTTGAGAACACTTAACAAGTGTAGTAAAAGTATACCTGTGTTGGCCAAATACCTATCAAACCACATTCTGGTTTTTTGTTTGTGTAGAAAAGGCGATGATATTCAGTGGAGCTCCTCCCTGACTGCAGGCTGTGCAGAGCTGTGAGCCGTCTGTACTGTAACTTCTGAAAAGGCCAGCTGCCACTATTGATGGGTGCTGCTGCTGCTCCACAAAGCAGTCAGACAGCAGAGAGCCTCTCAGTTGCTTGTCAATTTTTGGAGCCTTAATGTAATGTCATAGATTTCTGCCTGGGGTTAGTTTCTGTTGTGTGGCTGCTACTCAGAAAAATACAGCTGAATGTGTCGCTGGATTCAGACATTTAAATAATTAAATAATTATTTTACTTCAGTAGCTGATTATTTGTGATATGAAGCTTATGTTGTGTCATAGTAACTGTTTTAATTTAAATAGGGGTACATTCGACATTTGATTTAATTGTCAGGGCTGATGATGATTTAATATGGCAACTTTCCCTGATTTCAGTAGCAGTCTTTCAGTGTTCATATTCCCTCATTTGCAGGTGAACCATTACATTCTGTTTGTAGTTTCTTCCACAAACTTCTTGTTGAATATTAAAATAGGCATTTTCTAAATGAAAAGCAAAATAAACATGATGGTGCGTAATCTAATTTTCCAGTGAATCAGCAGTGTTTTTATTAAAAGAATAGTTACAATATGAGTTATCATGAGGATGCAGATTTCCCAGCGAGACAGCAGCTGGTCAGACAGGAATGAAGAGCAGCAAATGGAGCTAATTGACAAAATAGTTTTTAAGCGACAATTCAATACCATAAAGGGTTTTAACCATCCACAACAGAATATAGCATCTTTAGTGCAGAGAGGTGAGAAATGCACCTGTAAACTTCTCCTTTTTAAGGCTTCGACAGTGCCCCAGATTAATTGATGCTGTGCCAGATGACTTTGTGTCTGTGATAATATCTGAGTATAATGTGCTTTGTTTTTGGTCTCACAGGTGAATCATGACAGAATATAAGCTGGTAGTGGTGGGAGCTGGAGGCGTTGGCAAGAGCGCACTTACCATTCAGCTCATCCAGAATCACTTTGTGGATGAATATGACCCCACCATTGAGGTAAAGCAACTTTGTGCATGTATATGTATGTGTGAACGTGTGTGTATTTTGGTATGGGGGGGGGCAGGACAAGGAGAACTCCTCTAAAAAAGGAGTTGCTGCAGGTTATTCTGGTTTAAGTCTTAAAAAGACACCAAACCGGTTTTTAATTACTTTCCATGCATGTCCCGCCCGCTCGCCTGCTTTCTCAGGGGGCCAACCTATGCTGAGTAAACACAGCCTCATTATGATTTCAATCCATTATTGATGGGCTGTTGCAGGTTGGAGCTCCACTATAGATTATTTGAATACAAGATAACATCTGAAACAAAATCTGCCACACTGGATCAGACGGTAATTATTTGTGTTGGATCAGATCGAGTGTGGCCATCAGTGTGATGAAAAGCTGGAGCGCTTCGTCACAGTGGAAATTAGGATTGACCTACTACAGCTAGAGTAGAGGCAACATTTGAAATGCAGTCCTGTGGCGTCTTTCAGCAAAATCATATCCACACAATCTTGTCATGAAGCAATGTAAAACGATTTACTTTGAATTGATATTTTTTATAGTTTACTACAGTTCACTGTTGAATCACCTAGCCATTATTACAAGTAAGGTTTTTAAAAACAAGTTCGATCATGCACCGTATCTATCTAGATGTTTAAACACGCTTATCATAACCTTAAGTATAAAGCAAATTAATAATTCTTCTCCACAAACCATCTCTTATTATTTTTTTATTAAGCTGATATTTGGACACTTGAAACCCAGAGTTCTGATCACTGTCTGACCTCTCCCTCTTCCAGGACTCCTACAGAAAGCAGGTAGTGATCGACGGAGAGACGTGTCTGCTGGACATCCTGGACACTGCAGGTCAGGAGGAGTACAGCGCCATGAGGGATCAGTACATGAGGACAGGGGAGGGCTTCCTCTGCGTCTTTGCCATCAACAACACCAAGTCCTTTGAGGACATTCACCACTATAGGTGAGCTAAGAGAATCAAGGTTTGCAGTCTTTGGATTGAAGGAAGGTACCCGCTTTTATTGTTGTAGTCGGGGGAACGTGACGTCATATCCATTCAAACTCAGTCAAACAAAACAAACCGCCGCGAGCCGAAACGAAAAAGTGAAAAACATTGGAGGGTCTGCGTGGATACGACCTGCACCCTCACATGTTAAATCCAGCGTGGTAAACACTACACATCCAGTAAAGGATGGAAACACTTTGGGTTTCACACATTGCAGGAAAAGCAGAGCTAGACATCACGGCTAAAGCTGCATGCTCACTCTGTCACAGACAGGAAATGTTATCGTATCGCGGTAACGTGCGGTTGAGCCGGCCGTCGCTCTCGTCTCCGTGGTCAAATGGGCCGACTCTACGACTGTAGAGCACCCATATACTGACATTTCTGTTAAAATCATTCAAACGGCCCCGATGGAGCTGACCATGGATGGATAAAGAGAACGGAGCTGACGGGAGAGCTAGAGACCACCTTGGAGAAGTTAGAGGAAGTAGTCATGTGGGACTACGTCCGCTTTTCAAAATAAGGTGTTAACAAAGGGAACTGTATATACAAAATACATCTATGGAACTAAGATTGATTGGATCATATTCACCAGAAGTATAAAATATTACATGTCCTTTATAAATTAAAAAGGAAATACCACTACTCTCTGAGGGAAATGTCTTTATTCTTTATATTTTTGATTTGCTGGAAAAAATGTAATAAATAATTCCTGACAATGATCGTGATATATTTGACTTCAGGACATCTCAGACTACATGCATGCTGAAAAGCAAACATTTTACTGGATTAATTTAGATATTTTCAAAGTAAAAGTCCCTAGAAGGGTATGATTAAACTTTCCCCTTCATGGTCTAGTGTTAGAAAAGTTAACAAAAATCACAATAAATCTCAATTCTTAAAAATCGCAATACATATCATATCGACACCCAAGTATCGTGATGGTATCGAATCAGGAGATAGGTGAGTCGTCCCAGCCCTATTTATAATAGAATGTATTTTCTAATTAATTAACACAAATTCAGAATTTTAACATACAGAAAAATCTGTGATGGTGGCAATATGTATACTGTATGTATAAATGTCCTAATAGCTTGCAGCACTGAGCAAAAGCCAATAATGAATGTATTCTTGCTCTGAATATGACCATATTCTAGTTACTCAGACCAGATACAAGCTTTTTAACATCACTTTAAATAGCCATCGGAATAAATGACCTCAGTTTGATTAAAACCTAATGACATTTCTGTTGTCTGTCGATGTCCAGAGAACAGATTAAGCGGGTGAAGGACTCCGAGGACGTCCCCATGGTGTTGGTGGGAAACAAGTGTGACCTCCCGTCTCGGACAGTGGACACCAAGCAGGCTCAGGACTTAGCACGCAGTTATGGCATTCCCTTTATTGAGACTTCAGCCAAAACCAGACAGGTGAGAGTCCAGCTGGAGACGGCCACGCCCTCAAGACTCAAAACACTTTAACTTTTCAGTCTGTCAATAAAACTGCTGGATTATTTAGAGCATGTGGAATGGTTAGAAGTTTGTATGTGGTCTTAGGGGTATTGGCTTGATGGACACAGCAGTCTATAAATTTCACTTTGAAATCAAATTTTAATGTTCCAGAGAGACTAAGCTAATTTTGACAAGTGTCCTTGCAGAGGCTCGATCATCTCGGCACTTGGATCACAGGAAAAGTTAAAGTTTTGAGTCATGTGGTGCCGTTGATTTGTGTCACATCTAATGGTCTTTATTATAATGTTGCTTGGAAATGTCTCGGGCATTGAGCTGCGCATCGTTAAATCCTCCTTGGTTAATCGAATCTTTTTTTTTATTATTTATGGGTGATAATGTAATCATTGCATGCTACTTTGTCGTGGATATATGAAATTATACCATCATCATTAGGGCCATCTGCAGAGGATCCTGCATTATGAATGATCAGCAAATCAGTAAATGCGTGTCAAGGAGTGTGCATGAAAGGACAAACTGTCGGTAATTACTCAGGCGGGTTCATGATTCTGCTTACTGGTTACTCTGACTGGGTGTTGGAAGGTTTGCCGTGGCGTAATGACATCAAATGGTGTGTGTTGTGAGCATGGCCTTAGGTGGCTGACTGGCTGACACAGTGATCTGTAAACGCATCCTTTTCCTGGTCTCTCTGACCCGGGCTGAATCATGGCTCCTTCTGGTGCGGTGGGAAATTAATGACACAATGATTCATTTCTTACAGCTCTGTTCACCTATTCCTACCTGAGTGTACCAATAATTCACTACCCACACGATGCTGCTGCTGTCGGACCCGCAACTAGGCCTGTCACAATAATGACTATATCCACTTATTGTACGGTGTGTGGCATGACCTCCATCATTTTTGCGTTATCGACTCATCGTACGATATGCGAACATGACCTCGATAATTTTTGCTGGCCTCCATATTGCTCGTTGCGTTTGTTTACGCAAGAATGTCACCAACATTTTAGCCAACACGCTAAACATGCCTGAATAACTCTATGACATCTTTATTAACAGAGCCAGAGAGTCCATTTTATTTATTGTTTCGGTTGTGTGGTTTTATTTTATTCATGTTTTATTCATTTAGGATATTTTAAAGGAAGAGCATAACATTTCGGGGATCTATTGACAGATATGGAATATTATATTCATAACTATGTTTTCATTAGTGTATAATCACCTGAATCTAAGAATCATTGTGTTTTCGGTAGCGTAGAATGAGCCCTTCATATCTACATACCGTAGGGAGTCCGTCATGTTTCCCAGAATGCACAAACCAAACTCTGGCTCTAGAGAGAGCCTTTTGCATTTTTAGGTTACCTGAAGGTAGGGATGCACCGATACCGATACCAGTATTGGGTCCAATACTGTGCTCATGTACTCGTACTCGCAAAGCGGCTCTGATACAACGGCACCGATGCCACTTTACGGTGGACGCTTACCGACCCTCACTTTCATTGCGCCACAGTGTTTTGCCTGCACCCTTTGACTCGCGCGTATGTTAGACTCCTTGGTCCGTGTTCAAGACGGGTTGGGTGGGTTGCCGACATCGCCACAGACCCCTGGTGCCTTTTACGTGGGCTGAGCCCCGATCTGGCGGCACGACGCGGTTGGGACGCACTGAGGACAGTCCGCCCCGGTCGACAGTCGTATCGGCAGCAGGGGGCCGTCCCCTGCGCGAGAGAGGGTGCAGCGAGCCCTTTGTCCACGGTGCGGCGAGGTCTGGGTGGGGAGCGCTGTAAAGCTGTGGCCGCGAGCCACCTTCGCCCCGAGCCTTTCCAAGCCGACCTAGAGCCGGTATCGGCGCATGGCCTCATATGCTTGACTCCCCAGCCTGCCGTGTGTCGCTCACACCCTCCAGCTGGCTGTTAACGAGGGTCTTTAGGCACAGAGAAGTACTCTGTATCGGCGAGTACCAACATGTAAGTACTTTTACTCGGTCTGAAAAAAAGTGGTATCGGTGCATCCCTACCTGAAGGTCACTGTAGTTCTCCGACACGCTTAAGAAACTGCAGTAACGTGAGCCGCAGAGTGTAAAACCGTGGTACCGCCAGCCCCTGTCTGACTTCCGTTGCTCCTAAAGTAGTGTTATTATGGTGAGGATCACCTCTGAGCGAGGTGAACGGCGTTACCACGGTTTTGCACTCAGACGTTCCCGTTACCTTGGTCTTGGAAAGGAAGGAGTGAGCAGAGGGGTATTCAGTTGGTTGCAATCTGCAACCACACCACTAGATGTTGACAAATCCTGCACACTTTTAAAAATATTTCTTCACATTCCAATTCAATATCTGAATATCTGAAGTTCATTGCTCTTTTAAAGGGTGTACTTACAATATATCGTGCAACAAAATTTGTTATCGTGACAGGCCTACAGTGTTTTTGCCAAATTTCAGTGATTTCATCTTCTCTGGGAAATCTCCCACTTTTACAGTATAATGCACAATCAAAATATGCTCCTAATGCATGCGCTTCTCCTTTTTTATATTAGGCCAGACAGTTAAAGTGATACTCCACCTCCACCCTAATCTTTTCCAGTGTCACTCACCCACACTGGAGGCTTGAAAGGTGGCTGTTTTTACAGTTTGTTTTTTTAGTTCAGTTTGAATGAATCCCGAACATGAAACTTTCAGGATGAACAGTAAATCTCTTCCTAACCACTCCTACACCATAATCCACCTCTTCACTGTCCATGTGTGCCGCTGAGTACGTTCCAAACAACTATCGTATTGCCAAAATACAGCTAAATACAGAGCTTCTGTCAGAGCTTCAAATGGGGCAAAATCATGACACAGAAAAAAAAAGTGTATTTAGCTGCATTTTGGCAAAAATGAAGATTGTTGGAAGAGTTTTTTAAGGATGCTTTGATGCTTTTTTCCTGCCATGAAAACCATTGGGATTCTATCTGTCCACTCTTCATTGAGAGGAAGGAAACAGAGAAGCTTTTCAAGCATATAGGAGGTGAGTGTTTGGTATTCACAAGATAAGAGTTTGGGTGGAGTATCATTTGTAGACAAAGGCAGGCCAGACATCGCAGGTAGACCCCGCTCAAAACACAGGTCTGCTTCGCTCCTTTGTATCTGTAAGCTGTAACACATGCACCCATACAGTGTGTCCTCCTTGTATTCCTCAACATTGAGGGAAGTTGTGTCTCATACTGCAGAGAGTGGAAGATGCCTTTTACACTCTGGTACGGGAGATCAGGCTGTACCGGCTCAATAAGCTCAGCAAGGAAGAAAAGACTCCGCGCTGTGTCAAGCTTAAAAAGTGTGTTGTGATGTGAAAGGGGTAAGTGTATGCAGCCGCGCGCCCATCAGCTCTGTCTGTGTGTGTGTGTGTGTGTGTGTGCGTTGGTGGGGATTTTGGAGAGGACACGCAATGAGAGCTGGAGCTTCATGGTTCTCAAAGCTAACCTGCTGGTTTCTACTGGGGCTGTGGTGGAGCTCTAACAGGAGGCTGAAACAGCTGATGATTTCTTACCTTTTCAGTGTCTCTTGTGTATCATGGCTGATTTTTTTTTTTTTTTTTTTTTTTTTTTTTTTTTTTTAATCTATCTAAGGCCGTTTTCACACTGGGTTTTGAGTCTGAACGGGAGAATCAATTGCACATTGCGCTATATATATATATATATATATATATATATATATATATATATATATATATATATATATATATATATATATATATATATATATATATATATATATATATATGCGCTCTTCACCAGATGTAAGGTGATTTTAACAGCAGAGTAACTGGATCCAACTGGTGCTCAGTAACAGAACGTTAGTTCTTCATGGTTTTCTCCTGAAACTTGATTGGATGCTGTTGGATCAGTTCAAACTAATTGGATCTGGGGAGTTAAGTGTAAGATAATCAAATGCAAGTCCCAATAACATTCACCGGAAATATAGAGTCCAGAGGTCAATAAAAACAAAACACCACTTTTCAGAGATTTAGCAATAAGCAACGAAAGATAGAAATTCAGTTTGTTCAGTTTTTCCTCCATGAGTGAATCCTTTTCTCAAACATAGAGGATCTCTGGATCTCGCTGCTGCATGGCGCTGTTGTGTGTGTGTGTGAGTCAAACTCCGACACAGAGAGCAGAGGACAGAAGCAGCCGCATTTGGCGCCTGACGGGTGTTAATTTTGGACCCTGCAGGCATCGCACGGTAACGCCGGTACTGTAGAAAACGAGTACCGTCGCGTTTTTAGAATTGTCATCTGACTTGGTACCGGTTCTCGTGACATCCCTAGACTGCACACAAGCCATACTACAGTTGGCCTAAAGCCAATCAAAGCACCCGACTGAGGTTGACTTGGTCTGCACTCACGTTCAGAAAAAGCGTTCTCATATCATCAAATTTCCAGGCGAATTGGTTCCTGTATTCGGACTAATGTACCAGTGTGAAACCTGCTCCAACCTGCTGAAATGAACATGAAGAAAGGGGAATGGGCTGGTGAGCCAACGTGTGTGATTAAAGGAGATTATGGCGAATCTGGGACCAAATCATGTGCTGAAATGTTTCCAAGGAGGATGTGGTCCAAGAAACTGGCGGACATGTTGTGAACAAAAATTTGTGTGTGTGTTTGTGGGTGAGTTTTTTTTATTTTTGTGGTAACAAATCCCTTTTCTTCTTTCCTTTCCTGCTGTCTTCGTCACAACCTGAAGTGACCTCAGGCTCTTCCTTATCACATTCATTTGCACTTTACAAACTGTTCTCATTGCCTCAGTGTGGCATCAACAGACACTAGCTGCATTTACATGGAGCCTTTTATTCACTAATAATCAGGATAAGAGCTCAGCAAGAAAATAAAAGCCTCCTTTTAACACTTCAGTCAGAATAAATTGGCTCGACTTAAATCAAAGCTGTTCACCTGCGGAAGTCGTGCCACTCTTTTATTTGTTTTCTAGCGAGTGTTGCATCTTTCCCGGGGGAACAATCTTTGGATAGTTTCTATTTATTAGTTTATGGAGATAACGGAAGGCTCGCCTTCTGTTCAATAACTCTGTTATGAAATTGTTCTTGCTTCAGTACAAACCCACAGCAGTAAAACCAGTATTAGTGCCAACCGCTCCATGCAGGTTCATCTTTTTTTAACCGTTTGCTCGTGTTGCACGTAGGAGTGCATGTAGACGATTGCAAATGTAAACAGGACAGAACTTGTTCTGTCATTATTATTTAGTGGCCGTTTAAACACGCTGTGGGAGTTGTAAATGATTTGGATTGATTACATTCAGAGGGAAGGGAAACTGGCTCATGTAACCGCAGCTACTGTCGGTGTTGTTGTCAGCGGGAACACTGCTGATTTTACATTACAGTTCTGTTTGATCTGTACTTTATTCAGCTGTGGCTCACACAGCCTGAACGGATTGAGAAATGTACCTGCACTCTGTCTGTCTGTCACGCTGATGTACACTTGATAGAAATTTAAGTTTAAATTGATCTGAAAATGGACTTTAACGTTATCCCAGATGATTTTTGGAGAGGAAGTTAAATTTCTGGTTTTAAATTGGAAAATTCAAATTCTACAATCAAACTGCCATAGATATAAAAAGGTTTCTTTCTCTGGCAGTGGAACAAGTCGAGGCTATACATCAGTTTGATATTAAACATCGGAGTGTTGATTGTTGTTTAATCTGTCACAATTATTCTTTAATGGAGTGGAATTACCCTTTAAATTCATCAGCCTTTAAGGGCGTTTTCACATCAGGTACGATTTGATCCGTACCGTGCCCGAGTACGATTCCCCCCCTCCCTCTCCGGTCAGCTTTCACATTAGTAAAGTTGTTCCGTACCCGAGCACACTACGTCATCACCCACGTGTGTTTGTTTCTGTTGAGATCAGCTGTTCTAGTGGCGGAGCATCTTAAAAACACTTCATTCAAACTGGACAGAAACTAAATAAAACTCACCAACACGTCGTCGTTAGTCTTTCCAACAATCACCAACTCTGATTTGGTCCAAATGAACTCTGATTTCAAGAGTTTGATGTGATAATAGGTCGACTCCCCCCACCCCGTCTCTCGTTCTTCGCAGACAGACCATTAAATCGGGTAAATAAAATAACAAACATCACTCAACCTCATCGCCTACTATCGTTTATATTTTAGGAACCTCTCGCCGGCCTTCCTGCTGTATCATCCACGGCCGTGCAGCTCAGAGGAGGAGATCGGCGCATGCTGCGCACAGATACAGACATACTGTAGATATGAAACAGTTTTATATGTATACAGATATCAGAGGAGACCGGCGGCGTTTAAAAAAGCCTGCCCTTTCAAAACTACTCGCTAACTGCTAACGTTACTCGCGTTAAATAGCGGTCCACTTCCGTGTTTCAGTACGGTTGGCTTTCACACCTGATGAGAACCGTGCCTGAGTCCACATGATCCGTACTCCAGACCAACTTTTCAAGTGGACCCGGGTACGGATCGACGAACCGTGCCCGAGTACGGTACGGAGCGTCCTCACTAATCAATCCAACTGGACTTTGGGGACGAGTGTACTCGAATCCGGGCCCGGGTCCCTGATGTGAACGCACCCTTATTATCACCTCTGAATCAAAGAACATTGCCAATCCTTTACATATTTTCAGGCTGCATAAGATTTCATCATTGGTGTTCTGGTATGAAAATAATAACCTGCCACTCTTAATAACGCATTATGTTTTATTTTTCCAGGGCGTTGACGATGCCTTTTACACATTAGTGCGAGAAATCCGGAAGCATAAGGAGAAGATGAGCAAGGAGGGCAAAAAGAAGAAAAAGAAGTCCAAGACAAAGTGTACACTTATGTGAATAATCATCCCTTTTCAAGACAGACTAAAAAAAAAAGAACTATGTTGAACAGTTAAAGTAATACATTTTGTACATTACACTAAATTATTAGCCTCTTTCTCAATACCCACCATACTGAATACTAAACCTGCCCCCCCCCCCTCCCTTTTATTTCTGCCTTTCTATTATTTGCTACTTGGACACCGATAAGCTTTATTTCAGTTTAGTGCCAGTTGCCCACGTGTGTTGGTCCAACAGCCTGTTTGATTTTATAGGATGATGTTGATTTGGATAATTGTTTTATATACCTGCAGAGCTGTGAGCTAATTACATCACAACTCATGTTTGACAAATTATTCATTAGCAGCTTAAAGTTTTGTTTTTTTCTTCCCCCCCTTTGCTTAAAAGGTCTGCAGAAGTTCTGTAATGCCCTTTTTTAAGTTTGGGATGCCAAAGAATGAATTTTCACCCCGATTCTCGTAGACAAAACCGATCTGAAGAACGGACCAACATTCAGCCAGATGAGATCCAAATGTCCCAGCCACTGTGTAATGTTCCCGGTCGCTAATGACCTCTAGATATGACTTAGTTATGTCACTGATATAAGTATGCATGCGAACTCCTACTCTTCTCCGAATGTTTTAACACCCTAATTAGCTATTAATTAATTTGTCAATGCTTTGTACTGCGTGGGGGAGCGATTCCTCGCCTACATGAGATGTTTCTTTTTTTTTTTTTTTTTTTTTGCATGCAATGTGTCCTAGATGACATGGGTATTGCAAAACCGCCTCTGGTTGATACATTTAACAGAGCCAGCAACGAGGAACTCTGACCCAAGTGGACGTCATACAGTCTTGTTTTTCAGGTTTATGTAAATTAATCATTACTTGCTTTAGTGAGAAAGAAATTAGCCTTTTCTTTTAGCTTGATTCATGACAAATTCAGAGATCTGTATTTTTACCCCGTTTTGGGATGATGAGCAGGACTAGCAGCCAGGTTTTGTGTTGCAGGGATTCATGCCTTCGTGACGATCTTAATGTCGAACAGCTTGTTTGACGTTACCGCTCACATATTTCCTGCTTTTCTTTACTCTAAAAGGCTTGACTGCAGGATTGTTTTAATTTATCCTGACAATAATCATTTCATTGCTATTTGTTACAAAACAAGTTCTCCCGTCAACATCCTCTCCATCGAGGCGTCATATTTAAACAGCACGAGGATCCTTTATCGGCTCGTTATTCGATGTCTGTTAGGTTTTAACATTTGAGGATTCTCCAGTCGCTAGCCATAGAGGTGCACATTTTCCTAAGCTGTTGGCTTGTGACAGAATAGAAAGCTTCTTTTTAAGCAGCTTTCAGGAATATTTCTCTTGGTGTGGTGTCGCAGAGGTTGTTTCAAAAATGTTGTCCCAAATGGATTTTCAGATTCTTCCTTTTTTGCGGAGCTTTTTGAAAAGAGTTTTTTTTTTATGGATTAATTTCCCTAAAGTGTTGAAATAGTTTGGTGGGCTGCCTTTTCAACAGAAATGATTGTCCAGCAAAGTAATTTGTCATTTTTTTTCTCTCACAAAGCATCGTGTGTCGTGGTGATGTAACTGGAACTGATGTTTGTAAATGAGGCAATAATTGCCATAAAATTGGTTTTTAGAGAAAATTGTCAGAATTTATTAAAATAAAAAGAAGAAAAAAGTCCTAGTTTCTTTCCCAGGTCAGCCCGTAATTTCCATCGTATTAACACGCTGTTCCCCTGGGGATTTGTATTTGCCTTTTTATGTTTGCATTAGGTGCTACATTTAGACGGTAGAAAGAGCTGAGACAACATTTACTTTGTCCCGTGTGCGCTCGACAAATACACAAAATGCGGTTTATAGGGGAGCAGCGTTATTGACACAGAAAATCCAGACATGATACATTTTGCTTTCAGGATTAATGAATATTATTACCTCTTCCCCCCCCCCTTCCCATGAAGTAGATAATAACTGTGAATGCAATTTTAATTATGGAACTCTCTTGTTAACAATACTGTTTCAAAACTTAGTTTTACTGAAATGTTTGAAATGTTCCTCTTCCTTTTATTGCGTGCCAACAGCTGATTTCTGAAATGTATATCATTTATATACCTGGATCATATTTTAACAACCTTTGTATAGTTGTGATACTGAAAGGTGCATATTTTGTAAATTGTGCTTTCATTTCGTTGGTGTGTCTAAATGAATGTTGCTTTAATGGAGTTTGGCTCCGCTCTGTGTATGTGATTAGAGAGAGTGTGTGACTGGGTCCAGGTTCTAGGGAAGTGAATGAATGACCACTTTACAACACACACCTGTTGTGGGCAGTGTAGAGCGGTGATCGGATCTCAAATGAGTCTATTTTTTGCCATGAATCTCACCACTCCTATTTAATGTGTAATAAAGAACAAAAGTAAAGAGGAACTTTAACTTCTGTCTTTCTTTTTAAAATACTAGACCAGGGGTCGGCAACCTTTACGATCAAAAGAAAACAAAATCTGTCTGGAGCCGCAAAACATGTGATCATTGTGATGAAGGTAACACAGTTTATAGTCTAAGTATATAGTATATAAGTCTAATGCAGTGAGGGCCAAAGAGACAATGTACTACGGAGTATTAGGGCCACATTGAGGGAAAAAACATCTGAGATTTACAGAATAAAGTCATAACTGTGATGGAATTTTCCATCAATTCCTCTCTTATTGGTAGAAAGGTCAGAGTGTTTGTCAGAGCGTCCCTCTGTTGACATTATTGGGTTGGAGTCCTGTCTAGAGGAGCCACCGTTATCTGTACAGCTGTGTCTGTAGTGGAGACCGTAGAGCCAGTCGCTAGGGCAACCAGGGTCAGAGATGCCAGAGGAATGAAGTAAGTCATAACATGATAAGGGGTAAGACACTGAGCACCAGGGAGGAAGGACAGAGTTGTGAGGCCTTCACGCAGAGAGCATCTATTGTGGAGACCTGACAATTGCTCCTTGATCAAGCTTCAATAAACCTTCTTTTGTAAGACATCATCAGCTCCGGGACCTCTTCCTTCCAAAGTTAACTTGTGTATCAATTATTCCATCACAATAACTTTACGAGAAAAAAAAGAAGAAAAAAACACGTAAATTACTACTTTATAATATTACGACTTTTTTCTCGTAAACCTTTGACTTTATTCCCGTAATATTATGACCCTATAATGTGGCCCTAATACTCCGTCGTACCATAGACCTACAAAAATGATAAATAACAATGTAAACAGAAAATTATTCATTTCCATTTTTATAAATCCACAGGGAGCCGCTGAAGAGACGCATGTGGCTCCGGAGCCGCAGGTTGCAGACTCCTGTACTAGACTTTAATGTGCTCATTGCACGTGTGTGTTTGTTTGCTCCATCAGCTGATGGAGGACGTAAAGTACAGTATCCTAAACTTGTTATTATTTCTGCCTCTATTGTGCGTGAAGCCCAGCAGGTGGCACTGTTCACTCATGACTCTCACAGACCTCCCAGTCTAAGAAGAGGCTGTTCTACCAGCTGCCCACAGACTGAGCCGAGATTCAGCCTTTTACAGGTCATGTATATATTTTCCAAAATAGACTAAATATGCTCATGTGGGAGAGAAAGAAATAGACCGGTATTCTAAGCAGAAATGCTCCTGTTGTTTAAAATGCACTCACTTTTTAGTGGGAAGAAATCATTTCATGCATTGTCAAGTTGATTATATTTCAGGTTTTCGTGTGTTTTCAAAAGCAACGGTTTAATTTCACGTGTACACCAGAGAGGAGAGAGGAGATATCTAAAGAGAATGTTCTTTTGTGGCTTATTGTAAATTAATCGCTCTTCTTTTCTCTGATAAAAACTACTTCATTATTGAGGTATTAAAAATAATTTAATTACTATCATTTAAGTTTGTAAGAGCTTAAATTCCATGATGAGGAGCCCGATGAACCAACACGTCCTCAATGTTTCATCATTGGACTAAAGGTTTTTAGAGACGTTGCATCATGAAAGGTAATAAACTGTGTTCACATATCCTGCATGTTAACTGCAGTAATTTATGGAAGTGAGCGCTAAGTGCATCATTTTCATAATAATGTTTGTTTGTCTAGATCTCCAGAGTTATATAGACAAATTGGAACTTTCAGAATAAAAGCCCATTAGCGGGTACACACAAATTACCCTTGGTATTAAGGGAATATTTGTGTTGTGAAGCTCCCTCTCTGAAATTGTGCGACTTTAATTATATGCATCACTGCTTTATATTATTATGTCCAAGCACCTTGTGTCTTCCTTTGGAATGTGTGTTTGCAGTTTCAGGTTCAACATGATGAACTGGTAATGTTTTTATTATTATTATGCTTGCATGACACAGACTCTCAGCAGCCAGACTATATACCTTATTACTGGGATTTATCAATTAGATATTTAGTGATTGGCCATAAAGTGCAAAAAATGAATGAATGAATTTAATAATGTAAACTAATTTAGCCAAAACAGACATAAAAGAGTAACTGGAGGGATGCAGTGAAAAGAGATAAACCTTACTGTTGTTGTAAACGGGTCAACATGGATTATGTGACCCCGCTTTTGAACCATGTGCGCACACGCCTCACTGCAGAAGAGTTAGTTTAGCTCTGAGAATATCTAGTGAATGTTCAGTGGACGTTTGTGCAGAAATAACTGCTGCAGCTCCTCCAGACCAACAGAGGTTTCCCGTGTCTTGTGAAGTGACGGGGCTCCGCAGAGAGAAACGTTATCATCTCCGACCGAAACTCCAGCGTCTCCCCCGTTCCCTCCGGCCGCGGTCGGGAGGCTGAGGCAGGAAAAGCCAACACTAGGATCAGCATTGATTCATGGAGAGTCCTTCGTCTGGTCAGCTAACATTACTGCCAAGCAGCTGAAATATAGAGTGATGTTGTGCTTTTAGCTGACGTGTGTCTCCTCACTGTGTTGAGCGATGCTCCTTCATGTCTATGTAGAGCGAGCACAAGCGCCAGCAACAGGACGCTGACTTTAGTTGACTTAACGGCCACATGTGTTGCTGTTAACAAGCAATTTCTGATTCTTACAAACAGTCCCTGGCCGTTAAGTCAACTAAAGTCAGCGTCCTGTTGCTGGCGCTTGTGCTCGCTCTACATAGACATGAAGGAGCATCGATCAACACAGTGAGGAGACACACGTCAGCTAAAAGCACAATATCACTCTATATTTCAGCTGCTTGGCAGTAATGTTAGCTGACCAGACGAAGGTCTCTCCATGAATCAATGCTGATCCTAGTGTTGGCTTTTCCCGCCTCAGCCTCCCGACTGCGGCCGGAGGGAACGGGGGAGACGCCGGAGTTTTGGTCGGAGACGATAACGTTTCTCTCTGCGGAGCCCCGTCACTTCACAAGACACGGGAAACCTCTGTTGGTCTGGAGGAGCTGCAGCAGTTATTTCTGCACAAACGTCCACTGTACATTCACTAGATATTCTCAGAGCTAAACTAACTCTTCTGCAGTGTGGAGTGAGCAGCATGCACGTGAGAGGTGGAGCGAAAGAGCGAGAACGAGCGTGGTGTGTGAGTGAAGGCAGGCAGAGGAGCAGAGACTCCGGTCCTGGAGACCAAAGCTACGGTCTCCCCCTCCCAACAGCGTAGCCATACGCGAGCGCGCATGGACCCGCAATGATTTATACATGTAAGAAGTTACCAACAGTCCCTTTAACGTTGCCTTTTAGTTGACGCTTTACCATTTTCAACGTGCTCCTCCATTGTTGTGTGACGTCAGACGTTGAGTTCGATGGATTTGCCTCAAAGTTAAAAGGAGGAACTCTGACTTTGAGTGGCGGTCCGTTGCTCTTTTTCTATTAAGAAGTCGTACAATTTTGAGTTCCGTGTTGTTTGGAAGGCAGCATTCATTTTGTCATTTTGAAATGGTTATCATTAGTAGTAGTTTGTATGCTTGGTATTGTGGTTGAATACTAGGAATTTGAGATTGTTGTTTCCAGGGAATTTATTTGACCAAATCTCCTCCCTATTCCAGGAAACATACCTGTTGGAAACCAGGATTTTAGTAGCATGAATGTGCTAGTTGGAACTGAATATTATGTCCCTCCCTTCGAGCCCTTCTTTTCTGCCTCAGTGACAGAAGTTGTCCTCTGGCTTCAACGTGCAGGATGGTGTGGTGGAGGATGTGCTTGTTTAGTCAGATTCGGTGAAAGGGGGGATGTCATGTAGCATCAAATTTGAGATATTTTCCCTTGCAGATTTCCAAGAAATAAATGCCAGCTAGATCATGACCAGAGACAGTATACAAGCTTCAAAAGGACAGGCCTGTGTATGTGTCACATGCAGGCGATGCCGGGATAATTGGCTGCAAAACAATGCTTGTTGTAGAGGCATCCTGTGTGGCTGGATCCAGCTTTGCTTTACTGGCCAAAGTTGTTTATTGACGTTGCAGTTATGATGGTCATTAATGAATCCTGTTTATGCTGTTAGCCAATTACAGATTAAAAGTGACGAGTGTTATTAGTTGTTTTGTGCTAATAGCCATCCGAATATTCAGTTTCCTTCATAATTATTCTACGCTGGAGATGCAGAATAGCTTGTTTCAAAGGAAGTTAAGTTGTTTCCAAACAGTCGGTGTGAACAATAAACTATGTTAACATATTGTGACAAGCTCTATTACTCTTTCTTCTTAAACAATGGGGGCTCCGGAGCCTGCCACATCGCAGCCAGCAGTGAAACAGAGAGGAGATCTAATGAATTATGCAGAGAGAGCTTTCTCTCACCCTGACAGTCTGAAACCAGCCTGGAGAAAATTGTAAGAGAAGTACGAGTCAGTGCAGCCATCACAAATCCCCCTCCCTCCCCCCCCCCCCCAGGGACCGCCAAGGCCAAGGCCTGTCAGTCACGCGCCCCATCCCTAAACTGTAATCTGGGGACAGCGCTGAGAAGCCTGCAGGTCTGATAAAGCGCTGAAAAGATGCCCCAGAAACCAATCCGTGGCACTCTGGGCTCCTGTCAGGGAGAAGGGCGGGGGGGGGGGGGGGAGAGACACAGCAAATGTTCCTAAATTGCTAACAACAAGCCAACGAGACCGGTTCCACGCAGACACCACACAACCCAGACTGGAAAATCCACCCACCCGCTTGGCCTGTGCACACTTTTATGGAGCGAGCTCAATCACAATCACCAGTTGTGACCCCTGTGAAGGCGTGCGGAGGGGTGAATTCACAATCATCTGACTGTCTGACCTCTGCCTTGTTAGTGCACGGAGCGAGAGAATTTCCACTTTATTTTAATGAAGCATGGCTTTTCCTCCCTGGCAGGCAGCTGAGTGTGGGGCAGCAGGAGCGGAGTGTGGTAATGAGAGGCCAGAAGGTTCAGGTGTCTTCAAACTGCAGCACATAGAAGAGACTTAATACAGACGTGTTTTCACCAGCCCTGGAGGAAACAGAGAGCTGGATGAATATTCATGGAGCTGTGATGAATTGTGTTGCCTACAGCATCGTGCCACTTTAAAAGCCCTCATGCTGCTTCTTTTATCACAGGAGGTCCTTGCCACTGAACCTCACGGGCCACAACACAGCGCCCCGGCATCCAACTACCAATTATCATCTGAGATCATTAACTTGTTATGTTGACACAAACACTGCAATTTCAGATGCCCTTCTTTATTCAAATGACCCTATTCATGAGGAGTGGCTGACTGAGTTGATTGGATTTTTTTCTTCGCATGCCTTGCAATCACTCAACAAGTGATGTTTGGACACAAAATTAATGAACAGCGTGCAACGCTTTGAACTGTGCGCGCGCTGTTTTTTTTCGAGACGGGTAAACAGGCTTCATAATATCTTTCAAAGTATGCATCAGCACAGATTGATACAGTAATGGCATGCTGTTGAATGTTCATGCTTTGTTCCATTCAAGCAGCAATTTACTCATAATGATGGTAAGTCAACAGGCAGAGAGATAAAGGGATGGAGGGACGGAGCGGGGTGGCACGCTGGATGGAAGGCCGGGGGATTGAGCAGCGTCATGTTCAGCAGCCCCAGACGGGTGATTCATACCAGCCTCATCACTGGCAACAGACAGGACATCCAGGCCTTTATTACCTACATCCATCACCATCACTTCATCAATCTGAGCTCCTGTGAGCCAGCTCTCCAACCAGTCCCCAAACACCCATCCCAATGTGCTGCCGGACAGAGATTTACACCCACGCACTAACACCCTCTCTCGCTTTCACACACGCACACGCGCACGCACATGCACACGCACGGACCGAGACAGAAACAGAGGGAGTGTGTAAAGGCCATTCTGCAACCAGACATGGTGTGAAGCTGTTCCCCTAAGGGCCTCTGGCTGACAGGCTATCCTGCATTCTGAAAGCCACTTACACTTCAGCCACATCATACCACCTGCTGCTGCTGACCAGTGTGTCAGGGGGGGCATATCATGATGGATTCACTAAGCTGTGGGAGAAATCATTAAATCATTCCCACTGCTCTCCCCATTAAAAAAAAACAAAAAAATTCAAACTCTACCATACATACGTAACACAGGGCTTGATTTCCCTTCAACTGGATCCGTATCACGAACACATTACCCGTCTAATGCAACTCAATGCAACAGTCCTGCAATAAATGCTACCTGGTTGATGTTGCATTGTCAGATAGATGAGTGAGATCTTGGTAATTTTGAAGTTTGTGGAGGTGTTGCATCGGATTGCATTATATTTTAACAGATGAGGCTGGAAATAGTATGTCATTAAAATGAAAAAAAAAAAAAAATCATGGTATGTCATTAAAATGTCAAAAAGTCTTAGCATAGTATGTCGTAAAACAGTTATTAAAAAAATCATAGTATAGTATCTAATTAAAAGGTCATGAAAAGTCAAAGTATAGTATGTAATAAAAAGTCATAGAAAGTCATACTATAGTATGTCATAAAAATGTAATGAAAAAGCCATCAAAAAGACATAGTTACATAGATATAGTATGTTATTAAAATTTCCAAAGAGTCATAGTATGTCATAAAAATGTCCAAAAACTCAAAGTATGTATATTTAAAATGTAGAAAAAAGTCAGACTTTTTAATAAAACCTTTATGACACACTATACAATAGATTTTCTATTACTTTTTCAGATATATTATACTATGATTTCTTTTACCCAATACTACACTTTGACTTTTTTATAACTTTCTTATATATACAATGACTTTTAATGACTTGTTTTGACATACTATACTATGACTTTTAAATTTTTTTTAAGATACTATATTAAGACTTTTTATGACTTTGTTTGACGTTGTATACGATGACTTTTTTAGACTTTTTTTTCCCAAAAAACTATACTCTGACTTTTTTTATTACTTTTTACGACACTATATTATGACTTTTATCAACATACTATTACTTTTTTATGACTTTTTGACCGACTATAATATTATTTTTTATGACTGATTTTAAGTACTATACTGTGGCTTTTTTATGACTTTTTATGACATAATATACTCACAATTTTTGTACTTTTTTGACAAACTATAGTTTGACTTTTTAAAGACTTTTTAAAATATACTATACAGTGACTTTTTGACATACTATAGTATAAAAAAAAACTTTTTCGATATTTTTTTATCTTCATTTTTTCGACATACATCCATGACCTTTTAAGGCATACTATATTATGACTTTTTAGACATTACTCTATCAATTTTTATGACTTTTTTTTTCAACATACTATACTACTTTTTAAAAAAAAAAAAAAAAAAATTTCAACATACTATGACTTTTTTTTTTTTTTTTTAAGTTATTTTTTTGGGGGCATTTTCCATTTTTTTTTATTGAGAGGACAGTGGATAGAGTCTTGGAAAGAGGGGAGAGAGAGAGTGGATGCGGAAAGGGCCACAGGCCAAGCCTTGATACATGGACGCCCGCTCTACCAACTGAGCTAACCCAGGCGCCATACTATGACTTTTTAAAAAAAAAAAAACATATGTTGAAAATGTAATGAAAAAAAAGTCATTAGGTTAATATTTCATGAAAAAAAGGTCTTGTGATCTTTTTTTGACATACCATAGTATGGCACAGTGAGCTTTGAGGGCTAACGTCAAATGAAGAAGTCAAATACAAAAAGAAACACTACAATTTTCTTGTGAAATAGTTCAGGTTGTTAGATATCTGGTTGAAATACTGGAGGTTGTGGGTTCCATCCTTATGTGACACAGCAAGTTTTGAGAGCTAATTTCACATGAGGAAGTCAAATACAAAAAGGAACATTACATCACCGTATCTGGGCAGATAGCTCAGAGTGTAGATATCTGGTTGGAGTACTGGAGGTTGTGGGTTCGATCCTTATGTGACACAGACTGTTTTCAGTTCTAACTTCTAATGACCAAGTCAAATATACCAAGAGAACAGTCCTCAGTGTGGCATTGGTGGCTTGGTTGCTAAGTTCCGGTTCTGGCTGCGGCAGAGCGGTTATATTTGATTCAGGGTTATGGTTATATATGATTCAGGTTAGGGTTAGGGTTGTATATGATTCAGGTTAGGGTTATATATGATTCAGGGTTAGGGTTATATATGATTCAGGGTTAGGGTTATATATGATTCAGGTTAGGGTTGTATATGATTCAGGTTAGGGTTGTATATGATTCAGGGTTAGGGTTATATATGATTCAGGTTAGGGTTAGGGTTGTATATGATTCAGGGTTAGGGTTATATATGATTCAGGTTAGGGTTGTATATGATTCAGGGTTAGGGTTATATATGATTCAGGTTAGGGTTAGGGTTGTATATGATTCAGGGTTAGGGTTATATATGATTCAGGTTAGGGTTAGGGTTGTATATGATTCAGGGTTAGGGTTAGGGTTATATATGATTCAGGTTAGGGTTAGGGTTGTATATGATTCAGGGTTAGGGTTAGGGTTATATATGATTCAGGTTAGGGTTAGGGTAATATATGATACAGGGTTAGGGTTAGGGTTATATATGATACAGGGTTAGGGTTATATATGATACAGGTTAGGGTTATATATGATACAGGTTAGGGTTAGGGTTATATATGATACAGGGTTAGGGTTATATATGATACAGGTTAGGGTTATATATGATACAGGTTAGGGTTAGGGTTATATATGATACAGGTTAGGGTTATATAAATTATATTGTTCTTTTGTAACAATTCAGTTAAAATGTCTGTTTCCCTGTTGCATAACCCCCCAGTGTTATCTCTGGTAAACCCTGGGAGGAGACACTCGTCTCACTCCACTGTCGGGCACCGGGCATCGAGGGAACCCCGCTCTGCCGCAGCCAGAACCGGGAACTTAGCAACCAAGCCACCAATGCCACACTGAGGACTGTTCTCTTGGTATATTTGACTTGGTCATTAGAAGTTAGAACTGAAAACAGTCTGTGTCACATAAGGATCGAACCCACAACCTCCAGTACTCCAACCAGATATCTACACACTGAGCTATCTGTAGATACCCTGATGTAGTGTTTCTTTTTGTATTTGACTTCTTCATTTGAAGTTAGCCCTCAAATATCGCTGTGTCACATAAGGATTCAAAACCTCCAGTATTCCAACCAGATATTCTGACCCGATATCTACCACACTGAGCTATTTCATGTCATAGCATGTCAAAAAGAGTACAAAAAAGTCAAAGTATAGTACCCAGAAAAAAAGTCATATTATAGTCGTTCTGAAAAAAATAGTAATAGTATAATATAGCATGTAGAAAAAAAATCATGTATGTTGAAAAAAGTTGGTAACATACTACAACATAAAATGATTAGGGTTATAGTAACCCGTAAAACAACATACTATACTATGACTTATTTGGTGACATTTTTCGACATGTTATACTATGACTTTTTTTCATGAAATTTTTCGACATTACTTTTTCATGAAATTTTTCGACATATGACTGACTTTTTTTCATGATGTTTCATGATTTTTTCATGAATGTTATGAAAAAAAGTCATAGTACAACATGTCGAATAATTTCACCAAAAAAAGTCGTATGTTGAAAAATTTCATGAAAAAGTCATAGTAAAAATGTCATGAAAAAAGTCATAGTATAACGTCAAATAATTTCACCAAAAAAAGTCATAGTATGTTAAAAAATTTCATGAAAAAAGTCATAATACAGTTTGTCGAAAGATTTCACAAAAAAAAAGTCATAATATAATATGTTGAAAAATTTCACCAAAAAAAGTCATAACGTAGTTTGTCGAAAAATTTCACCAAAGAAAAGTCATAATATAGTATGTTGAAAAATTTCACCAAAGAAAAGTCATAATATAGTATGTTGAAAAATTTCATGAAAAAAAGTCATAGTATAAAATGTCGAAAAATGTCTTGAAAAAAAGTCATAGTATAACATGTCAAAAACTTATGAAAAAAAGTCATAGTATAGTATGTCGAAAAATTTCATGAAAAAAAGTCATAGTATAGTATTTGGAAAAATTTTCAAACATACATTTTTCAACATACCATACTATGACTTTTCTTTGGTGAAATTTTTCAACATACTATGACTTTTCTTTGGTGAAATTATTCGACGTTATACTATGAATTTTTTTATAAAAGTTTTCGACATACTATCCTATGACTTTTCTTTGGTGAAATTATTCGACATGCTATACTATGAATTTTTTCATGACATTTTTCAACATACTATACTATGACTTTTTTTCATGAAATCTTTCAACATACTATTCTATGTTTTCATGAAATCTTTCCAAATACTATACTATGACTTTTTTTTATGACATTTTTCGACATGTTATACTATGACTTTTTTTTCATGACATTTTTCGACATACTATACTATGACTTTTTTTCATTACATTTTTCGACATACTTTACTATGACTTTTTTTTCAACATACTATACTATGAAGTTTTTTGGTGATATTTTTCAACATACTATATTATGACTTTTCTTTGGTGAAATTCTTCGACAAACTATGTTATGATTTTTTTTTCATGACATTTTTCAACATACTATACTATGAAGTTTTTTGGTGATATTTTTCAACATACTATATTATGACTTTTCTTTGGTGAAATTCTTCGACAAACTATGTTATGATTTTTTTTTCATGACATTTTTCAACATACTATACTATGACTTTTCTTTGGTGAAATTTTTCAACATGTTATACTATGACTTTTTTTCATGAAATCTTTCCAAATATTATACTATGACTTTTTTTTCATTACATTTTTCGACATACTATACTATGACTTTTTTTCATGACATTTTTTGACATACTATACTATGATTTTTTTTCATGAAATTTTTCGACATACTTTACTATGAATTTTTTTCAACATACTATATTATGAAGTTTTTTGTTGACATTTTTCAACATACTATACTATGACTTTTTTTCATGAAATTTTTCAACATACTTTACTATGACTTTTTTTGGTGAAATTATTCGACATGTTACACTATGACTTTTTTTCATGAAATTTTTCAACATACTATACTATGACTTTTTTTCATGAAATTTTTTCAACATACTACACTATGAAGTTTTTTGGTGAAATTTTTCAACATACTATATTATGACTTGTCTTTGGTGAAATTTTTCAACATACTATATTATGACTTTTCTTTGGTGAAATTTTTCGACAAACTATGTTATGACTTTTTTTCATGAAATTTTTCAACATGACTTTTTTTCATGAAATTTTTCGACATATACTATGACCTTTTCATGAATTTCTTCGACATACCATACTATGACTTTTTTTCATAAAATTATTCGACATGTTATACTATGACTTTTTTTGGTGAAATTTTTCAACATACTATACTATGACTTTTTTTTCATGAAATTTTTCAACATACTTTACTATGAAGTTTTTTGGTGAAATTTTTCAACATACTATATTATGACTTTTTTTCATAAAATTATTCGACATGTTATACTATGACTTTTTTTCATGAAATTTTTCAACATACTTTACTATGACTTTTTTTCATGAAATTTTTCAACATACTATACTATGACTTTTTTTCATGAAATTTTTTCAACATACTATACTATGAAGATTTTTGGTGAAATTTTTCAACATACTTTACTATGACTTTTTTTCATGAAATCTATTGACGTTATACTATGACTTTTTTTTCATGAAATTTTCGACATTCTATGCTATGACTTTGTTTCATTAAATTTTTCAACATACTATCCTATGAATTTTTTTCATTACATTTTTCGACATACTATACTATGACTTTTTTTCATGACATTTTTCGACACACTTTACTATGAATTTTTTTCAACATACTATACTATGAAGTTTTTTGTTGACATTTTTCAACATACTATACTATGACTTTTTTTTCATGAAATTTTTCGACATACTATACTATGACTTTTTTTCAACATACTATATTATGAAGTTTTTTGTTGACATTTTTCAACATACTATACTATGACTTTTTTTCATGAAATTTTTCAACATACTTTACTATGACTTTTTTTGGTGAAATTTTTCAACATACTATATTATGACTTGTCTTTGGTGAAATTTTTCAACATACTATATTATGACTTTTCTTTGGTGAAATTTTTCGACAAACTATGTTATGACTTTTTTTCATGAAATTTTTCAACATACTTTACTATGACTTTTTTTGGTGAAATTTTTCGACATGACTTTTTTTCATGAAATTTTTCGACATACTATACTATGACCTTTTCATGAATTTCTTCGACTTACCATACTATGACTTTTTTTCATAAAATTATTCGACATGTTATACTATGACTTTTTTTCATGAAATTTTTCAACATACTTTACTATGACTTTTTTTGGTGAAATTTTTCAACATACTATACTATGACTTTTTTTCATGAAATTTTTTCAACATACTTTACTATGACTTTTTTTCATGAAATCTATTGACGTTATACTATGACTTTTTTTCATGACATTTTTTGACATACTATACTATGACTTTTTTTTCATGAAATTTTCGACATTCTATGCTATGACTTTGTTTCATTAAATTTTTCAACATACTATCCTATGAATTTTTTTTCATTAAATTATTCGACATACTAAACTATGACCTTTTCATGAATTTCTTCGACACACTATACTATGACTTTTTTTCATGACATTTTTCAACATACTTTACTATGACTTTTTCATGACATTTTTCCAAATACTACACTATGTTTTTTTAATGAATCTTTCCAAATAATATACTATGACTTTTTTTCACGAAATTTTTCGACATACTATACTATGACTTTTTTCATGACATTTTTCAACATACTTTACTATGACTTTTTTTGGTGAAATTTTTCAACATACTATACCATGACTTTTTTTTCATGAAATTTTTTCGACATACTATATTATGACTTTTCTTTGGTGAAATTTTTCGACAAACTATGTTATGACTTTTTTTCATGAAATTTTTCAACATACTATACTATGAAGATTTTTGGTGAAATTTTTCAACATACTTTACTATGACTTTTTTTCATGAAATCTATTGACGTTATACTATGACTTTTTTTCATGACATTTTTTGACATACTATACTATGATTTTTTTTTCATGAAATCTTCGACATTCTATGCTATGACTTTTTTTCATGAAATTTTTTCAACATACTACACTATGAAGTTTTTTGGTGAAATTTTTCAACATACTTTACTATGACTTTTTTTGGTGAAATTTTTCGACATGACTTTTTTTCATGAAATTTTTCGACATGTTATACTATGACTTTTTTTCATGAAATTTTTCAACATACTATACTATGACTTTTTTTCATGAAATTTTTCAACATACTTTACTATGACTTTTTTTGGTGAAATTTTTCAACATACTATACTATGACTTTTTTTCATGAAATTTTTTCAACATACTATACTATGAAGATTTTTGGTGAAATTTTTCAACATACTTTACTATGACTTTTTTTCATGAAATCTATTGACGTTATACTATGACTTTTTTTCATGACATTTTTTGACATACTATACTATGACTTTTTTTTCATGAAATCTTTCCAAATATTATACTATGACTTTTTTTTCATTACATTTTTCGACATACTATACTATGACTTTTTTTCATGACATTTTTCAACACACTTTACTATGAATATTTTTCAACATACTATACTATGAAGTTTTTTGTTGACATTTTTCAACATACTATACTATGACTTTTTTTTCATTACATTTTTCGACATACTATACTATGACTTTTTTTCATGAAATTTATTGACATGTTATACTATGACTTTTTTTCATGACATTTTTTGACATACTTTACTATGAATTTTTTTCAACATACTATATTATGAAGTTTTTTGTTGACATTTTTCAACATACTATACTATGACTTTTTTTCATGAAATTTTTCAACATACTATACTATGACTTTTTTTCATGAAATTTTTTCAACATACTACACTATGAAGTTTTTTGGTGAAATTTTTCAACATACTATATTATGACTTGTCTTTGGTGAAATTTTTCAACATACTATATTATGACTTTTTTTGGTGAAATTTTTCAACATACTATACTATGACTTTTTTTCATGAAATTTTTTCAACATACTACACTATGAAGTTTTTTGATGAAATTTTTCAACATACTATATTATGACTTGTCTTTGGTGAAATTTTTCAACATACTATATTATGACTTTTTTTCATGAAATTTTTCAACATACTTTACTATGACTTTTTTTGGTGAAATCTTTCGACATGACTTTTTTTCATGAAATTTTTCGACATATTATACTATGACCTTTTCATGAATTTCTTCGACATACCATACTATGACTTTTTTTCATAAAATTATTCGACATGTTATACTATGACTTTTTTTCATGAAATTTTTCAACATACTTTACTATGACTTTTTTTGGTGAAATTTTTCAACATACTATACTATGACTTTTTTTCATGAAATTTTTTCAACATACTACACTATGAAGTTTTTTGGTGAAATTTTTCAACATACTATATTATGACTTTTTTTCATAAAATTATTCGACATGTTATACTATGACTTTTTTTCATGAAATTTTTCAACATACTTTACTATGACTTTTTTTGGTGAAATTTTTCAACATACTATACTATGAAGATTTTTGGTGAAATTTTTCAACATACTTTACTATGACTTTTTTTCATGAAATCTATTGACGTTATACTATGACTTTTTTTTCATGAAATTTTCGACATTCTATGCTATGACTTTGTTTCATTAAATTTTTCAACATACTATCCTATGAATTTTTTTCATTAAATTATTCGACATACTAAACTATGACCTTTTCATGAATTTCTTCGACACACTATACTATGACTTTTTTTCATGACATTTTTCAACATGACTTTTTTTCATGAAATTTTTCGACATATACTATGACCTTTTCATGAATTTCTTCGACATACCATACTATGACTTTTTTTCATAAAATTATTCGACATGTTATACTATGACTTTTTTTCATGAAATTTTTCAACATACTTTACTATGACTTTTTTTGGTGAAATTTTTCAACATACTATACTATGACTTTTTTTTCATGAAATTTTTCAACATACTTTACTATGAAGTTTTTTGGTGAAATTTTTCAACATACTATATTATGACTTTTTTTCATAAAATTATTCGACATGTTATACTATGACTTTTTTTCATGAAATTTTTCAACATACTTTACTATGACTTTTTTTGGTGAAATTTTTCAACATACTATACTATGACTTTTTTTCATGAAATTTTTTCAACATACTATACTATGAAGATTTTTGGTGAAATTTTTCAACATACTTTACTATGACTTTTTTTCATGAAATCTATTGACGTTATACTATGACTTTTTTTTCATGAAATTTTCGACATTCTATGCTATGACTTTGTTTCATTAAATTTTTCAACATACTATCATATGAATTTTTTTCATTACATTTTTCGACATACTATACTATGACTTTTTTTCATGACATTTTTCGACACACTTTACTATGAATTTTTTTCAACATACTATACTATGAAGTTTTTTGTTGACATTTTTCAACATACTATACTATGACTTTTTTTTCATGAAATTTTTCGACATACTATACTATGACTTTTTTTCAAAATACTATATTATGAAGTTTTTTGTTGACATTTTTCAACATACTATACTATGACTTTTTTTCATGAAATTTTTCAACATACTTTACTATGACTTTTTTTGGTGAAATTTTTCAACATACTATATTATGACTTGTCTTTGGTGAAATTTTTCAACATACTATATTATGACTTTTCTTTGGTGAAATTTTTCGACAAACTATGTTATGACTTTTTTTCATGAAATTTTTCAACATACTTTACTATGACTTTTTTTGGTGAAATTTTTCGACATGACTTTTTTTCATGAAATTTTTCGACATACTATACTATGACCTTTTCATGAATTTCTTCGACTTACCATACTATGACTTTTTTTCATAAAATTATTCGACATGTTATACTATGACTTTTTTTCATGAAATTTTTCAACATACTTTACTATGACTTTTTTTGGTGAAATTTTTCAACATACTATACTATGACTTTTTTTCATGAAATTTTTTCAACATACTTTACTATGACTTTTTTTCATGAAATCTATTGACGTTATACTATGACTTTTTTTCATGACATTTTTTGACATACTATACTATGACTTTTTTTTCATGAAATTTTCGACATTCTATGCTATGACTTTGTTTCATTAAATTTTTCAACATACTATCCTATGAATTTTTTTCATTAAATTATTCGACATACTAAACTATGACCTTTTCATGAATTTCTTCGACACACTATACTATGACTTTTTTTCATGACATTTTTCAACATACTTTACTATGACTTTTTCATGACATTTTTCCAAATACTACACTATGTTTTTTTAATGAATCTTTCCAAATAATATACTATGACTTTTTTTCACGAAATTTTTCGACATACTATACTATGACTTTTTTCATGACATTTTTCAACATACTTTACTATGACTTTTTTTGGTGAAATTTTTCAACATACTATACCATGACTTTTTTTTCATGAAATTTTTTCGACATACTATATTATGACTTTTCTTTGGTGAAATTTTTCGACAAACTATGTTATGACTTTTTTTCATGAAATTTTTCAACATACTATACTATGAAGATTTTTGGTGAAATTTTTCAACATACTTTACTATGACTTTTTTTCATGAAATCTATTGACGTTATACTATGACTTTTTTTCATGACATTTTTTGACATACTATACTATGATTTTTTTTCATGAAATCTTCGACATTCTATGCTATGACTTTTTTTCATGAAATTTTTTCAACATACTACACTATGAAGTTTTTTGGTGAAATTTTTCAACATACTTTACTATGACTTTTTTTGGTGAAATTTTTCGACATGACTTTTTTTCATGAAATTTTTCGACATGTTATACTATGACTTTTTTTCATGAAATTTTTCAACATACTATACTATGACTTTTTTTCATGAAATTTTTCAACATACTTTACTATGACTTTTTTTGGTGAAATTTTTCAACATACTATACTATGACTTTTTTTCATGAAATTTTTTCAACATACTATACTATGAAGATTTTTGGTGAAATTTTTCAACATACTTTACTATGACTTTTTTTCATGAAATCTATTGACGTTATACTATGACTTTTTTTCATGACATTTTTTGACATACTATACTATGACTTTTTTTTCATGAAATCTTCGACATTCTATGCTATGACTTTGTTTCATTAAATTTTTCAACATACTATCCTATGAATTTTTTTCATTAAATTATTCGACATACTAAACTATGACCTTTTCATGAATTTCTTCGACACACTATACTATGACTTTTTTTCATGAAATCTTTCCAAATATTATACTATGACTTTTTTTCATGACATTTTTCAACACACTTTACTATGAATATTTTTCAACATACTATACTATGAAGTTTTTTGTTGACATTTTTCAACATACTATACTATGACTTTTTTTTCATTACATTTTTCAACATACTATACTATGACTTTTTTTCATGAAATTTATTGACATGTTATACTATGACTTTTTTTCATGACATTTTTTGACATACTTTACTATGAATTTTTTTCAACATACTATATTATGAAGTTTTTTGTTGACATTTTTCAACATACTATACTATGACTTTTTTTCATGAAATTTTTCAACATACTATACTATGACTTTTTTTCATGAAATTTTTTCAACATACTACACTATGAAGTTTTTTGGTGAAATTTTTCAACATACTATATTATGACTTGTCTTTGGTGAAATTTTTCAACATACTATATTATGACTTTTTTTGGTGAAATTTTTCAACATACTATACTATGACTTTTTTTCATGAAATTTTTTCAACATACTACACTATGAAGTTTTTTGATGAAATTTTTCAACATACTATATTATGACTTGTCTTTGGTGAAATTTTTCAACATACTATATTATGACTTTTTTTCATGAAATTTTTCAACATACTTTACTATGACTTTTTTTGGTGAAATCTTTCGACATGACTTTTTTTCATGAAATTTTTCGACATATTATACTATGACCTTTTCATGAATTTCTTCGACATACCATACTATGACTTTTTTTCATAAAATTATTCGACATGTTATACTATGACTTTTTTTCATGAAATTTTTCAACATACTTTACTATGACTTTTTTTGGTGAAATTTTTCAACATACTATACTATGACTTTTTTTCATGAAATTTTTTCAACATACTACACTATGAAGTTTTTTGGTGAAATTTTTCAACATACTATATTATGACTTTTTTTCATAAAATTATTCGACATGTTATACTATGACTTTTTTTCATGAAATTTTTCAACATACTTTACTATGACTTTTTTTGGTGAAATTTTTCAACATACTATACTATGAAGATTTTTGGTGAAATTTTTCAACATACTTTACTATGACTTTTTTTCATGAAATCTATTGACGTTATACTATGACTTTTTTTTCATGAAATTTTCGACATTCTATGCTATGACTTTGTTTCATTAAATTTTTCAACATACTATCCTATGAATTTTTTTCATTAAATTATTCGACATACTAAACTATGACCTTTTCATGAATTTCTTCGACACACTATACTATGACTTTTTTTCATGACATTTTTCAACATACTTTACTATGACTTTTTCATGACATTTTTCCAAATACTACACTATGACTTTTTAATGAATCTTTCCAAATAATATACTATGACTTTTTTTCACGAAATTTTTCGACATACTATACTATGACTTTTTTCATGACATTTTTCAACATACTTTACTATGACTTTTTTTTCATGAAATTTTTTCGACATACTATATTATGACTTTTCTTTGGTGAAATTTTTCGACAAACTATGTTATGACTTTTTTTGGTGAAATTTTTCGACATGCTATACTATGACTTTTTTTCATGAAATTTATTTATACTATAACTTTTTTTCATGAAATTTATTGACATGTTATACTATGACTTTTTTTCATGAAATTTTTCGACATACTATACTATGACTTTTTTCATGACATTTTTCAACATACTTTACTATGACTTTTCTTTGGTGAAATTTTTCGACAAACTATGTTATGACTTTTTTTCATGAAATTTTTCAACATACTTTACTATGACTTTTTTTGGTGAAATTTTTCGACATGACTTTTTTTCATGAAATTTTTCGACATACTATACTATGACCTTTTCATGAATTTCTTCGACTTACCATACTATGACTTTTTTTCATAAAATTATTCGACATGTTATACTATGACTTTTTTTCATGAAATTTTTCAACATACTTTACTATGACTTTTTTTGGTGAAATTTTTCAACATACTATACTATGACTTTTTTTCATGAAATTTTTTCAACATACTTTACTATGACTTTTTTTCATGAAATCTATTGACGTTATACTATGACTTTTTTTCATGACATTTTTTTGACATACTATACTATGACTTTTTTTTCATGAAATTTTCGACATTCTATGCTATGACTTTGTTTCATTAAATTTTTCAACATACTATCCTATGAATTTTTTTCATTAAATTATTCGACATACTAAACTATGACCTTTTCATGAATTTCTTCGACACACTATACTATGACTTTTTTTCATGACATTTTTCAACATACTTTACTATGACTTTTTCATGACATTTTTCCAAATACTACACTATGTTTTTTTAATGAATCTTTCCAAATAATATACTATGACTTTTTTTCACGAAATTTTTCGACATACTATACTATGACTTTTTTCATGACATTTTTCAACATACTTTACTATGACTTTTTTTGGTGAAATTTTTCAACATACTATACCATGACTTTTTTTTCATGAAATTTTTTCGACATACTATATTATGACTTTTCTTTGGTGAAATTTTTCGACAAACTATGTTATGACTTTTTTTCATGAAATTTTTCAACATACTATACTATGAAGATTTTTGGTGAAATTTTTCAACATACTTTACTATGACTTTTTTTCATGAAATCTATTGACGTTATACTATGACTTTTTTTCATGACATTTTTTGACATACTATACTATGATTTTTTTTCATGAAATCTTCGACATTCTATGCTATGACTTTTTTTCATGAAATTTTTTCAACATACTACACTATGAAGTTTTTTGGTGAAATTTTTCAACATACTTTACTATGACTTTTTTTGGTGAAATTTTTCGACATGACTTTTTTTCATGAAATTTTTCGACATGTTATACTATGACTTTTTTTCATGAAATTTTTCAACATACTATACTATGACTTTTTTTCATGAAATTTTTCAACATACTTTACTATGACTTTTTTGGTGAAATTTTTCAACATACTATACTATGACTTTTTTTCATGAAATTTTTCAACATACTTTACTATGACTTTTTTTGGTGAAATTTTTCAACATACTTTACTATGACTTTTTTTCATGAAATCTATTGACGTTATACTATGACTTTTTTTCATGACATTTTTTGACATACTATACTATGACTTTTTTTTCATGAAATCTTCGACATTCTATGCTATGACTTTGTTTCATTAAATTTTTCAACATACTATCCTATGAATTTTTTTCATTAAATTATTCGACATACTAAACTATGACCTTTTCATGAATTTCTTCGACACACTATACTATGACTTTTTTTCATGAAATCTTTCCAAATATTATACTATGACTTTTTTTTCATTACATTTTTCGACATACTATACTATGACTTTTTTTCATGACATTTTTCAACACACTTTACTATGAATATTTTTCAACATACTATACTATGAAGTTTTTTGTTGACATTTTTCAACATACTATACTATGACTTTTTTTTCATTACATTTTTCGACATACTATACTATGACTTTTTTTCATGAAATTTATTGACATGTTATACTATGACTTTTTTTCATGACATTTTTTGACATACTTTACTATGAATTTTTTTCAACATACTATATTATGAAGTTTTTTGTTGACATTTTTCAACATACTATACTATGACTTTTTTTCATGAAATTTTTCAACATACTATACTATGACTTTTTTTCATGAAATTTTTTCAACATACTACACTATGAAGTTTTTTTGTGAAATTTTTCAACATACTATATTATGACTTGTCTTTGGTGAAATTTTTCAACATACTATATTATGACTTTTTTTGGTGAAATTTTTCAACATACTATACTATGACTTTTTTTCATGAAATTTTTTCAACATACTACACTATGAAGTTTTTTGATGAAATTTTTCAACATACTATATTATGACTTGTCTTTGGTGAAATTTTTCAACATACTATATTATGACTTTTCTTTGGTGAAATTTTTCGACAAACTATGTTATGACTTTTTTTCATGAAATTTTTCAACATACTTTACTATGACTTTTTTTGGTGAAATCTTTCGACATGACTTTTTTTCATGAAATTTTTCGACATACTTTACTATGACTTTTTTTGGTGAAATTTTTCAACATACTATACTATGACTTTTTTTCATGAAATTTTTTCAACATACTACACTATGAAGTTTTTTGGTGAAATTTTTCAACATACTATATTATGACTTTTTTTCATAAAATTATTCGACATGTTATACTATGACTTTTTTTCATGAAATTTTTCAACATACTTTACTATGACTTTTTTTGGTGAAATTTTTCAACATACTATACTATGAAGATTTTTGGTGAAATTTTTCAACATACTTTACTATGACTTTTTTTCATGAAATCTATTGACGTTATACTATGACTTTTTTTTCATGAAATTTTCGACATTCTATGCTATGACTTTGTTTCATTAAATTTTTCAACATACTATCCTATGAATTTTTTTCATTAAATTATTCGACATACTAAACTATGACCTTTTCATGAATTTCTTCGACACACTATACTATGACTTTTTTTCATGACATTTTTCAACATACTTTACTATGACTTTTTCATGACATTTTTCCAAATACTACACTATGACTTTTTAATGAATCTTTCCAAATAATATACTATGACTTTTTTTCACGAAATTTTTCGACATACTATACTATGACTTTTTTCATGACATTTTTCAACATACTTTACTATGACTTTTTTTCATGAAATTTTTTCGACATACTATATTATGACTTTTCTTTGGTGAAATTTTTCGACAAACTATGTTATGACTTTTTTTGGTGAAATTTTTCGACATGCTATACTATGACTTTTTTTCATGAAATTTATTTATACTATAACTTTTTTTCATGAAATTTATTGACATGTTATACTATGACTTTTTTTCATGAAATTTTTCGACATACTATACTATGACTTTTTTCATGACATTTTTCAACATACTTTACTATGACTTTTCTTTGGTGAAATTTTTCGACAAACTATGTTATGACTTTTTTTCATGAAATTTTTCAACATACTTTACTATGACTTTTTTTGGTGAAATTTTTCGACATGCTATACTATGACTTTTTTTCATGAAATTTATTGACATGTTATACTATAACTTTTTTTCATGAAATTTATTGACATGTTATACTATGACTTTTTTTTCATGAAATTTTTCGACATTACTTTTTCATGAAATTTTTCGACATATGACTGACTTTTTTTCATGATGTTTCATGATTTTTTCATGAATGTTATGAAAAAAAGTCATAGTATAACATGTCGAATAATTTCACCAAAAAAAGTCGTATGTTGAAAAATTTCATGAAAAAAGTCATAATACAGTATGTCGAAAGATTTCACCAAAGAAAAGTCATAATATAGTATGTTGAAAAATTTCATGAAAAAGTCATAGTAAAAATGTCATGAAAAAAGTCATAGTATAACGTCAAATAATTTCACCAAAAAAAGTCATAGTATGTTAAAAAATTTCATGAAAAAAGTCATAATACAGTTTGTCGAAAGATTTCACAAAAAAAAGTCATAATATAATATGTTGAAAAATTTCACCAAAAAAAGTCATAACGTAGTTTGTCGAAAAATTTCACCAAAGAAAAGTCATAATATAGTATGTTGAAAAATTTCACCAAAGAAAAGTCATAATATAGTATGTTGAAAAATTTCATGAAAAAAAGTCATAGTATAAAATGTCGAAAAATGTCTTGAAAAAAAGTCATAGTATAACATGTCAAAAACTTATGAAAAAAAGTCATAGTATAGTATTTGGAAAAATTTTCAAACATACATTTTTCAACATACCATACTATGACTTTTCTTTGGTGAAATTTTTCAACATACTATGACTTTTCTTTGGTGAAATTATTCGACATACTATTCTATGTTTTCATGAAATCTTTCCAAATACTATACTATGACTTTTTTTCATGACATTTTTCGACATACTATACTATGACTTTTTTTCATTACATTTTTCGACATACTTTACTATGACTTTTTTTTCAACATACTATACTATGAAGTTTTTTGGTGATATTTTTCAACATACTATATTATGACTTTTCTTTGGTGAAATTCTTCGACAAACTATGTTATGATTTTTTTTTCATGACATTTTTCAACATACTATACTATGACTTTTCTTTGGTGAAATTTTTCAACATGTTATACTATGACTTTTTTTCATGAAATCTTTCCAAATATTATACTATGACTTTTTTTTCATTACATTTTTCGACATACTATACTATGACTTTTTTTCATGACATTTTTCGACACACTTTACTATGAATTTTTTTCAACATACCATACTGTGAAGTTTTTTGTTGACATTTTTCAACATACTATACTATGACTTTTTTTGGTGACATTTTTCGACATACTATACTATGACTTTTTTTCATGAAATTTATTGACATGTTATACTATGACTTTTTTTCATGACATTTTTTGACATACTATACTATGACTTTTTTTCCTGAAATTTTTCGACATACTTTACTATGACTTTTTTTGGTGAAATTTTTCAACATACTATACTATGACTTTTTTTCATGAAATTTTTTCAACATACTACATTATGAAGTTTTTTGGTGAAATTTTTCAACATACTATATTATGACTTGTCTTTGGTGAAATTTTTCAACATACTATATTATGATTTTTTTTCATGAAATTTTTCAACATACTTTACTATGACCTTTTCATGAATTTCTTCGACATACCATACTATGACTTTTTTTCATAAAATTATTCGACATGTTATACTATGACTTTTTTTCATGAAATTTTTCAACATACTTTACTATGACTTTTTTTGGTGAAATTTTTCAACATACTAAACTATGAAGATTTTTGGTGAAATTTTTCAACATACTTTACTATGACTTTTTTTCATGAAATCTATTGACGTTATACTATGACTTTTTTTCATGACATTTTTTGACATACTATACTATGACTTTTTTTTCATGAAATTTTCGACATTCTATGCTATGACTTTGTTTCATTAAATTTTTCAACATACTATCCTATGAATTTTTTTCATTAAATTATTCGACATACTAAACTATGACCTTTTCATGAATTTCTTCGACACACTATACTATGACTTTTTTTCATGACATTTTTCAACATACTTTACTATGACTTTTTCATGACATTTTTCCAAATACTACACTATGTTTTTTTAATGAATCTTTCCAAATAATATACTATGACTTTTTTCATGACATTTTTCAACATACTTTACTATGACTTTTTTTGGTGAAATTTTTCAACATACTATACCATGACTTTTTTTCATGAAATTTTTTCGACATACTATATTATGACTTTTCTTTGGTGAAATTTTTCGACAAACTATGTTATGACTTTTTTTCATGAAATTTTTCAACATACTTTACTATGACTTTTTTTCATGAAATTTATTGACATGTTATACTATAACTTTTTTTCATGAAATTTATTGACATGTTATACTATGACTTTTTTTCATGAAATTTATTGACATGTTATACTATAACTTTTTTTCATGAAATTTATTGACATGTTATACTATAACTTTTTTTCATGAAATTTATTGACATGTTATACTATGACTTTTTTTCATGAAATTTTTCGACATACTATACTATGACTTTTTTTCATAAAAGTTTTTGACATACTATACTATGACTTTTTTTTCATTAAATTATTCGACATACTAAACTATGACCTTTTCATGAATTTCTTTGACACACTATACTATGACTTTTTTTTATAAAATCTTTCGACATAATATACTATGACTTTTTCATAAAAATGTTCAACATACTATACTATGACTTTTTTCATTAAATTATTTGACATGATATACTATGACTTTTTTTTTTTTTTTTTAAAATACTTTTTCCCATAGACTTACATTGGTAAAGAGACGTCTGTAACTCAGCGGATAATTTTTTTTTAGGTGAATCAACTCCCCAGTACGAACACTGTAATAGTCCTTATTTAAAATTAAGTTTTTAAAGTTGTAAAACGCACTAACGGCTGAATCCAGAGTTATTTCCTTTCCTCCGTTCATGTGAGGGAGACCCAGACCGAGGCTGGAGCGCCAAGCCGTGACGACGGCGTGACGTTGGGACTCCATGAACCGAGTCATGTGACTGATCGAACGCTACCCTGCCAAGATCCAGGTACTTTTCCAGACGGAAGTCGAACCATTTAGGCTTCATGCTCCAATGAGCATGGAATGACCGGGGCCCCGCCTCCAACGCTGGATCCAGTTCTCTTCATACATCCATGGTGTGTCCTCGCTCATTGCTCCTCAGAGATCCCTCCTCGCTCCTCGTTCCTTTGTGCAGAAATAAGAGCTTTGGGACGATCTTCAAGATGGCGCACCAGAACAACCTCCGGTTCAAACGAGGAGCGAGGAAACGGCCCACTTCCAATCCGGTCCCTCCACCCTCGACCTCTGTGGTGGAGTGAACTCCGTTTGTAGTCACACTCACAGCTCAATGAAGTTCCTTCTTTAAGGTGGAGGGTATAAATACAGCAACCACTTTGGGACGAACTTCCCTCTCTCCTGCAAGGAAATAAATATCAGAATCAGAAATACTGTATTAATCCCCGGGGAGGGGGGCAATTTTTGTTTTGCTCCTGTTCTAGAATATAAATATAAATATATAAAAATAGAGAAAATATAAATAAGAAATATATATAACAACAAATGACGTATGCAAATAATATAAATGCACGCATTTATAACAATGCAAGAAGAGTGTAAAATAAGAATATTAGTTTAAATGTTCTGTATAAATACATGCAGTGTTAATGCCAGCATAGACGAGATTATTGCACAACTTAATTATTGCACTAAATTATTGCACTGTTAAATCAGTGTTGCACAGTTGAAGATATGATAAATTATGGAGTTATAGCTCCTGATAGGGGTACAAATTATAAATATATAAATATGTAAAAATATAAATATGTTTACCGGCTGGTAAATATAAAAAATGTGAAAAAATAAAAATATATTTCTACACTAGACAAGGGTATATTAGATCCTAAATACAATTGGAATTGGGCCAACGACAAATAAGAGAATTGAGATGCACCTCCAGATGCTCAGTCCTCCTCCTGACCTGCACACAGAGGCTTTTTACATTTCCTTCTTTAGTTGGATGCAGTTTAGTATAAAGTCCTTGCTGGCTGCTTTAGTATCTCAGCTATCAGTCCCTCTGCTGTCCTCACCTTCACCTTCTCATCTTCAGACAGATGTCTGGATTGTTCCGCATGTTTTGTCTCGAGGTGAAAGCTGAAGTTGAGCTCTTTGAATGTTTGAATGCAGCCACGTGTTCGATGCAAACTATAAAGGACGCGCACAGTTTTACCGCCGAACTCCGCGAACAACTACTCAGCAGTCTCTGACTTATTAAAGCTCTACAGTCGCCTCAGCCTGACTCTCTTTAGAGCTCATGTGTTGCAGTTAACTCGAACAGACAGTAGATCTCAGCTCGCCTCATCATCAGGTGACTCTACTTCAAAACCTCACTTACGTCAATTTTCAAAATGTGTCAAGTGTGACAGGAAGAAGCACAATCACCATACAAGAGCGTTTCAAAATAAAAGCTATTTTCTTGAGTGTTTTTTTTTTGGCTGTAACGCAGAGGGCCAGAGGGCCAGAGGGCAAGGACCGCAGAGGGCCACGGGGCCAAGACCGCAGAGGGCCATAGGGCCAGAGGGCCAGGACCGCAGAGGGCCAGAGGGCCAGGACCACAGAGGGCCAGGACCGCAGAGGGCCAGAGGGCCAGGACCACAGAGGGCCAGGACCACAGAGGGCCAGAGGGCCAGAGGGCCAGGACCGCAGAGGGCCAGGACCGCAGAGGGCCAGAGGGCCAGAACCGCAGAGGGCCAGAGGGCCAGGACCGCAGAGGGCCAGAGGGTCAGAGGGCCAGCAGCCCTACAAACACAAAAATCTGTCACTGAGTGAGAGCTATTGTTTATGTTCGTTTAAGTTACGTTACGTTGTGCTTCATATTGTGTTACCGTGCATTCACAACAAGCACAAAGCTCATTTTCGCCTCACTCTCCTCCAGAAATAACCTGTTGCTGCTTTGTACATGTTGGTGAAGTCTCAGATATGTCAAAAAAACAAACGCCATTGTGCTTGCGTTCATAACGTCACCCGGCGGCGAGCTGTATTCACATACTGTATCTGTATCTAGCAGACACACGTCGCTACTGAACCCAAAATAAACAGACTGAGCTGTGATTTAAATGCAATAAACAGATCAAAATGATGCCGAAATAACAACAAAATGATGCTGATTAGTAAGAAGTCTATATTCATGCTTTGTCAAGTCTGTCCGGAAGACGACAAGCAAACAACTTTTAAAATGCTTGTTTTCTGAATGGAGTCTGGATCGATCAGTACCAGGCTATGCTAACATCGTTTGCTGCTCCATTAAAACTCCATCTAGGAAGAAATACGGCACCAACACCGTCAGTGATGACATCAACTTTTGAGTATATATTGTTACACACCACTTGTATGATGAATGCTTTTGATACACATGCTTTAATACAAAACTGAAATACTTTTAACCTTGCATGATGTATGTCATGCTAGTACCTTTTCACCTTGTATAACATGTATAATATGCTGACTAGTAAATGTTATCATTTAATATTACTGAATGTCATTTAGTTCATTATAAGTTTCAATCAAACATTAAGATATAAGTGGAAAAAAACTGTTCACAAAACATGATAGACATGACCTCTGACTATTGGTGGAACAATTACAGACATATACTGAGACCTCCCGGGCCGGGCAGAACCATCACGAGGGCCACAACATTTAACAAACTGTGCATTAATCCATTGTAATGCAGCAACCACAAAACCTCCCAAGTAATTGAATCTTGCAGGCTAAAAAATTAACTTTATAAGCTTCAGTGTTTATGGCGGATGTACAGGGTTGCATTAAATCATACCCGTGGCCCGTGATAATGTGTCCACCTGCTGCACACACAGAGAGCCCAGTATCAGTGATTACTATCAATAAACTATTGGTAAAAAAGATAAAGCTCTGGAGAACAATAATGTTCTCTCTGTTTATATGATGGTGCATGATTAATGTTTTGCTCTCATTTATTCATAAACATCTTCCCAGTCTGCAGTTTTTTTCTGCTCACAGGCTGCGGAAACTTTCTCACTTAGATAAATCATTGTTTCAAATTAGTGTTGTGTTATACACACTTTGGGTTGAGGAATATACGTACTCCATGAGGCCATGTTCAGGTCGGGAAGGGGATTTAAAGGACACAAAGAAAACCAATCACTCTTAGACATTGTGTCATATTGATTTATGACTGCTATTATATACTCCTCTACCCGTTCCGTACATCCATGTACACAGACCTTTGTCACAGTATATGATGTGACACAGAGGGTGTCATTAGAGAGTATGAATATAGCCAACTTGGGGGAGATAAATCAATGTTCTGTTCAGAGAAACATTTCACTCTGGGCCTTGTAACGTTATTGATTTAGGTAACACATCGTGTTCCAACTGTGGCTTTAATTCATCTGAAAAAAAAATATATCTTGAATACTCTCAGATATGTTTATTTATTTTCATTTGGCTTTTTGAGCTTTAGCTTCTTTTATAAGATCCAGTTCTTATAACAACAACAAAAAAAGCAGACTGTGAGAAGCACAGCTTCTCAGAGATGTTTACTTGCTTGACCGCATGATGTAAGCGATGACAGGGGAGAGAGATGGAAGTGAGGGGCTTAACAGAGGGACAGAGGGGAAGACACTTTTAATGTCCATCAGCGTGGGGATGTTTGGGTAACGCTGGTTTCCGTGGCGACAAAGCGAACAGCAAATACACTAAGAGAGAGAGGGAGAGAGAGAGAGAGAGGGAGACAAGTTGGGATTCTGGTTTTACAAATACCTCCTTGAGTGCTTTGTTGAGATGTAGCCACTGTGTTTTGCTCACAGCCTGTTAGCATGTGTGTGTGTGTGTGTGTGTGTGTGTCTGTGTGTGGGTTTACATGCATCAGGATGTTGGATATTACATTCACACCCTCACACGCAAATAAATAGGCGAGCCAGAATACAGGGGGAAACTGAATAATAATTTGTTTCACTGGCAGCTATTCAAACTTACAGTCTGTCACACTAGCGTTGTGCAGAGCGAGCAGAATGCAGAATCTGATGGCAAATATTTGGTGTGCACTGCAATAAATTCAATCTGCAACTTATTTCTGACTACACAGATGAGATTTATTGTAGGGCAGATCTGAGATCACAGTACAAATGATATCATTTCATCTCCTCTGCCTCTCCTTTGTGCTCACTGGCTGCTCTGATTTGTGTGATAAATGAGTGAGTAAAGTAAATGTGTGTGTAGGTTGTGTGCTTTTTGCTCATCTTACGTCTTAAGCAACTATACAGTATATATGTGTGTGTATGTGTGGCAGCGTTATCTCTTCCTCATTCAAGTCATGTCACAGGCCAGACACCATTGTCAGGAGAGGCTTTCATCCGCTGACTTCAGATGTGCCTGTCATCCAGTCCAATTATACAGAGAGAAATAGGTATTGTTACACTCTGGGGATTGATTCAAGACAAAATAGAAAAGTGAAGATAAGACTACACAGTCTTCTATGGCTCGGAGTCACACACACACACTTGCTCTCGCACACAGATGTGAAATCACATGGACGAGCGACTTCAATATCTCGGTGATAACAAATCCTTACAAGGTAGCACGGCCTCACTAAAGTGTGTGGCAGGTTGGTTACAGTAATTTGAAATGGTGAGGGATCGAGTGTTACACCTCCGCCTCGGCTTCATCGTCGGGGTGATAGACTGGCTTTTTTATGGAGATAACTCCGGGCTGATGGAGCAGCTGAGCAACACCGGGCTTAAGACGACTTCAACCTGCTGCCGAGAGCGGTTCAGAGCCACTCGAGCATCAGTCGGCATCGCTGACACGAACAGTCTCGTTTCACCACCTTCCCTACTGCTCTTTTTTGGCTCTTCTCACTTTCTTACAATGCCAGAAAAAAAATGTCAAGAACCACCACTTACCTCCAACCACTCATGGGGAACAGCTCCAATTTATTTAATACCACCCTGCCACTGCACTCAGATCATGTCTTGCTGCCATGTGAGTCATTGTTAGGCATTCAGAGACTGTAGAGAGAGACTGAGGCACTGTGCTTCCAAACTGTTGAAATATTGTGTGAACTCAACAAAAAGTTTGCTCTTCTTCTTTCAGGCCTTGTTTTAAATGTGCTGCACTATCAGGACGCTGAATGATTAAGAGGGGAAACAAAAGTTCAGCCTCCCCTAGAGGCTCCATTTACCTCATCCGTCATTTCATTAAGTTTGTCAGGTGTGTCCTCATATACACACGAGTTGTGACAGCTCAAGATGGCAGACGTCTCAGTTTAGACAATCCCCTTATGTGTAGTCAACCCTGCGTCTCATTCCAGCCTCCAGTGTCCTTGCTCCTGATACTGATTCACTGATGTGGAACGCTGTTGGCTGAGATGCTGGAGGGCATGGGGAGAAGGGATTTGCTCCTCGGCTAAGTATTTTCTCTGTGCTGTGCCACGAGAGGAGATTTAAACTCTTATATATATATAGATATATATATACACTTTCAAATGGGCACGCACACACACACACAGATAACACACACACATCTGTTTTCCTGCCATCAATCTCCTGAATCCACCCAGGTTGTTGTGAAAGTGATAAATTCAGCCATTTAATATCCATAATTAATAATTTATTACACACGGCGCGCCACAGATTTAGATTAGGTAGTATTTTATCGAGGTAACAGTTGTACCCTTGAAGGTCATTCTGAATGTTTTTCATTATCGCTTCCTGAGTTTACATCCGATACAGCTGAGCAATTACTTACAGATAATGGGACTGAATGATATTATTGGGTAGAAAATTAGGGTTGCGTGAAACATATTTTACAATGTTTTGTCTCTGACTCTAAACTATATTTCTTTTCTCTAATTAAGTAACCTGTGAGGACTGGGCATTGCCGTATGGTTTCAGATGCCTACAACAGCCTCAGATATGCCCCCACAGTTGATTCAAAACCCGTATCTCAGTAGTATAAATATCTTTTTAAAAGGTCTGTTAGAAAATAGCTGCACACAGTAAAGAAAGGCTGTGGACTATTTCACCAGGTAGACAATAAAGAAATAGGTTTCAATTCAACATTTATGTATTAAAGGGATAGTTTAGGTCAAAGTTGTGGGGGCTGCCAGCGCAAAATAAACCTCACACATTTAGAAAAACTGTTGAAGTTTAAAAATACACAATCCTTCCAGGTATAGTTTGCGTGTTTTGAAGTGGGGTTCTATCAGCTACTTATCCATAGTAGGTGACGTCGGCATGCCTCAGAAAGAGGAGAAACAGACAGGGGCACCGGCACCAGAGCAAAGCACTGTACTGCTGTGGACGGGGATGGCAGAAAAAAATATTTTAGCCACCTACAAGAAAGGCTCTCCTAAAAAAAAAAAATCAATATCCGTTTAAATGTACACTATATTTAGAATATTTTCAACGTTTTATCTCGCCGTCAGACAGCCCTCTCCTTCTCCTTTCTGAAGGGGAACTGAAACAAATCTATGCTCTCTCCAAAGTCAGCAGCTCAGATGACAAAAAACAGTATGGATACGTTTCACTTTCACTTCAGTTCGCTGTCGGAAAATATTCTAAATATAGCGTACACTTAAACGGATATGAATTATTTTTAGGTGAACCGTCTTTTAGGTGGTTTCTGCCATCCCCGTCCACAGCACTGTATTGCTTTGTTCCGGTGCCGGTGCTCCTGTCTGTTCTTCGATGCTGGGGGCACGCCGACGTCATCTACTGGAAGTAATACACCTAATATGTATAAGTACCTCACACAACCCCACTTCAAAACACCCAAACTATACCTTTAAGCACTGTGGAGTTTTAAACGTCATCAGTTTTTCTAGATGTGTGAGGTATATTTTCAGATGCACTTGCAGCCCCCACACTCAGCACAGTGTTTAATCAATTAGAAAATCACAATATTCTGAGTAATCAACTCAAACACAGAATTAGCACGCACTATTGTCGCTATCACAGTTTAAGCAACAACAGTTTTATTTTTGTCGAGCTGCTGCATAGCCATTAGTCGAGAAGTCAAACAGCTTACTGCTGACGGCCAATGAGAAGTGAACAGAGGAGGCTTTCCCTGATGCACAAAACTGGCTCTGTGGATTTTTTTTTTTCCTCTTCTCTTTTTGTAGTGAATAAATGTAAGTGAACCAAGTTATCTCGCTGTCATCCCCCCTCCTCTCTCCCTCCCTACGCCTGTCTTTCTCCTCTCTGTGTGTCTCTGAAATACACACATACTCCCTTGCACAAAGGAGGGAAAGTGTCACTATGGAAACAAGGAGGCGAGATTCTAAAAGCTACCTCTTGAGACGAGAGTTAAGACAACAAAAAGGAGTCCACAGTGTGAGTGGCAGAAAAAGCAGCAATATACACAGCATCTATACTTCTCCCTGCCTGTTCTGCCGCCGCCGATGTCATCATCAAGCCGCCGCGTCGACCCCTTTACATCACTGTTTTGTGCCTTTACCAAACTGTGTACATCTGTGTCTGTGTGCAGACATGGATGTGCATTTTAATATACTCTGCTGCCTTTCTGCTAGAGGACGGAGGCTGGTGCTGTGTCTACATTTAAATGCATGTGGCTCCTTGGATGACTCTGTGTGTGTGTGTGTGTGTGTGTGTGTGTGCGTGGGTCTGGGTGTAATATGCACCACACATTTCTTTAATAGGGCTAATCCATTTTAATCCCACCTGCCACTGTTACCTTACAATGATGAATGTAAGCCTAAATGAGTTGAGACGCAGAGAAATGCCCGCGGGACACAGAGGAGGAGGCTGGGAGGTAGATGTAAGTCTCTATATGTGTGTGTGCGTGCGTTCAAGCTCATGCACGTACATTTATTAAGGTTTCTGCAGCAGCTGAAACAGGTTTTTCCTCCCTGCTCTGTTCAAGGCTATTTTGTGTGGGTCTGCAGGGTCAGTGCTGTCCTTAGTGATGTCTCCTTCAGCCGTAATCAGCACCACGGACAGCAACACCGATCTCCACCACCGCAGGCACCACAGCAGGCATCCATCTCAATAGACTCAAAGAGGCTCCCTCTGCTTCGCGCCTTTCCTTTTTCATTCCTGCAGATCTAAAGAATCGGATAGGTGAAAGCAGGCTGCCCATTAGGCTTCGGTCTTGATGTACACTCCTCCAATCCTTGATCTTTAACAGGGATGGAGAGGAGACGCAGGAAGAAAAGGGGAAGAGGGGGAGCTAATTGTGAAAGACCTGCAGGCAACCACATCTATTAATAAAACCTCTAATGGAAAACTCCTAGTGGATAAGTTTCCTCTGGGGTGACACATTCACATGCTTGATTATGAGGAGGTAAAATACAGTGGGAGTCCAGGCTGCCGTGAATAGTCAAGTCCTTGTTTAGCACTTGTTACTGTGTATAGAGCCACAGCTTTTAGTGCCAGTGTCTCTCACGTGTGCTGGCTTTGAAAAATAGTAGCAATATGTGGAAGCAAATGAAAGCGAGAGAATAGGAGGAGAGATACAAAAAAACAGGAGTAGGGGAGGGAGAGATAGGAGGAGTATACTGTACAGAGAGAGTGAGTGGCTAAGTTTGGGTGAGAGAGACAGAGAGAGAGAGAGAGAGCGAGGGAGAGAGAGAGAGAGACAGAGAGAGAGAGAGAGAGAGAGGAGAGAGAGAGAGAGAGAGAGAGAGAGGGTGCGGGAGGGGAAAACCTCCTCTCTGAAAGGGATGATGTCAGTCTCTGCAGCTGAGCCCCGGTCCACGACTCGATAGGGTGAAGAGACTCTCTCCTCTGGAAACAGGCTGGCAGGCACAACCACATCCTCCACAAAGAGGGAGAGACAGGGGTGAGGGACAAACAGAGAAGGGGAGAAGCAGGGGAGAGTCTGGTGAATGAAATCCTGCAGGTACGTATGCCACGCTGTCATCCATCTCTGAGTTCATTCATTAGTGCCTTTTCGTCGCCTGCTGCCTGCCATTCATTACGCTTTAGATTGCTGCCAGCGTCTCATTTGTTCAAAGTAATTATCATGTTTTTTAGAATGTGTCACAGAAAACCTCGGGAGTGTGTGAATGTGCGTGTGTGTGTGTGTGTGTGTCTGTGTGCACTTCTATATCCAAGCCTGTCTGTGTGAATTTGTGTGGGTGTGTATATTTTAGCGGGGGTGAGGAAGAAGAGTGCTCACTGTAAATGAGGGGGCACACACACACACACACACACACACACACACACACACACACACAAGCATTAGTGGAAAGTTTTTAATGAAGAGGAAACTGCTGTATCGAGTCCTCTGGGGAGGAAAACAGCTTCAATTATTCAAATCCAAATCAGATTTGGGGTCCCCAGAGCAGAGGGCATGGCAGAGATTTCAGATGAGACTATAGGGATTTTGTGCGAAGATAACCTATCGTCATTGGGGGGGGGGGACAAAGCTTTATTTGTCTGTGGCGTCATTGTTATAGAGCTCTTCCTCTGTCTACATAAGGGATTTGCCAGGGAGGGTAAAGCAATGCCTTCTGGGATACCGGTGGTCAGACAGGTGACATAGCTGTGGTGAGTCATCCTGTAAAAATCTGTACCTGACACCTCTGCCTCCCACTTTAGATTACAGGTTTGCTTATTTACAAAGGGGGCTAATGTCATCGTCAAGTGTTAATTCATGTTACCCCCCCAGCCAGCCCTGTAGGATATGTTCTACTAGAAGAATTGATTTTTCTGTTGCTCAGATTAGTTATGAATGTCGGTCAGATAACAGCGCGTGCAGGGTCACATTCAACATAAGAGACAACATTGACCAAAAGGATAAAAATGAGTCTTTGTGTTGGAGAATCCTGCACAGCCAGGACTTAGATATATATATAGATCTATATATATATGTATATATATGTGTGTGTCCTTTCCCTTCTCTGTCTAATGAACTCACAGGCCATCAGACAAAAAAAAAAAGAAGAAAGAGAGAGAGAGAGAGAGAGAGAGAGAGAGAGAGCAGGTCACAGACACATTTCAGCAGCAGCCATCCATTTACACACTCAGGCTGTTGGCACGCCACTCAATTAGTCACAGCGTGGATTACACTCCACGAGGGGCTCGGGGAGAGAATCACACTGGAAATCCAATTTTGTGCCACATCAAATGTCAGGGTAGATCCTTCAGATTGTCTGTGATAACCACAGAGACAGCGGGAGGAGAAGCCGAGGGAGGTGGAGGTGGAGGTGGAAGAGGAGGAGGAGGAGGGGATGAAGGTTGGCGGAGGAGTAATAAGGGGCAGTGAAGGAGTCTCAGAGGGACAAGAGGCATCCCTTCTGACCAGCGGTATATATATATATATATATAAAGGGGTTATTTGTACTCTATGTTTGGTCTATGTGCAATATGGACAATTCTCATAAGCATGATTGGTTGAAATGTGATGCCAGGAAGAGCAATCAAGAGATTAGACTTCTTACCTGCTGATTTTCTCTGTAGTCTGTCATTGAACGGAAGGATTTCACTCCAGCGGCGTAGAGGAGTGGAATGGATCTGTAGGAAAGAAGTAGAAATAGAATTCATTTTTGGCTCCTCGTGTATAATTAGAAAATGATACTTGCAACCAATCCAGCTATATAGAAAACTAAGTGTGCGTAACAAACTTTGTTCAAAATCAGCTGTGTGTCACCTGTGAGGCAGAAGACACCTGCTGTTGGGCGCAGTGTTCCAGCCACTGCAGACACACACACACACACACACACACACACACATACACACACACCAGCAGGCTTTCATTTGTTTGCATAGCCCCTGCAGAGCAACCCCATTTATTCCAGTAAACCTGGAACATCAAACAGGTACTTTTAGCTATTGTGTGTACAGCCTGTTCCCTCTCTGGTGCCGACTGGAATGACAAATGGTTGAGTAGATAAAGGCTCCGTTGGCAGCGAGGGACTGCGACTTCCTGCTGAGAGGCCGGACTAGGTTGATTAGGAAATCCAAAGGCTGCTTGACTTTACTTTAATGTTCCGTCTCACGTATTATCATCATCTCGTCACTATGATTTCTTTTCGTCTGCTCATTTACTCAGTGATTTGTTTTGATGTTACTATTGCCCCGCTTCCTTTGACTCCCATTTCAGGTGCCGGTCTACTGGGAGTGTGGTTTACCTGTGTAGTTTTCTCACTGCCGGTGCTCCCATTGGAGGATTTTAAGGGCGTAGGCAGTGGTTTTGATGGTTGTCAGGCAAAATTGGTTTGATGTCTTGATTTCAAAGATTTCTTTGTCCTCTTTGTTCACACCGGGGGGAACGTGTTTATATTGAATTATTCATACACATTCTCGCTGTCGAACACAAATGATTTCAGATATCATCCCAGTGGAAATTCATCACGATCTCCCCATGTGTGTGTGTGTGTGTGTGTGTGTGTGCAGAAAGGGATGCTCAGTCAGTGCTTCCCCTTCATGCGACAAATCCCTCCCTATCCATCCATCTATTTATCTCTGTCTGTGATGGCTGAAGCCTCACATTCCCCAAAGAGGCGACCTCAGTGGCCCCTCAGCCTGTGTGTCATTACCGCTGACCGGTAGCCCATCTCTATCCGCCCCTGATCTCACGACCTCCCTGAGAGGCAGCCAGCTCCACAGAGAGGGGGGGATGGAGCAAAGGGCGAGGGGAGAGAGGAGATGGAAAGGGAGGGAAAACAAGGGAGGAGGAGGAGGGTGGGTGGAAAGGTGAGAGGGCAACAGGAAGGGATGGACGACAGAAAATGGAGAGTGGGGAGAAATGGGGTGAGGTGAACAACTAGGGGAGATGAAAAAGCAGGTGAATGAGATGGAAGGGAAGAGGCAGAAGAGGGGGTTCGTCGCCGAGTAGGAAATTGATGTAGAAGAGAGAACAAAAGCAGGAGAAAAGGAAGAGAAGGAGAAACAGGGTGGCGGCGTATAGGAAAATAGACGGAGGGGGGACCGGAGTGAGAGGGAGAGAGAAGAGATGCTATTTCAAGACCATACTTACTGATAATGTCACTCTACTTCAAAGTGCAAAGCGTTCCTGTCATGCTCCTGTATGACTGTGCCTCTGGAGAATTTCCTCATAGATCAGATGATAAAAGGATGCCTGACAGGAGAGGATGCGTGGGGCTCCCCGCTCACACTCTGTGACACATTCTGGGCTAAACTGTGACAAAACACACTGAGATATCTCTGCTTTAATTGTGTCTTAATCAACACACACAGCTGCTGACCGGAGGAACCTGGAGGAGACTCACAGGAGCAGCGAGGCCGAGCAACACCAGGTAAAACACAGGTGCATTTAAGGATAAAGCATCAGCCATCATTGTTTTGTAATAAATCACCAACATGAATCCAGGAGGAAAACAGATCTGCCTTAAAGAAACTGGCAACATTTAAAAAGCATGTGTCACTGGCTTTCTCTTATGATTGTTCTGTTTGACATGTTAATCGCAGGCATTTCATTTGCATGTCTTGATGGCTCAAATGTCCCTGAAGTCATCAATCATTCAGCTTTCAGGCATCACACTCATCAATGAATCCCTGACTGGCCAAGATTCCTGCAGTGCAACAGATTTAATTTCAAGTTTGGCGAATGAAGCATGCATCCTCTGTCTAATTGAATATTTAATTAGATTTCACTTTTGCAATCTTCACATAGAAACTCTGACTACATTGGAGTCTTTTTGGATATTGTTGGGCTCTTGATTAACTACATACAGTACAACAACAACAACAACAACAGATGGCCGTCCATATTCCTACTCAGACTCTTTTCATTTGGTTTATGCAGTGTGAATCTACAAATCTTTTTATTCATTCAACGGTTTCAATGAAAGGAAGGCATTCCACCAATATCACAACGCATTTTAGCATTTTGTGAACCACTTTGATATTCCCCTGTTGACTCACAACAATATAGCAGTAGATATCTAACAGCAGCTGACAGCAACATAAAGTGTTTCAGCTGGTGTCAGTGAGGGATTCTCAAACAATTCAACCAATGTTCAGCAAATTATTTGCAATTCATACGCAGCTGATCAAAGTTTTCAGCTCCTAATTTGGCACCTTTAGCTAACAAATAGTCCAACGATTGATGCTGCATGATGCATGTATTTATCTATCTATCTACACTGAAGAAAAAACATGTAAACTCTGCTAACATTAACTGCAAGAGCAAATACACATATATACAAAATACTTGTATATACAATATAATTGGTAGCTGTGATCCATTTACAATTACATTGCAATCAGAAAGGCTGAAAATAAAGGGTGTTGAAAAACCTTTTGATTGGCAGTGGATGCCAACTACCGTGATTATCTGCTCCAATTATTATCAATGTACTTGTGTTAGCCATTTGGGAAATATTTAAAGATGTTTAAGTGAAAAGTACGGTACAGTCGATCATGACAGAATATTTCTGAAGCTCATATCTAAAATGTAAAAAATGATTGTAAGTGCTTTATCCAAAAGGTGATGCCTGTAAACAAACTATAATGGATGGAGAGTTATGAGCCTTCATGACAGCTCCTCGTCTGCTTCAAGGAAACGGAGGGTGAATGAACACCTTTAACGTGTCGTTCATGGCTTTTAATGTAACCAAAGGTCAGGATGTGACACATCAGCCAGCAGCATACCTTCATGAATCTGAATTCTATCCTGCCGCATAAAACTTTGATGCACCGAGTGGAGTGGAATAGAGGAGCAGGCAGGGATTCACTGACAGTTATGCTATTTTCTGTTGTCATCAATGAGTCCAAAAATACGGTCTCTGCGGGCGCTGCCAAACCAATATTCCCACTAAATTAATTAGAGAAGTTATTTCAAACACAACAACAACAACACTGTGGTTCTGTTTTCTCCACACTTCCTCTGAACGCCTGCCACGGTCTCTCACGATGGTGTAAGAATCAACACATGGATTATTATTTATTACAGAAAGCACCAATATGTTCATAACACTTCATAAATCTTTGGTGTGATTGTAACCTTGTGACGTATTACTGTAGTTATAAGTCATCCTAATGCATTATGAAGCCTTAGAGCAACTTAAGATGCATGTTATAATGTATGCAAATGCATTTAATGCATCACAGATAACACATTTCCATATGTAAGTTTGTATGTTCCATATGTTCATCATCAACGTATAGACTGATGAGTTTAAGTCTGTTGATCACAGTCTGCTGGTGTTTGGCGTCTTTTAGTGCAGATCTCAATGTCAGTGAGTTAACCATCGAGATGAAGTGATGTATTTGATTCACAGTAGCTGAATGCTTGACAAATAAAACAACATCTTCTTTCTTCCCTCTCTGTCTACTTTCACTCTCTTCCCCTTTATCTATCATCCTCCCATCTTTTCTTACAGCTCTGTTTCTCAGGTTTCATCGTCATTCAGTGTCTGGTGTGAGAACATCGCTCCTCTCCGTGTGTTTCTACCTGAACGCCACTGTGTACTATGGCTTTTTATTCCTATGTGATGATGAAAAATGCTCGCGTAGGGATGGAAGCCATTCTACAGGTGGTGAGAGAGCAACATGACAGAAGCATGACAGAAGCAAGAGCTCCTCGCCGCCGCCGCCGCCGCCTGCTCAACAGTGCTCGGCTAAGACTAACATACGGGTGGATAAATGTGACTGTCTCCTGTTGGATGTTTCCTCCGTAACAGAGATACATTTACGCTCATCTGTCAGATGATGAGTGAGCTCGCTGAAGTGCTGATACGAAGACAAAAAACAAAAAGTCAGACTATGTTGTGTGTGCACCTGTTTTAGCCTCCAGACACAAGCAGCTTCCACTGCTTGCAGTGTTTGATGCATGTGGTGACAGCTGCAGTCCACAGGGATGGAAGTTGGAAACATTTGCAAAACATGTCATGAACAAAAGGAAGAAAAAGATCAAGTAGAGACCAATACAGATCTTTAATAACCAACTATAAAAGAGGCACTTAGTGAACCACTTTACAACTTGCAAGAGGCACCACATATCCCTTTCTCCTCTCTCTCTCTCTCTCTCTCTCTCTCTGATTCTTTTGCACATTATTAAAATAAAACTTTGACATGAAGCATTACACCAAAACAACAATCTACCTACAATATTGTACAATGTAAGATACATACAGTATAAACAAGATAAAGCACCTTTGTTGTAGTAGTAAATACTATTCATAATTAAACATTTGGAGTTACAGACACAGATGATTGAGTTTGTGATTTGTGTGTGGTATTATCAGTGCATGGGAAGAACTCCGAATACAGGTCTTGGGACTGTGATGTCCTTGTATGCACCTGAGTTTATACAATGGAAGCTTTCCTAATTTTGTGTTCTTTCAGCCTACATGTGATGTACTTGGATGCTTTGCACAGTATCTTTAATAAACTACAGAGAACCAGTAAAAACAGTTGGTTGGATGAATGTACTGTAACTGCTACAGATCTCATGTTCCCTTCCGAGGACATTGGCATTCACATTACAATAAAACACAACGTAGCACCAGGTAATGTTTATACAAAAGGCTAATATGATGAATGTCAATGCATTACAGTAAAGTTAAAAAATAATACAAAATGCATATGTTGGAAGCATGTACGAAAAAGGTGCACAGACAATAGTCCAAGTCAGTTGTGATGTCATTTGGTCCTTTTTGCAGAAAAGACTTAAAAACTGATAAGATCGAATGCAACATGCATTTCTTAGAAGAAAATATTATACTGTATTTTCAAGTATTCTTTTTTCTTTCCTTTAGGTAAATGAAATATAATCTCTGAAACAGATAATATCCAACAAAGGAAAAGCAGAAAAAATGAATTTTCCAAACTAGCATATTCATTTTTTGACCCAAAATTCATATCTGCCGTTCGTCCTCACATTTGTGTAATAAAAACACATGTACAAAGAAGACATAAAGTGACTACGTAAGTATTTAAAGATAGCATTTCACAGAAAAGAGCTGTGCAATCTCATTCACCATAATGAATTGTCTTAAACATTTATAACTGTGAAATGTACAGTCTCTTATTCACATATCCCTCGCGCCCCCACTCAGTTCATAGATTCTGATGTGTCCTTCCTTAAAGGAATCTTAAAGCTAGTGAGTTTTTGGCCAAACAGCTGGCTTAGGAGGTGGTTCTGGGACTCTGCTGTCCTGTAGGAATGGCTCTCCATCGACCTAACCCCCATCTTTGGCCTGGATTTATTCAGAGAATTGTTCATGGGAACTGAAGACACTTTAGTAATAGGGGGATGCAGAGGCCGCCCCAGAGGTCCCTTTTTGGCTTTGTAATCCCCGTTAAGTGGACTCACGATCTCAGCTTTCTTTTGTGTGCAGCTGTCAAGCAAGCTCCTTTTTGACTGCAAACCCGAGTTTGAAGTCTTGCACTTGGAGACAATTTTGTTGCTAACGACGTCGTCCCGCACCGAGGACAGCACGGGGTAGTCGTTGGGTCCGTCTGACTTCCTTTGCAGAGAGGGGTTCGCACACTTGCTGGGGCGGAATTTCTTTTTGGGCCGAGAGTCGACGCCAAAGTTCTCCTGCGTGGCCGGAGAGGAAACCCTCTGCAGGCTGTGAGGGGATTTCATGTCTTTCCTCTTCTTCTGTGGTCTCACGGACTCTTTGTCTTCATTTGAGGCTGAAGCGTTGAGGGAAACCTTGGAGTGGAGGACCGGGGTGGACTCCGTGGCCTTCGTGCTGCCGGTCGTGGTGCCGTTTTTAGTGTTGTCAGTTGTTTTGGTCGTGGTGACTTTGTCTTTCGTCTGACTGCTACCTTCCTGCTCGCCACCTTGAGATGAAGCCGTCTGTTTGCTGTCATTATTGGAAGCTTTGGACGTGTGCTGCCACTGCTCGTCATCCCTCTGTTGGTCCATCACGTCTGCAGCTGATTCCTGCTTTGACTCAGGTGTCTCTGAAGTTGTTTGATTTTCTCTTAAGCTGACAGAAGAGTCCTCACCAGGTGGAGGTGAATCGCTTTTTTCAGTCTCAGCTGTGTCACCTTCAGCAGAGCCTTCCTCAGCCTTAACAGCCTGCGTATCCTCACCACCACTACTACTACTACTCTCTTTAGGTGCTGACCACGAGGTCGTCGCTGCTCTAATGCAGACTGACTCATTCTCCTCTTTTACGTCACATGGTTCAGTAATTGATTTCCCATTGCCCTCTTTATCAAGAGGAGGTGAGGCAGCCGGGTCACTTTCCTCTTTCGTGGGCGTAGCAGACTCTGAAGAGCCCATGTGAATACATTTCTCCAGCTCTACGAGTAGTTCAGAGTAGTCCTCAGCAATGTCCTCAGTCTTCACATTTGTGTTGTTTGTGTCGCCGTGGTATTCATTTGCGCTGGTCTGCGTGGAGTCGTCTGCTGTGGACACGGAGGCTTTGGAAGACTCAGAGTTTGGATTTAAGTGCAGCGAGCTCACGCTGGCGATGCCGCTGTCCGAGCTGTTTTCTTGCAGACTGTCAGAAAGAATTCTCCTCTTCTTACTCGCAGGCGATTCACATTCATCTTCTTTGGAGGCAGACACTTTGACAGGTCTGAAGACGCCTCGGAATTTGAAGATTTTGTTCCCCCCCGACAGGTGCTTCTCCATGTGACGATCAAACTGCTCCTTCTTCGAGAAGGTGTAGTTGCAGGTGCTGCAGATGAAGGATTTTTTGATCACGTGCATGACATCGGCACAGAGCTCACAGGTGTAGAGGGTGGTGTGTTTTGAATCCAGCTCGTCGACCTCCTCGTGCGCTCTCTTCAGATGGCCTTTAAGCTGCTGGGCCTCCTGATAAGAGACGGGGCATTGTGACACAGGAAGATCTTTTCCAGATTGTGAACCACTAAATGTCTCTGGAGTTTGAACGGTTTGGGGAATTGTTTCCCGCAGTGGTGGCAGTCTCTCGAGGGGTCTTTGCAGTTGGGATGCATCTCCACACTTTTATGTGTCTCTGTTTTGTGGAGGACCTCGAGTGGGGTTAATGCGCTCTGCTTCCCACCTGCTCCACTGCTACTTTTAGTTCTGTGCACTTTTGGCTCGGCCCCCTCGGAGGTTTTCCCCTCTCCCACGGCGCTGACTGCAGCAGCAGCAGCTTTTTCCTGCTCTTTAGTGGCTTTGCTGGATTCTCTGTTGGCTTTGCTGGGGCGGTGCTGCATGATTGAGGTGATAAAGTTTTTCAACGGCCGTCTCCTGCATGAAGCAGCCCGGTATGCCTAACATGGAGCCTTGAGTCTGACCCCTCCGGGCAAACTGGGTGGCGTGCTCTCGTAAATGCTCGTTGTACATCCACACATCTGATATCTCCTTCAAGCACATCCCACAGGTCCAGATACCCGTCTTGTTCTTGGCGTGTTTCTCCCTCAGATGGTCTCTCAGTTGCTCCCTGGAGCTGAACTTACGCTGGACACACATGTAGCAGGTCGGAGGTGGCGAGGGGTTGTGGGAGAGTTTGTGAAAGTTCAGCTCGCCCAGGGTGAGGAACCAAGTGAAGCACACTTTGCACTTGTACTGCTTATCTTTGACCTTTATTCCTCCATCTTGCCGTTTCCTGCCTCGCCGCTCCGTCACTTTCTTGGACTTTTCATCGTCTCTTTTCTCCACGTCAACCGTTGCAACAGGAGGAGCCACCGAGATCTCTTTTTTAGAGTCAAAGAACTGAATCTCAGGAAGTTGAAATGTGGTGTTGATGTTTTGGATGTCGATGCTGTGGAAGGTTTGGGCGTTCTTTGTGACACACGGCTCTACGGTGACGGTGACGGGGGCAGGGGGGGGGTGGGGGCAGAGGGCAGGGTGCAGCAGGTTCTACTGCTTTACAGGTGCTGGGGTCAGAGGTCACCGCTGAGCCCTGCATCAAAGCCACCGAGGTCACTGGAGCCACTCCATTCAATTGAAGATTTATCCACGGTGCTCTCGACTGGATTCGAGGGGCTGCTGCCGACCTCACGAACATCCTGCCGATCGCTTTGTTTAACGTCCGACAATTCCTTGACGTCAGCCTTTAATGTGCTGTTGTGGCACATATTCAACAGGATGGCATCGTCGGCAGATATCGTCTCATATTCACAGCGGTTAGTCTGATTGTCGGTGAGCGTCTGCTCCGCTTGGTTTGCCTGGTACTGATCTTTACTTTGCATGAAGGTTTCTGAAGGAGGGAAGTCCTGAGTCACAGTTGAATCGGGCGATAGCTTCTGTCTTTTGTTTCTTTTGCTGTACACCCTCGGGCACTTTTTCCTTTTTGCCTCCTCATCTCGGGGGAACAGCTGTGAGAATGTGGTGTCGTCGTCAAGCAAGGCCTTCAGTTCGGGACTTATGCCGGGAGGACTGAGAGGGGGATAATTCAAACGGGGGAGAGGAAGTGCCTCGTCTGAGGGGCCGCTGTTTTTCTCACATTTTATCTCGACGGCTGCCACTTTGCTGAGAATCTCTTGGGCGAGGCTCTCTTCTGATCCTTCCTGTTCACACATCTCCTCCACAGCGCACACTCTCTTCCCGGGCTCATCGTGTTCTCTGATTATATCCTTGTCTAAAGATAAAGCACTTTCGGCAATATTATCTGAACAAACTTCCCCATTTGCCAGCTCTGTCATGCTTGTGCATTTAATTTCTTCCGTATCGGTGATTTGATTTGGCTCCACAGTTTCATTAAGTACATTTGTCTCTTTTGTTGGAGAGGGCGGTGTGTTGTCAGAGCCAGAGTTTGAAGTAACAGGGTGAGGGGATTTCTCTGTTCCAGTAACACTTGTGTCATTGATTTCCACCTGGTCTGCCAGCGATTTGCGTAGCTCTGGTTGTGCACTGCTTTTGAATTCAGGAGTTATAGCTTGAAGTATGTCTGTTTTTAATATATTCAGAAGCTCATCAGAGAAAGGGTCGGGTTTTACGTTCGCCTCGCTGATTTTGTTCTTTCTAGCTTTGTTGTTCTTCTTTGCTTTTGTTGGCAGTGGAGGGGTTTGATGGCCTATTTCACCCACAGCCACTGCATTTGTCTCAGTTGCCATTTCTTCCGGGAATGACTCAGCCTCGGCTGCTTTGGATATGAGGCTTGTCTCAGGCAGCCCATTTATTTGTGTTGGGTAACAGGTCTGTGAATCATCTTTATGTTCTTTCTCTGTAGTTTGTGATGCTTCATAAATAAGCGTAGTCCCCTGATGGCTTGATGTTGTGCTCTGCGGGCCGACGTGTTTTTCATTCCTGACCAAATGTTTCATGGCCTTATGTCTCTTTAACCCCGGCACGGTCCTGAAACACATGAGGCAGATTTCGCAGAGCTCCTTCCCCTGTTGAGTGTTGTTCTGGGGCTTTTTGGGTGTTATTTCTTTGTGTGTTTGGTGCGTTGTTGAACACTTGCCAGTGTCTATTGTTGGTTGCTTCTCCGATGGGTCTGGTGGACGAGGCATTTGTTCATTTTCACAGATGACGAGTGGTTTAGGAGTGGGCGGACCATCTGAAATGTCTTTTCTGATACCGTCTATAGCAGAAGCCTCGTGACAATCCAAACTCTCTGATTCATCCTTTCTCAGCGGGTCAGCTTGATTATGCAACAGTTCAACAGGTCCAACTGGATCATGGCAAACCTCCATGTCGGTCTTTACATTATCAGCTGAGGAGTCTTTGATTTGAGGTGGGAGACCCAGTGAAAAACATGTGAATGTCACGCTCTGCTGGAGGACCAATGGTTCATCTGATAAGTTGAGTTTAGCTCTTTCAGTTTTGTTAAAAATCAGTGCAGGGTTAACGCTCAGGTCACACGCTTCACGGTCATCGCTGGGACTCTGTTTGGTGTCTGGATTCTCCTCAGGTTTACTGGCAGGTGAAATTGGTATGTAGTCATATTGATTCAGTTGTGGAGGTTCGTCTGAGACGCTGTTGTAGTTGAGAGGGCTGAGCTTGAAATCATACAGCGGATCCCTCTTTTCAAGACCATCTGACACTTCTGGCAGTTCCGCTGAGCTGCTCACCGGAAGTGGAGAGGGAACGGTGGTTTCACAGCTGGGGATTTTACACTCTATGATCCCAAAGTCCAGGGGAGGAGGGCTTATCAAAGAATACTCCATTTGGGCTGTTGTGTGGAGTTGTTCGTCATTGTTTAAAGCCTCTTGGACATTGCTGTTTTCTTCCTTGTTTACGGGGGATTGCATATTTTGAATTGAGCCTTGGTTGACAGACATTTCACTGCATTTGCTCTCTGGATCCTCTTCGATGTTCCATTTGTGCATGGTTGTTTGATGGGAGGTCGATAAAAGAGGACTGGTTGGCGGGGCAGCGTGTAGAAAGAGACTTTCTTCCACCTCTTCTCTGCTCGGTGAGTTTTGGTGATTTGCCATGAAAATCAATGGGAAGGTGTTCTCGGATGTCTTGAACATTTAAAATCTCTTCTTGATTCTGAATGCTGAGACATGTTTCAGATTTTAACGAGTCATTGAAAGGAGTAACTTTGCAGGAGTCGTTGTCAATGATGCCATCAGACTGTGAGAGAATCAACGGATTACTTTGTCCCTCTACGGCCGAACGGGTGTCTCGGAAGGGTGAGCAATGACTCGTGCTCTCTGTGTTGGTTTCCACCAGTATCGGACTGCAGGGCTTGTCTGTGGTGACTATCTCCACCGACAGATCAGCTGTTGGACTCGGGCTGTAAATCTTAGCAGGGCTGCAGCTTTTAGAGGACGATAATTGGATCAAATGATCCTGTCTTGCTGTTTCAACAGTCATTTCCTCGTTTACACCGTCTGAGCACTCCACCATTAGTTCATCAGCATGTGATGAACTAATGTCTCCAGCATTATCGTGGTCATCAGCGGGGGCTTCTTCCACTGCTGTTTTAATCACACCTTGAATGTCTAGATGGGCATCAGGAAGAGCTGGTGATAACGGACGGCTGACAGATTGATCGGTGATTCCCTTCACCGCCTCTGCTTCCTCAGAGCTGTCTGTGGTCGAACGCTCTGGAGCGTCACTGCCGTTTTTAAATAACTGAATCACATCGTCTTCTGCATTACTGTTCCCACCAGACTCCTCAACTACATGTGTCATGTCACGTGTCGCCACACTTGAGCAGCTAGCAGACTCGATCAAATTGCTATCCTCGGTGATATCTTCCTCCGATGTGCCTTTAGTCTCAGCCTCGCTGTCGTTGTTTTCTGTGGGCTCACTTGGCTGTGATGAAATTGGCTGGTTTCCATCGACCGCGGGGTCAGCGCTGTTAGAGAGAGATGACTGTGATTCATTCAGAACGAATTCAATATCGTCCTTCCGCTCATTGATATTTGGAGGTGATAATATATTCTCCTTCCCGGTAATTGCTTCCTTTTCGCTGTGATCTTCTCTCTCGACTGCATCGGCTGCCTGACATTCAATTCCGCGACGTCGACTCGCGAGAGTGGTGACATTCGGTTCCTTGTGTTCTGATATAATGGGTTCTTTTTTGAATATAGAGTCGGAAATCACTTCGAGGCTTTTCATGAGGTTTTCTGTGTATCTCTTCTGCTCTAAAATCTCTTCCTTTGTTTCTGCTGGAGTCTCTTGTTCAGCGTTTCTCTGCGCTGGTGTCTCGTGGTGGAGCTGTGGGTTTTCAATGTGTGAGGCTGTGGTGATAAAATTTGGTGCGTCTGCCTCTTTTTCAGTGAAATGTTCAAGTGGCCCTGCTTCACTGTGAATCGGAGTGTGGGGACTGTGGTGTCCAGCCATTAGCTCAAACTGGAACGGACTGGACCACGGTTCGGTGAAAGGCTCCGAGGGCAAACTGGCCACTGGTACTTCTATGGTTTGCACAGAGCACCTCAAATCCAGACCAGTACCTCCACTCTCTGACTCATCACTCAGACGTAAAGGTGAAAACTTGCTCATTTTCAGCAGCTTGGGGACGTCCTGAGCTAGTAAGGGAGGGCTTTCCAACTTAGTCGTCTGCAGCTGGTTTTCCAGCTCATTCACGATTCTCTTTATCTCCAGCTCATCTTCTGACGCGCAGCTGTTGAGAGTCGCACTGTAGTCGATTATTTTTTCTGGCAGAGACAAAGGGATGTGATTGTAATCGGCTTTCTTTCATGTGATTTTCAGAGCTGCTGCCTTTGTACTGAGATATCTCATCTGTAGTACGGGGCTAACTAAAAGGTTCCAGTCTCTTTGCTCCAGAAAGGGAGAGAAGGACGACACAAACTCTTCCTTCTTATCAGCCGCGCTCTCCATCGAATGGAAACCGTCTTTCTGAATCGGCATGTCCGAGTAGAGGCCGCTGTCGAATCCTGCGAGATCCCGAACATTGACGAGGTGTCAAATGAAAGTGGGGATTTCAAGAGCCCCTGTTCCTGGTCCAGGGGGTAAGGCATGAGGTGGAGCGGATCTTTTTGTATCAATGGGCCTTGGCTTTCAGTCGGAGACAGGCACACCTCATCCATCAAAGAGGTGCAAAGAGATGCAGGCTTGTGTGCGTCTAGGTCATTGACTAAAGTAATGGCCTCTTTCACGGCGCAGACGCTGTCACTCTGCTTTTCAAATGTGCTGCTGTCTGATAGCTCTGGCTGTATGGCTCGGGGCCCCTCGCCTCTGACGCCCTTTGTGTTTCTGTCAATATTGAAATCAGTTTCTTGTTGGCGGTGGGAGAGTGTGAATCAAACTGCAGTGGCTTGCTATCTGTACTGCTACACTGTGTTGGTTCTTCTTTGGGGCACAGACTGTCAGCTCTCTGTAGGCTGTTTCTGTCTGAACTTTCTTTCCTGGGAGACACCAGCTTCTCTCTTGATCTTTGATTGTGAGAGCTTCTGCTTTTTTCAACGTTTTTGTCTTTTGCTTTTTGTGAGGACGACACCGGATCCGCAACTTCCGGATTTGAGTGATTCTTCTTTGGATCCTCTGCGCCGTCTTTGTTATCAGACAGAATGGCTTTGTCAGTATTATACTTCTTGACAGATTTCGTGAACGTCAGTGCGAGTGCGCTGGCCTCCTTACATAACTTCTGCGGGGAGGACCTTTCATAGGTTTTCCGCTCTGGAGACTCTTTCTTTTTGATGTCCGTCTTCTTCTCACAGTCGGAGTCGGTGCGGTCGGTGCTTTTGGGGCTGCTGACGCTGTCGCCCGAGACGCTCACGGATGTGCTGAGTTCGCTGCTCGTGGACGACCTGCTGCCCCTCCTCCTGAGTCTCTGGTGAGAACCGTGTTTCTCAGGCGAGAGGGAAACCTCCTCGCTTTTTTTCACCTCAAAACACTCTTTGGACTCATGTCGCCACGCCGCCTGGTCCCTCTCGCTCCGTGCTCGCCATTTGCACTCTTTGGTGTACGTGTATTTACACCGACTGCTTTGATTCAGCCGGCCTTGGCTCGCTATCTTGACGGGCTCACATTCATCGTCTGAGTCCGAGACGTAGTCGTACTCTCCAAACGCAGGGTTCTGTACGGTGGGAGTCAGTCTCTCCATCACTAAGGAGAACTGGAGGTTTTTAGTACCTTTAACATGGAGCTTATTGAGCTTATTTTTCTGTTGAACTATTTTGTGAATAAGTTCTTTGCTCCAGGTGCCCCCTCCAGTGCTTTTCCTCTTGCTCTCTTTCACCGCGGATCTTGAGGTTGGAGATGTGGAGGCCTGTGAGGGTGTTGACCCTCGAAGTGCAGCGCTGTCCTGAAAGCTTTTAACTCCACAGCGCTCAGAGAACTTGCTGGATAAGAGAAACCTTTGTGTACTCGTGTTTTCATCCTCACTCTTGCACAGCTTCCTCGCCTCTTTCACTTTGTTGTCTTGTTCCCTCGTCTTCTCCCTGGAGGCAATTCTGGAATTTTTATGAGAGACTTCTTTTTTTATGTTAATTTTCTCATCTCGTTCCAAATTCAGAGACTTTTTCTCAAGTTTGCTTTCCGTGTGCTGTTTATCCGTCTCAGGGTTCTCAACATCAGAGTCATAAAAGTACTTTCCCTGTGTGAAAGATCTGTCATCCTCTGCTGCCTGTTTGTTTCTGCTCTCAAAGACCAGCGATTCTTTGGTTTTCAGGCATTGTTTGTTTGATGTTGCTTTGACAGTGGTGAGGTCATCATCAGCAAACGCGTCGATGAAGCTGCTGTCTATCTCTGCGTTGTCTGATTGATATCCAAGTCCATTCAAGGCTTCTGTGATTAGGCTGTCTAATTTGGCATCCTCCATCTCCAGCTCAGGGAGAGCGACAGGACCGGAGAACAAGTTGAGTTTCATTGGATCGTCCTTGTTGTCTCCTTTTGTTTCACTGTCAGATATCAGTTCTCCGTTTTTATTGAGGCCCAACAGAGACAGGTGAAGGTCAGACGGGCACCTCGACATCGAAACATTTGACACAGCTTTAGCTGGTTCTGCATGAAACTTCCTGCTGTCCTCCATCTTTGATATGTCTTTGAGGTCATTTTGTGCAAACGTATGCTGAGCACAGTATTGCTTGTGGCCTAGAAAGGAAGCCAGGTTGTTGAAATTCTGATCACACTGCTTGCATGTCAGAAGCACGTCTAGCTGGTCAAGATTTGCGGCGGCTAGCGAGGTCGCTAACAGCTGATGTGCAGAGTACGGCGGTGGTGGCTGGTGATGCTCCACCCCAAAACTGTCCATGTAACCTTTGTTTCCGTCCATGGCGGTCTTTGGATGTGTGCTGTTTTGCAGGTAGCTCATTATGTCGTCTTTGGCTCTGTCGGGCGCGTAGGGAAGGTTTCGTGGAGCGTCAGAATGAAACTGGTGAGGGTGAGCGCTCAGGTGATCTGAGGGTAACTGCGTTTTGGCTTGGTGATAGAACGGGTGGGGGGGGTGCCGACTTTGACATTTGACTGTCCTCTGAACTGATGTTAACAGGACTGGTGGACGCCGGCGAGAGGGAGGAGCAGGTGCTACTGGATGCTGGGTTATGAACCGGTGAGGGCAAAGGGGATTCATAAGGTGACACCATCATAAGTCCCATAGGCGGGACCTGTAACGGAGGATAGCTGTAGTTTCTTGATGCTGCTGGAAGAGACTGGTTGAGTCCAAAATACACCGCCTTATTTTTGGATTCACATACTTGTGCGTGGCTCATCTCTACTTTAAAAGTTGAGACTGTGTTACCGCTATGTTTTACAGTCTCCTGTCTTTGGTTTGAAAAGCCGTCACTGGTTCTGCTGTTCTGAAACGAGCTGGCGTTTTTCAGGGAGCCGTGTTTATGTGATTTACAATCATCCTGCCAGTCAGAAGGGGAAACCATGTAAGCCAGTTTTTGACTGCTTATTGGTCTCGATAACTCAATTCTGTTTTGGTTGGTTATGGAAGGGGTCGGCCGTATCTGCTGCCAGGTCAGTCTGCTATTCTTAGATGGATTTGGCCTTTGGTCAAGTGCTGGCTGGTTCTGAAACTGAAACTTGTCGTTCATATCAGTATACTGAATTGTGTTTTGGTCAATTGGTGTATATGTCTTATTGGGCCCCTCCCATAGCCTATTGAGAACCTTATTATTGATGTTTTTATCAAAAGGCATTGAGCTTGTGTGCATGTTACTGACTGGAGGGTTGTTAAATGTTTTGCTGGGAAAGTGCATTTGGGAGCCTTGTGAAATATTCCTCGCATGGTGCACACTCCCTTGAATGAGTGTTCTTTGGTTGGCAGCTGTGTCTTTAGGATGACAGTTCCTCTTACTCCCCGAGGTGATGGCTGCCTCCCTACTGTCTGCCTGTGCAATAGTGTCTGTGCTCTCGAGCAGGGCAATCTTCCCCTGCTCCGACTGCTGTGAGCTGGAGCCAGAGCTGTCACTGCTGGCCGAGTCCTCGCTCAGATTCCTCGGACACTGGATGGAGGACGTGACCCCCTGATTAAACTGTGACTGCGGAGGTTGAGGATAAGAGCTCCTATCCTCCGGCTGCTGTTCATTACCGAACTGAGTGCCGTTCTGAGCGATGTTTTGCCCTTCTCCAGGCGTAAAGGAAAAAGAGTTTTGTGTCACGTGAACAGAACCTAGCGAGGAGTCTGTAAAGTCTTGAGATTGGGGGTTCTGTTCACAGGGAAAAGAGTCCGAGGTGGATTCTTCCAGAAAATGATATCCATATTGAAATGGACCCGGCACAAAGGCCTTATTGGCTTCTGTAAGGGCAGTGGATTTTTGCGATGACACCCCGTAGTTAGCACCATTAAAAGTCCTTTCAGGAGACTGCCACACGTTAGAGCCACTCAGCTGAAAGTCAGCCAGGATCAGCTGGCTGCCGGGCTGGGAGCCGTTGCTCTCCATTGAGGCAGGCTGCTGCTGCTGCTGTGACAGGGGCGGATGTGGGTGGGATGACGTTCCACTCGAGGAGCCCAGTGCCTGTGAGGTATAGCTTGGGGAGGTGAGGTTAGAGGAGGCCTCCTGGAAGCAGCGGCTGTAGCTGAGCTCTTCTTGCTGTAGTTCGGCCTCTCTCTCCGGTATACTGGGAACGTGGAATCTGTAGCTGCCCGAGACCGGGCCACGACTGGTCTCCAACTTCTTGGGTGGCGCAACCTTCTGCTGTGGGTAGGCGATACCAATGGTGGGGTTGGAGCGTGGATTCGTAATGCTAAGTCTGTACAGCTGCTGCGGGTTGGCACGCTCCGTCTTTCCCGACCGCTTCGCCTTCTCTCGGCTGCGGCCCTTTCCGCTCGGGGACTGGGGGCTGCCTTTTCCACTCGACCAAGTCCCGTCAGTGGCAAATTTGGATCGGTTCTGCAGTGACCTGAAGTCAATCTTCCCTGTCTGCTGTGGCCGTATGACAGCCTCGCGCTGCTGAGGACAGTCCCTTCCCTTCTCTAGTTTTTCAACTCTGGCCCCTCTGCTGCCGGCTCTGGCCTCAGTGCCTGTGCTTGAAAAGTGCTCCGAAAACTCCTTTGTGGCTTTGTCACTCTGCTGTTCCAGCGCCGTCCCTTCATCCTGCAGTTTGGACTCAGCGGCCAGCTCTTTGACAGCATGCATTCGCTGAGTCTCTCCTGCCATGGTGCACAATGCGTGCTGTGAAGGCCCGGTCCTCAGAAGTGCTATCTGGGAGACAGGGGCATCGTCGTCTGGCTGGTAGGAATCAGTAAACGTCCAGAGGCAGGAGCTGCAGGGACAGGGCTGCTCGCTGCAGGCTCATCTCTTCACTTTCATCGTGCACCGCTGATCTGGCACCAGAGCAAAGCAGACCTGGAAGGAAGAGAGAACAGAGAGGATTAGATGTCGAGCTTTTACTGTTTAATTAAACACAAATAATGCAAGTGATATATACTGTATATTCAAATACAATCTGGCAATACTATTAAAACATGCAGGCAAAGCATTAAACACCATTCATTAAAGAATGCATCTTTAAAATAAGCAAAGAAACATTCATTCTGTACTCTCTGAATGAGATTGCAATCACAATATTCATAGTTTCTGCCAGCAGAGAGCACTATTGCAGCATTTCACCGGGCTGCTGTCACTGCACAAAGGACCAGTGTAATCAATGGGGAATTTCAAAATACTGCCAAACTCATACTCCAAGTCTTCAAGATACTAACGCTTAAATTCTCTATTCCCGACAACAAATAAGACATTTCAAACAAGCAAATACAGTTTCATCTGACATCAGTGAATTGATGGCTGTACAAGTGTCACAGTCTAAATCCTCTCCTACATAAACAATCACACAAAGAGACCAGTCTGGTCTTGAAATGATGCAGCTCGCTACAGTACCGAGGATGAGAGAAAATACAGTACGTGGATCCAAAAAGCGCTGCCAGTAAATGAATCACAGACTCCTTGAGAGTGGGGACACAACAATGCCACAGTGTTCTATTGCTACAGAGAGCTGCAGGTTTAGATCATGGAGGAATATCAGGGATTAGTCAGTCAGCCATTAGACAGTGAGGACCGCGGGCACACTGACGTTTGTTGCCTTTCCTCAGGCATCCCAGACAGACACGGCTTCTCAGGTCCCAGTTTACTTTGGCCCTCCACTGATTCTGCTTCATTTGAGGTCGGACCAAATGGAGGTTGGACGTAGCACCAAAATGTCATTTCTAGGCCTGGTTACCAAACTTCCACCCCATCTTTACCTCTGTTTCCCAAACATATGTATATATTTATTATTGGAAATCAATTAACAACACAAATCAATGACAGATATTGATCCAGAAACCCTCACAGGTACTGCATTTAGCATAAAACAATATGCTCACATCATAACATGGCAAACTGCAGCCCAACAGGCAACAACAGCTGTCAGTGTGTCAGTGTGCTGACTTGACTATGACTTGCCCCAAACTGCATGTGATGATCATAAAGTGGGCATGTCTGTAAAGGGGAGACTCGTGGGTACCCATAGAACCCATTTACATTCACATATCTGGAGGTCAGAGGTCAAGGGACCCCTTTGAATGTGGCAATGCCAGTCTTTCCTCGCCAAAATGTAGCATAAGTTTGGAGCGTTATTTAACCTCCTTCACGACAAGCTTTGCAAAAATTGCCAATTTCATTAAAGAAATTTAGTGGCATTAAATGAATTTGCATTAACGCGTTATTGCGTTAACTTAGACAGCCCTAGTACAAAATAAATGAGACATAATTTCAATGTCCTGTTTTCAAGCTGAGGAAGCAACTGGGTTTGAAAGATGCAGTAAAAATGTGCACCAAAATGCATCCCTATGGAGGTTTAGCTGTCGGGCCCTCTCAGGGTCATTTGAAGATCAGCAACAGATGTTTCCATCCTGAACGCCTGAGTGCCTCTCTACCAGCCAAGGGGCTTACCCTTTATCAGCTAGCTAGCTCACAGTAATGCAGTGATCTAATTAAAGGACTGTATTCTACAACCAAATACAATTGTTCCCTTTTTTTCTGTTGCTAAAGCATAGTGGAGCAAAGGAGCTGCAGAAAATATTCTCTTTGTTTGCAAAAAGTCAGATTATCACCACACCTCGACTGATCAGGTGAGGCCCTAAAGCCAAACAATGCATGCAATGGTTTTACAAAATATCCACTTTTACAGTAGGGAGGTGTGAATATGAGCTGTAGCGCCTGTAAGTAAAGTTCTCTTTAAAATATACATCCACATTTCTCCACTGCAGTTTGCTCCAGTTTGAAGGTTATTTTTTTCTTCCTGCAACACACCTAGATTCCTTTCCTGCAGATCCTATCTGATCATCCCAGTGTTGAGGTTACGATAAGATTGTTCGACATAACATTAGTGCTGATTATCAGGGAGATGATGACAGACTGCACACAAATGAATTCTTTGTGAACTCTACAAACTCTACAAACCACCGACAGTCATGATAGAACACAGTCCTGTTCACAACAAAGCACAAAGCACAGCGTTTCTTAAGGACATGTCTTGTTGCCTTATTAAAGCTGCCTTTGGTAGAAATGGAGCAAATAGGATTTAAAAAAAGTTATATTTATAAAACGGTCACTATATCCTGACAGTAGTGCATGAGGAAAAAAATCATGTGCCTCCAAACGTCATGTAGGCAGCGCTGATCAAATATGAATCAATATTCTGTTACTGTAATCGCTATTTCTCTCCTCAGATGTTCTCAGAATCATCGTAGTGCATGGTTTAGCTATAAAATGAGAACGTTTGTGACCCGGCAGCCATGTTGAGATCTGGTGAGGAAATACCAAGCACCGCCCACCAGCCGGAGCGCAGCCAATAGGAACGCTCTCTGGGAGAATCAGGTGGTAAAGAAGGCTAAGAATATTATCAGCCAACCTCGTCATGTTCTGTCTCCTGAATTCTCATTGATGCCATTAAGGCCGCCGTTATCAGGCACCTCTGAGGAGAACTAACCGTTTCTCCAACTCTTTTATTCCTTCTGCTATCAGGTTATTAAACTCAGACAGTAGTCATTTCATGTAACAATGTCTATTTATTATCTATTTGTTTTCTCTTTTTCTCTATTTATTATATTTGATTAACTTATCTGCTGTCCTTTACCGACCTGTTTGTCAGTTTCTCTGATCTGTGCTTGACAGAACATTTGGATGTTTGTCTGGATGTTGTCTGTGTGTGTTTGTGATGAGGTAAGCTGTGAATTGAATTGCCCTTCTTGGGATCAATAACGTTGTCTGAATCTGAATCTGAATCTCTCTCTCTCTGAGATTTTTTAAAGCCTGAGAGAAACAGAGCCATGAGGAGGAGCAGAAGTCTAGTTTTCTCTCAGAACACTTGAATTACAATATGCTGAAAGGTTATTATGGAATTGTTGCCCAACGATGCCAAAACTATACTGCCTACTGAAGCTTTAATAATGGCATACGTCTAAAAAACTGCATGCTTTACAGTGTAAAGAGAGCTCACAGCCTCAGTGGAGTGGACTAAAGATGCTTTAGGGGCCCTTGCTTCAGACATGTGGTTCCAAAGGGTGAATTTATTCAGTGTACAAAGTCAAAGCCCCCTCTCAGAGGTAGAGAGAGGGGGATGCAGAAATCCGATAAGATGACTTGGCCTATAGCATCGCCTCTTGAGGGGCTCTGTTGATGTCCACAGAGCAGTAGCCAATGTGTCCATACACCACCTGACAAATGGAATAGTGAGATATGACCCTCCACTTCTACCCAGAGGGATCACTCTCTGCCATGTGTTTCCTTGTCTCATCCTCTGGTAAACCTCCCAGAGGTATTTAGCAGGTTGAGAGGGAGGCTCCGAGGCGGAGACCTGGCTGAGTTTAGGCCTGGTCGTGAAAAATCACATCCCCTCTACACCTCCACAGAATCTGAAAGCCGGAGTGTCTGCAGCTCTCTCTCTCTCTCTCTCTCTGCCACCAGTGGGGGAAACTGGTGTGAATGGCCACTGCCAGCATCTCCACCAGGAAGCTGCTCGGTCCAGCTCCGCAGAGTCAACAGTCACAATCATACATCACACACCCGATCGTGTTTGCCCAGACCGGCCGCTGAGGTTTGGGACGGAAGATGAATGTGTGCAGCAACAAAAAGAGCAGTATGAGGATCACAGGAGCCTTACAGAAGTAGCACCAAAGCCTGAGCTGTCACTTTACAAAGAGTAAGGCGTTATTAATATCCTAACAAATGCCTTGTCCACTTCCCTACAGCCCTGAGCTGCTCCATAACTCTCCCCTTGCACCAACGTGCTCCACACAAGCCAGAATTACTTCACACATGCAGACTTTACGCATATCAATCTGCCAATTTGGTGGCGTCTTTGGTACAGCCTCATTCTTGAAAAGTATAAATTGCTCTTGGACTGGGTATAAAGACAGTGTGGTGGTGACAGAATTGCAAGCTGGGCACAAGTTGATATCAAATCTTACGTGACTGGTCTAAAAATTGTTCCATAAAAGTGTGTTTTAGTGGAGTTTTATAAGTCAATTAAGGCTGTGTGTGTGTGTGTGTGTGTGTGTGTGTGTTCTACAGGCCTCCTGTCAAATCACCAAGTCTCTCAAGCAGTGGCGCCCCATATGGCTTCACCACAACACCACCCTGATGCCTGAGACTGCTGAGTGCTGAAGAAGTGGTGTGTTTGTGGTGTAGGTGCACGTGTGTGCGAGTATATAACTAGAACAAATGTGGAGGAAGTTTTTTTATTACTTACACAAGGGGCATGTCTTGGTTTGTGTCAGAGATGAAGGGGGGTGGGGGGGTAAAAGGTGCATGAATGAAAACTCAATTTCCTGAAAGTCTCATTCTTGTAATTTTGGTGCAGGACGTATGTAGTGTTGGCTTGAGTGAAAATATGCTGGTAAATCTCCGTCGACTCATCACATCGCTGCCTTGAGCTCGTAATTGCTTTTGCAATTTCTATTTTCCAACAGGCCGAAGCCCCCAATAAGCTCCATATCGCTCAAAGTCAGTTAACTTAAAAGAGGACAGGCTCCGCGTCTCTTTCTACTGAGCTATTCAACATTTCTGTTGATGTGTGTTCTGTAACAGGAGAGCACCCAAAGGTGGCTAAAAGAAATGGTAAAAGCAGACGGTAGCTACTAAGGTAGGTGATCCGAACAGTTCAGCAATGTAACACTTCCGTAAGACACCACACAACCGCACTTCGATCCTGAAGACAACTCCAGAGACACAAAGCGTTGTTAGAGCCAGCAGGCCGAGCGCTCCGCTTCTACAAACAATGGCTCCTTTTATAATAATTTAAATCAATAACTGGCATTTAGCAGGAATTTCCCAACTTGTTCAGCTTTTCCAGATGCTTGCTCACTGAAATATCACCACGCAGTCTCAGAGACCACTGAGAGAGAGAGAAGACAGATGATGATGAAGGGTGATGAGATCAGAGGTGGTGGAGAGAGAAGAGGAGGAATCTGGAGTAGCAGGGAAGGCCATTAGAGAGTGGGGGAACCGTACTATGGGATGAGAGTCAGGAGGTGAAGGCTGTGTAATCAGAGGGATGCAGGGGGAGGGAGGGGGGATCAGGTGGCAGAATAAAAGCCGTCCGACTGCTCTCCTCACACCTCTCCCAGCATGACTGGTCCAAACGGAGGGAATGCACAGCGAGAGAGGCTGGCCCGGGCCCACGCCGGGGCGCGCCGCCAAAACCTCGGATAGACGTGCCATGCCTACTCCTTCTGTATTTTTGGAAGCATCCATTATGCAAGCAATTTGGCTTTAAGATCCCTGCGCCTATGTCCGTTCAGAGGCAGAGTAGGAGGGGAGATATGTCAGCGATGTGAGGAGAGCACAGCACGCTTTCACAACTTAAACCACCGCAGAATTATTTATACACAAGCTCTGCATGTGGAAGTGTGAACAGCGGCGGTCTGTCAGTAGTTTACAAACTTAATTTCTCAGTTTATGATTTATAGATAATAATTAACGCGTCATGTCTTTCTCCATACTGGTGACGCTTCGTCAGAAGAACTTCGGAACATTTGAACGATGCCGGAGAGAAACCGACGTCCGAGCGCTTCAGATGAAACAGTGAGCTCAGTACTGAGGGAGGCCTGTTATACTCGTGCCTCCCCCACCTCCACCCCCCCCACCCCCCACCCCACCCTTAACCCAATGTGGTTAGCTGCGCAGTGGGGAGGATGGAAGGAGTGTATGTGTGTGGTGTGTGTGTGTGTCTGAGTGTCTCAGTATGTGTCTGTGTGTGTGTCGGAGGGGGTTTTGGTGTGTAATTCCAGAGGCTCCCCTCACCCCCTCCCAAGTTTTTCCTCTTTCTCAGACGAGTTTTCTCTTTTATTTATTTTTTTTCTAACCGCTGGATTCTGGACTCCGTCTGTTTCCATATTGAGAACCGCAGCATTCCACAAACATGATGGAATCTTTGTTTTAGAGCGTTTCAAGGTTATTTTTTCCTCTTTGTGACACAATGTCCCTTATTCCTGCATGTCAGTGGATTATTACACGTGTGGCTGTGCAAAAAAAAAAAAAAAAAGGTAAACTGTGTGACGGCCTTTAAAACATGACTGAGTAGAACAGGATATTAATGAAACGGCAAGCTGACTCTCACTTTGTAACCGTGATGACCTTCCATCCTTAACGGACAAATGCCTTTTTTCCAGTTGTGTTCCTCCTACATTCCTTTTTTCAGCGTATCAATATTTTCTTGTCCCGTCTTCTGCCGGGGCCAGAGTATTTGGTTGCCTTTCAAAATCAACAAAGTTTTATTAAATGTAAAAGAAACTTTTAGATGGAATGGGATTAATTAATGACAGCCCTGTGTGACCTCAAACTTAATTAGCATACTTTTTTATTGGGTGAATATCTAACCAAGCGACAATTTATATTATATCACACTTATAAAAGCTTACCCATACTGGCTACAAGTATTTAGATATTTAGAAGGTAAAGGACACAATATTTTCTTTACCAAGCAACACAGCTGAAAGGAGACATATCATGCTCATCTTCAGGTTGTATTTAGTGTTTCTATTAGAACATGTTTACACGCTTTAATTTAAAAAAAACAACATGATTTTTCTCGCAAAAGGGCTCCGATACAACGGCACCGATACCACTTTACAGCAGCGCGACGTTAACCTCTCGTCACCATCTTTCGGGTCCTCACGCTCCACCACCTCAGCCGGCCCTCATGTTCATTGCGCCACGGGGTTTTGCTTGCACCCTCTGACTCGGGCGTGCGTTAGACTCCTTGGTCCGTGTTTCAAGACGGGTCGGGTGGGTTGCCAACAACGCCGCAGACCCCTGGCGCCTTTTACGTGGGCCGTGGCACGACAACGTGGTTGGGGAGCACTGAGGACAGTCTCGCAGGGAGCCCCGTCACGGTGCGGCGAGGTCCGGGCGGGGAGCGCTGTAAAGCTGCGGCTGCAAGCCACCTTCGCCCCGAGCCTTTCCAAGCCGACCTAGAGCCGGTCGCTGCGCACCGCCTCGTATGCGGGACTCCCCAGCCTGCCGTGTGTCGCTCACACCCTCCAGCTGGCTGTTAACGAGGGAAGTACTCGTATTGGTACTCGTTATCGGCGAGTACCCACATGTAAGTACTCGTACTCGGTCAGAAAAAAAGTGGTATCAGTGCATCCCTACTGAATGGCTGGTTGAATCACATGTTTTCTAGACAGCCCACAAAAACTGTGTGTTGCTTTATTTCACAGTTTGTGGGTTGGTATTACTCCTGATACCAGAATGTATGTCCACAAGCACTGAATAAAAAAACATGATATGTCCCCTTTAAACTCTGGGTAAAAGGTATCCAGCGAGAGTGCCATTTTAAGATGGTCACTGAGTGAAAAATAGTGAATGTGGATGTGGTGGATGGACCCCCCACACACATAAACAAGAGGTGAAGGATGAAATATGGCAGTCTTGACCTCAACGGTTTCTACCACACACACTACAAGGGAATCATAAATCTTTAGTTTTAATTGTGCTTCAAAATAGTAGAAGAAGAAGAGAACTGAAGCAGCAAATAACAACAATCAAAAGAAGTGAAAGTTTCTCCTCCTCACCGTTCAGATATTACCGTTCAGCAGAGCCAAGAAATCCTCTTTTGATCTTCTATTTACAGTATTTAAAGGCTGACACAATCCAAAACACGTCCTAATAAAAACACAGTCTGGACAGAGTTCATCTTTATCTGCACGTGACAAATGTTAGGCAGATGCACGAACATACAATTAGCATGCATAGCTTTACAGAATGATTTTCTATTTAACTAATTTAAATGTTGTAGTTCCACAGTTCTCTTGTCATTCAGTAGTTTCTGAAGAGGCAGAGCTCCAGCCTGAGGGGACTCAACCTTTTCCTCCTGACCTGTCACCCTCCCTCCCATGAATCGATGAACAAACGCACCAACAAGACAAACATGCACAGGCACGCTGGGCGGTAACGATAACCCCACATATTTTGACAGAAGCTTCTTCGGAATTCATAAATGACAAAACACTTATTCAGCAATATACACATGCTGCTATTTTTACAGCATAAATACAGTAAGGGTGAAGTGTCACAAAAGCTTGATAATGATTTTTAAAGGCGGCGTAAGGCCGGTGCTTAACAGTAATGTTTTGAACAGTCAGGACATTTTATATTCTCCTTCAAAAAGATCTAAATGCAAACCTACCAGCATCTGGAATTTGAAGCATTTCATGTCTTCATAAATAACTTACAAGTACGGTACGGACCATATGAAGTTTAATCTGGTTAAAGTGGCAGTATGTTTTTAAGATCAAGGCTCACCTCTTTTCTTTGGCTTTTGAATGTACTTGAATTGTGAATACTAATTGGTCTTTTATAATGTTCATAACAGTCTTTTACTCATGGATGTTATCTTGGTCTCTGTCTGTGGATATGTGTGATTTGGCTGTCTGCTTTTAAATGTGCTATAGAAATAAATTTGACTTGACTTTAACTTATCATTATGAAGTTAATGCTGATTGCACAATATAATGGCTATAGAATAATGACACCATCGGTGTTTAGATTGGTTCCCTTTACGCCTCCCTTTCACTACGCAGTTCAGACTGCCACCAGGTACGATCTCCGAAAATGAAGGCTCGATTCATGGCACGAATGAAGTGCGTCAACCACTGAGCAACCAGAACAGACGGACCTTCAGTTAGTGGCCGTGGCAACTCAAATTCAGCCAACGCAAACCCCAGCACCAGGGGTCACAGCGGGCTGGTGGCCAGCGGCAGATATGGGTCTAATCTCGATTAGACCTGGACCATGTCCTCAGCACTGAGAATGATCTGATCTGGCTGCATCCAAAATATCATTCTGCTAAAGGGGGAAAAGATGCCCCGCCTTTTCTTTAAAGGTGCTAAATACGGGATTGGGAGCATTTCTATTAACGTCACACAGCTCTCAACATGGTGACGGCTGAGCCGGCGGCTCGCAGCTAACGATGCAAACAACACTTACAAACCACGGCGAAAACAGCGTTAACCTGAGGGGGGAACGGAGGGTGGGTGCTACGCTTACGCAACGACGCCATCGGTTGGGACGGCGTTATCAGCTGTAACCGCCGTATTAGAGCAGTGCAGAGCGGCGGCCGTGAGCTAGCCAGGTGGGCACGCTCACATGCACAAACGTGCACTAAAAGAAGCTCAGATTACAACACACACACACAGAGGGCGAGTGACTTCATTCTCTACTCAGGTAGACATTACTCTTCTATAGTGATGTCAATAATTAACCGTTTAACCGCTAACCGACATTAAGCATTTTAACCGATTAACGCTATCGGTTAAAACGGCTAAAAGAAATGTTAATAATTAACTAATTAAGCTGAGCGGCCAGACTACGTGTGGTGGCGGCAGCGAGCACGAAGCCTCCGGCAATGCTAGAGCTGCTAACGTAGCACAAACACTCACACTGTTTGTTGGGAACTCGCTACAGTTCCGCCAGACAGACACACAGCTGACAACCTGCTAAACTAAACTAAATGTGCAGTGGAGACTTTTACTGGGAAAGTGGCTGCATGTCCGCGACACTACATGCAGCATCGTAGCTGCTAAGTTAACGCTCCCGGACGCTGAACTGGAGACAGTGAACGCAGCATCGTAGCTGCTAAGTTAACGCTCCCGGACGGTGAACTGGAGACAGTGAACGCAGCATCGTAGCTGCTAAGTTAACGCTCCCGGACGCTGAACTGGAGACAGTGAACGCAGCATCGTAGCTGCTAAGTTAACGCTCCTGGACGGTGAACTGGAGACAGTGAACGCAGCATCGTAGCTGCTAAGTTAACGCTCCTGGACGGTGAACTGGAGACAGTGAACGCAGCATCGTAGCTGCTAAGTTAACGCTCCCGGACGCTGAACTGGAGACAGTGAACGCAGCATCGTAGCTGCTAAGTTAACGCTCCCGGACGGTGAACTGGAGACAGTGAACGCAGCATCGTAGCTGCTAAGTTAACGCTCCCGGACGGTGAACTGGAGACAGTGAACGCAGCATCGTAGCTGCTAAGTTAACGCTCCCGGACGGTGAACTGGAGACAGTGAACGCAGCATCGTAGCTGCTAAGTTAACGCTCCCGGACGGTGAACTGGAGACAGTGAACGCAGCATCGTAGCTGCTAAGTTAACGCTCCCGGACGGTGAACTGGAGACAGTGAACGCAGCATCGTAGCTGCTAAGTTAATGCTCCCGGACAGTGAACTGCGTAGACAATAGTTGTTTGCTGCTATATCAATGCTCTGGGTATCAAATTTAGCATATTTAAACCAATCCCAATTGTCTTGGGCAGTGCTTAGCACGGGATGCAGCGATGGTGACCTTGCAAAATGGTAACACGTGGATAGCGGAAGGTGAGAAGAATTCCGCGTGAGTCAGTATAAAAATTGTCTGTTGCCACTTTAAAATAAACGTGACAGCCGGCTTCATCTGTTTCTCATGTTCACAGCTGTGACTCTGGGTGCTTCAGGGCTGATGAGCCTTCATCACCTTCTGCTGAACGTTTTGTTTTCGACAAGTATGGAAGAAAAAAAGTGACAGGCTCTCTCTGACCTTGGAGTGACATTGAGAAGAATGATTTTGGATTCGGGCAGGTTGGGAGTGGCTGAAATCCATCAGAGAACATCAGGAGAAAGTGGGCTACAACGTAGCTGCAGGCCACGCTCTTAACCTTTCACCTTCAGGTAACACCTTCTCTTGTAAGACTTAGAGCGAGGTTTATCTTCATATATCTCCAGACAAGACGACAGGTTCTAACACGTGACTGTGAAAGGGGTTTTCCTTAAACCTTGGGAAAGTAGGCTACACATGTCAACGCCAAACGAAACAAGCTACTTCTCATGAAATACAGTTTCCCTGTGAGACTACAGAGCCGGCGGATATACAAAAGCACTATTTGTGAATGAACCTTTGGTCTAAGTTCATGTTTGCAATGAGGAGAGGAGAGCGTCTCAGGTTTTGTGCGTGTGAGTACATTTGCACACTCAATTGGGTATAATTGTACATAGAGTACGTGCATCTCTGTGAGCGTGGTTGTGCAGTATTTCTAGCAGTATAATTTCAGCATGCATTGTGTGACTGATTGTTTTTATAGAGTAGTAGTAGGTATAATGTTACCCCAGTAGATGAATCAAAGTGTTGCAGTCAAATTAAATGCTGCCTTGCTGAGGTCACAGGCTGGCACACAGACATTTAAATCAAAAGGAGAGCACACTTGACAGGAAGTGAGTGATTTCCTACAGACTTGGCACCAGGTAATGTTGGATGTATGCGGAGAGAAGCAGCTCAAAAATAAAACAAGGAGGGTGGGGCGGAGAAAAGAATAGGGCCTGAAAACTATCATCAGTAACACCTTCTTAAGTTCCTCAGCTGCAAACCACAGTGCCAGATGCATCATCCTGCCTCTTTACTGCGTTCTGTCTTTCTTTCTTTCTCCAACCCACACACATGAAAGCAAATCTCCTCAGTTTGGCATTAGGTCACAGGAAGTGAGGGACAGGCGGGGGTTGGTGCTGGGAGGAAACAAAAACATTTGTAGAAGATTTAAGATGAACGTTAGTGGAGAGAGCGCATGATTGACAGTCACGGAGTAATGCTAGAAGCAATAGAGCTAACTCAAAGAATAAGATCAGGAGCTGAGGTTATTTGGAGTTAAGTGTTTTGGGGCGAACCGGAGCAGTTTCTTTCTCCAGTCCGTACGGTAAGAGAAGGGTGGAAAGGCTACCAAAGAAAAAAAAACAAAACATATTGAGTAATATTTTTCTCTCCATTTTTTATTCTTCAGTCCAGTGTGCACCAACGCCAAAATCAGTAGTCCCCTGGCCAATGGTAAAGAGGGAATTCCAGGCACAGTGTGCGTGAGTCAGTACCATGCTTTTTTCCAAATTCACTCTGCCTGCCTTCCTTTAAATAGTCCGAGGAAACGTCCAAATGACCTAATTACGACTCAGGCTTTCCTAAGTAGGCTGCGTCAACGCGTGACAGGGAATTCAAAAATACACATAGTGACAAAACAGAAGGACTCTGGTGGCAGCGCAGCACACGTTTCATCTGTTTGGTTTTATTAGCGTTATGGTAAGGGAGCTGGGTTCCGTCTGTGTCTGTGTTCCTCTCTCTCTGTTGTGTCTCGGTTCTCAAAGCGTTCCCCGGCCTGGGCAGACCTTCAAAGGCTCGCCGGAGCTAAACGATTTGCCAGAGGCGAAGATCTGACCAGATCACTTCATCACGCTTTAATCTATGTCACAATAATACAAACTGGGTTTCAGTAATGCATTCTGCATTCCTAAAGTCAAAATACACAGTGAAGTTCCCACTTTGGTGAAGAGCTGCCCTGCCCGAACAAACAGCATTAAATAATGCTTTCTATTCTGGGGCCCCGACACTTTGGTCCACTTCAGCAGCTTAGCTGCGCTCGGAAACAATAACAATGAATCGTGTTCAAACAAAAGCCTCATTCATTCATAGCAAGTGAAGCTCAGTGGAGCTGTCATTTAGTGACACTTCAGCCGGATTCTAACTTTATCCTTTTACTGTGTTTGTTTACTCAGCACTGCGGGAGACGAGGTGGTATGCATCCTGCTCAAAACCACTTTATGGTAATGGTTTGGAAATAGCCAAGACAATTAAAGCAAAATGAAGGGGTTGGGGGGGGGTGATGGACTAGCTGGAGTGTGCCTCGTATTCCTGCTACGTGTTTAAACTAAATGTTTTGTCAATGGGCCACATTTGTGAGTGAGGCCCTTTTTTATTTGCAGCTGCAAAAACTATCTATAAATACCGAGCGGGGGAGGGGTGGGTGGGGGTGGGGTGGGGGTGGGGCGCGATGACCTTGGGTAGCTACAGGAAATCAGAGTATAACAGAGTTCAGCAATTCACCTGCAACAATGAGGTCGCCTGGGAAATCCAAAAGTCCAAAAGAGCAGCAGAGGAGGGAGGGAAGATATAAGGAAGAGGAAAGGAAGTCCAGCAGAGAGGAGACAGATTCCAGTGCTGACTGCCAACGTCCTTCAGATCCAGGACGGGATCATAACAGCAGCTTCTCTGACACAGACAGATACAGTTCAACAGGTTCCTCCATAATGTGCCATGACAGAATGAACCTGCTGTACACCTGCAGCTTGATCTTCCGTCTCTGATTTCAGTAAGTAACCGCATTATCATGTTTATAGGAGATTGATGGATAACGACCGTGAAGCCATGTCAAAGTTTGGCAAAGACCTCAGTAGCGATCTGGTAAACATCTTCTCTTATCTGATCAGTGACTGTAGAGGAGGGAAGCACACACTGTCATTTTCCCTTGCACTGTAATCCCCCTTCCTGCATCATTCCCAATTTTTGTTCTCCCTCTTTCTGTCCTCCGTCCTATCGTTTCCTCTCATCTCTCCCCTCTCTGGTCCCACGTGGGCGTGGCCTGTGTCTTGCTGTGGCTGCAGCAGGAGGACTACCTGATGTGTCGCTGTGCAGAACGGGACCGAGGGGTCTCGCCGTTGAAAAGGGCTCTCTGTGCTGCATCTGCAGATCGCCTTACACAACCACTTCCTGCTTCCGACCCACTCCTCACAGGCGGGCCTGTGTGCCAAGGCCGAAAAAAGCGCAAACAGAGGGGTTCAGTCCACCCGGGGGCTGAGCACAGGACCCTATTCATCCTCTCCCCAATGCTCCTCCCTGCTTCTCCCCTCAGGATGGCTTTATTTTAAAATTCACAAATATTTCCCCTTTTCTGAGGCGTCGAGATCAACTGGACGCTCATTCCCTCTTTTCAGTGGTGCTTGACAGACTGAGCTGTGTCAGCGCTGCCCCCAGACTGCAGAGGTGAAACGTGCTGGTGTTAAGTATTTGTGCGATTTGTCCGTCCGTCTGGCACAGCCGCACCTCTGGCATCTGTCTTGTTACATAATGAGGGAAAGAGAGGAGCAAGGGTCATAGATAAAAGGAAAACTTTGAGCGTAGCAAAAGAGTTCTAGAGATGCTTCATGGGTAAATGAGTTTCATGTGGAAAAAGTGTTACTTCAAGGGAACCCTCACAATCCCAGTTGGAGGTGCAGAGGAACGGGTACAGCGTCTGAGGGGGGGGGGATGGGAGCAGGTGAGTCTGGGGTTGGAGTTGTGTTGCTATTCCTGGAATGCTCACTTTGTCCCATCTAGACCTGGCAACAGTGGGGAGGACAGGAGCTCGGGGATAGTGGACTCCCACTGAGTGGGACTATTCAAACCGGGACCCAACGAGGGCCAAGGGGGCAGAGGTATTTAAGATTCTTGGGGAAATGGCAAAGTGGGCAAATAACTTGTAAAACAAACAAACCCGGAGCATTAATGATGAGTCTGTCACTAGACTGGATGTTTTCCCGCTGTATACTGCAAGGAGGGGGGGGGAAACGACCGGAGCCACAGTCTGTTTTCACTACTGTCCTTGTCGTTTCTACCTTCGGTCATAGGACACTGCCTTGTTTTTCTACTTGAAACGCATTAAAACAGCACCCGATACGTCCATTCCTACCGGGGGGATAGAAAAACATTTAGCCTGCCGGCTCCCTGGGCTTCCCCCCTCGGATGTCAGCCTCAGATGAGGGTGAGAAGAATGACGCTCTGTACGGCCGCTGCAAGAAGCCATTCATACAGCCACAGAGAGTGTGCAGCGTGGACCCATGGTGGCTGGAACAGAACCAGTACTGATCCAGTCCCTGCTGTCCCAACACCACACAACACCAGTATTGATCTAATCCACGTTGGACAGGACAGCATCGCTGAGACAACATGTCCACTGATTCATCCGACCAACGCAGACAACACAGCCACTGATTCAACCGGGAAGACAGACTCCGGCAGGATCCTGCTCAATTGACTCAGTGAAGACCTGATGAGGAAGGTACATCGGGATGCTCAACCCTCTCCAACACTGAATCACTACAGCCGCTCACAAACTGATTGAGCTCTATTAAGGCTTCTCAGAGTATCTAACGGAACCAAAGTTGTGTTTACAGGACTAATCTCCGGTCGATCAACAAACCCAGTCAACCCGTGCTACTGTAAATTCTTTTCCACTCTCCCCATTGCCTTTGCCGTGTTGAACAGGAGGCCTTATTATAGGTGAGTGGCTGACTGGAGGCTGAGGAACAAACCAAAGCCCCTGGCAGAGCTCACGTTGTTCCCCTCAGACCTGCTCACGCTCACTGGAGACCAGCGCTGGAGGCCGGGAGAGAGAAAGTGGCTTCTGTGCTTCATCCATGCCCAACCTCTCTGGCTTCACATGCCTGTGTGTGAGGCGGGCGGCCGGGCCAAGCCAAAGAGCGACCCAGAGAGAATGCTGTGTACTCTGGAATTTCTTCTCAACCATGTCTGATGGAAAATAAACCCAGTTCAGGTACACTTAATAAAGTATTACTTACGGAAACATTTTAAAAGATAACTTCTTTCCCTCTTGTGATATGAGAACTTTTTTTGAGAGTATACAGGATGAATAAGTGTGATTTATTCCAAGTCCGTGAGGCGATGCTACACCAGAGGCCCAAAACATACTAAAAGTGCAAAAGTGCTTCTGATACAAGAGAGGCTTAGTGCCGCAGCCTCGAGGCAGATACCAGCGAGAGTTTACCCTTTGTTGCTAACTTTAAACTAGGGCTGTCGAAGTTACGGCGTTAACGCAAATTAGTTTTAACGCCACTGATTTCTTTAATGCGATTTTTAAAGTGGACATACTGGCATCATATGAAACTAGAAAACCTAAAGAATCCATCGGTACCAACCATGTCATACTAGCTTGTCGGGAAGGAGGTTAAATAACGCTCCAAACTTACGCTAAATTTTGGCGAGGAAAAACTGGCATGGCCATTTTCAAAGGGGTCCCCTTGACCTCTGACCTCTAGATATGTGAATGTAAATGGGTTCTATGGGTACCCACGAGTCTCCCCTTTACAGACATGCCCACTTTATGATAATCACATGCAGTTTGGACAGAGTATTAAATACTTGACAAATCTCCCTTTAAGGTACATTTTGAACAGATTAAAAAAATCACAATTCAATATTTGAATCCATTGACAACCCTACTTTAAACACACGACTAGCAAAATTCTATGAGCGCATTATTCATCACGAAAAAAAAGAAAATTAAAAATCAGTGGACAGTGAGCAAGTCTGAAGTCACAGCTGTCCCCTTATCAAACGGGTCTTTCCTACACTCCATCGCTCTGAGTCACCGTGGGAGCCGGCTGATAAGGTCCGACCTGGGCAAATCATCATTCGGCTCCTCTTCATGGTGCAGCAAAAAACAGTATATGCAAGTTGAAGTAATCCTCTCCTCCATCACATGAATCATACTTTCCCTCTCCTTCCTATTTTTACAGCTGCTGCACATCTAGATCTGCTCGAACGCTTTGCTCCTCTGCGACCGAGAAAGACAAGGAACCCGGAGTGTTCAGGACTCGGGTTCTCACAGTCACTCTGCTTCCTCACACTCTCTGCACAAACAACCACCAACGATCCCCTCTTGACCTCGGAACGCACGCACACATTCATGCCCACAGATGTGTGTGTGTGTGTGAAAGAGTGAGCATAATGCTCCACATTGCACATGCATTTCAGAAAAATCTAATCTGAGAATGAGTAGAGTTACAGGCTCTGTTTTTCCACTTTGATTTAGCCAATTGACTTTAAACCGCAGGAGGTACAACTACAAGAATGTGATGCCATATCACACTTTCTTGGAAAGCATAAAAACAACACTGAACTATTGTGTTGACAACGGCCAGCACTTCACTCAGAGACAGAATGAGTCACTAAAGAGTAGCTGTTGGGGATGACCTGATATAATAATTTCTGAAATCAGAACTCTGGATAAATCAGTGACTAAGATACACAAAAGTGAAAGAGGTACTTAGTTGCTGTTTTGAACTGGGAGTGGCTGTTTATCTTGTTCTCTGTATACTGTTCTAATGATGTTTCACATTTCTGACAGCTTGTAAACTCACAATCAATAACACAAATGAAGTGGCTACAGTTAGAGCACTGTAGAGGTTGGCCAGCTTTCTTTTGCTTTCAGGGCTACGCACATCAAGTCACATGAAAACATTTCCATTTGCACAAGCCGAGGTAAGGATAGCACACTCACTGTAATTTATGTGTCAACCTCTATATATGCGCACGAAATGTGCTAGTGTTGCACCCACGAGCAGCAGCTCTGATGAATAAACCATTCGGCCGGGCCGTTGGGATCGGAAGCCTTGTCACAGTCCATTAAAGGGCCGAGGCAGAGGGACAGGCTCGGGTCTGTAACCCCCCCGCGCCTTTGACCTCTGGGCTCTCAGCATTGTGCTTCTAACGCGGCCCTTCATGCAGCTCCGCTAGAAAAAAACTACCAGTCTGGGCTGCGGTCTGTCTTTTGCCCTTTTGCCCTCGCTTCAATTTGTCATGCCAGCATCGCGTGCCCAACCATTTGTGTTGGCACAGCTTGAATCTCTGGGGCGGCAGGAAAGCCATTAATCTAGGGGCTAGTTAGTGGGTCTTTAGGGGCAATGTGAGGACCACTGGTCACAAAAACACACCCTGATCTTTGTCAAAGATGCAGTCAGAAATATGAGCCACAATTTAAGAAATATGTCTCAATATTTGAATCTATAGAAAAGCTAAATAAACAAAGCTGTTCACATGTAACACGTGATTACTTTACATATCTTTTATACTATTTTCCTGTTCTGTTTCCTCTCGCTGAGGACTGTCATACTGTAACATACATATAGGGGGTCATACCAGGTCCTCTTCATCTGCTACAAAAATAATTTCATGGCTAAGAATTAACCTCTTTTTGTTTTCACAAAAAAAAGAGACGAATTTAAAAGTTCATGCACTGAGAACTATGTGGAGGAGTGCATGCATACTGCAACGGTTCCAGGAAAAGAATTACAAATGAACGTATTCCCATCTGAGTGACGTCTCTTCTCAGTAGTGGAGTGGATTCTCTGCATCCCTTATCCACCTCGCTATCACGCATTCACACAGAGGAGTGGAGGGCAATTAAAATGAAATATGAGCTTGTAAAGTTTTGAAAGGATTTGAAATGTTAAAAGCAGCGCTGACCAACTTTAGAGAGCGAAAACACTATTATCTCCGCTGTGGTGTACTGTAGTAAAAGTTATTGTGGAGATAGAAATGGAAAAATCTAACCGAGAAGAACATGCTATTTTCTTACACCGGGAATACCTTTCTTTCTACGGCAAGATTGGCGACCGGCGTTCCCTCAAAGCAGCAGCGAGAGAGCCAGCAGGGAACGTGTGAGGACAGCGGTGTGCTTGTGTAATCGTGACTACAGAGTCAAACAGTCCACACGTCACCAGCAGATCTTGTGCACTTGGCTACAATCTAACAGGAATTTATGAATGGCGTTGATTGGTCAAGGGGCTCTGTGCTGTTTCGTTTCTCTCACACTTCTGCTGCTGCTGCTTGAATAACCTCAGTGATGCAATCTCTCCACAGACGCCCAGCTGATGTTCCATTGTTAAAAAAAAACAAGAAAAAAGTCCTGGTGGAAGGAGGTTAGCGGTCCTCCTTTAAGTGGGAAAAATGACATCATAGTTAGTAAAAAGGCGCCCCTGATACGGTTTGAAGGGTCCGTATGTCGTTCGTCAGCTATGTTGGCTGACTGAGTTAAATATCTGAACAATATGTAACCGCTGGAAATCGCAGTGTGTGTATAAAAAGAAAGGGAACCGCCGTGAGGATGATGGGAAGCCTTCACTAGCCCCTGCTTAAGCCGGATTGTGAAATCAAACGAGCCGAGAGTCGGGTCTTTACGGCAGGTCAGAGGGAGGGTGCCGCGACATTCAATAGATTCACCATGTGATGAGCAGAGTGAAGCCACCTGGACGCAGCTGGGCCACATTTGTTCCAAATCGTTCAGAGAGACAAAACCATGGGTGTGTGCCGTCTGGAGGAGTCTCCTAGCCTTGGGCAGATGGATGTTAGTGAATAAGGCCAAAGATTGTTTTAGTTTCCGAGGGAGGATCTCAACATCCCGGAGACGGTGTCTAGTATTTTTAGAACCTCTCTGTGAGTCTCTGCCGCAAATCACCAATTCCCCCCACCGAAAACAGACCAACACTCACCTGTTCCATTCACTTTCCCATGGGGGAAAAAAGGCCGACGTAACAGTAACAGAGACGGGGATGACACATCGGGCTGGGTGGCTGGCTGAACTGCTACAGTAGCAAGCTGTGAGTCAGACGCTGAGACGGGAAAGCAGGGGAAGCATCTGAAGAATGGGTGACTTATGTGTTGTGTGTGATTCAGTGCTTGTGAGGCGAACCTCTCGGAGAAGAGCCATGCCACTGGGCCCTGTAAAAGGTCCTCTGTTATTCCACATTTCCAAGCGCTGGGTGCTTTTATTGCTGCACCAACACTCACAAAAGCCTCTGGGGCCAAATAGGTGTGTAATGCCGTCGCATTGAGCCCGACTGGCGTGGCGAGAGGGAATAGTTGACAACATAGGAGTCTGATTCTCTCATGAACTCATTCTCACTCTCTCAAAGATTCATCTGTCCCACATCTTTCCCACCACTCTTCCTTCTTCTTTGCTCTCACTCTTCCTTCTTCCCTCCCACTCGTGCTCCATTTTCCATCTTAATCCCTCCCTCTCTTCTTGTCCCTTTTCTCTCTTCTTTTTTGTTTGGTACTTTGACTCTCTCTCTCTCTCTCTCTCTCTCTCTCTCTCTCTCTCTCTCTCTCTCTCTCTCGGTGGAGACAGACTCTTTAACAAGCCTGCCCCAGTGGGCAGTCGACAGAGAGGGGAGGTTATTTTTAGATCGCACACAGATTAAAAGTGGAACGTTTTTCTTCATCCTTGTAAAAGAGAGTCCTCTTCCCTCTCTTTCAGTCTGTAATGGAGTTTAGCATCTCTGTGGGGGATCTCGTGTTACCTCCCCCACACACATACTCTTCTCTTCCCCTCCTGCCAGACTCATCTCACCCCCCCACCACCACCACCAACACACTCATCCTCTCCAAACACTGACATCATTCGACAGACCAAACTCCTTCCTCCTTCCTCTGCCTGTGGGGGCTTTTTTTCTGTCTGTTCTGTCTGTACACCATGAAACGGGTGAGCTCCTGTCGCAAATCAAGGAGCGGCTGAAAAAAACAAGCTGTCAGAAAACACACATCTGCTGCAGGAAAACAAGCCCGATATATCATTACATCCTCGATGCAGCTCTCCTCGCATGACCTTCTTTCCTCAGCGTCACTACCACATTAGGCTGGCGGTGGCTTTTACACACACACACACACACACACACACACACACACACTAACACACACATACATACACACACACTGTTAAAATGGTGTTAAAAGAATAAATCTTGCAGGTATAATTGGGGCCAGTGCTTTATCCAGGAGTCTGGGAGGTGACGGGTGAGCTTACTTCAGCGTTTTCCTGTCTTGGACCAAAACCAAAAGTCTGACTTTTTCCTCCTGTCTCTCCGCACACACACACACACACACACACACACACACACACACACACCCAAACACTCCCACTTCCCCCACCATGTGGATCACCTCATCTCTGGCCTAAACTGGTGAAGTAAGAGAGGGGGAGACATGGCCCTCTGGGTTTTACTAGTCCTACTCTCACTGACCCACGCCGGGGTCTACAGTCGGATACAGCTCCTGTTACTTTCCTTGAATACGCTCCCCTTGCTTTGAAAATATTCTGTTTTTAGCATCGCAGCTTTTCCCTCGCCCCTTAATTTGAAGGAGTGAGCTCTTAAGGGAGCAGGCGATATTGCGTGGTAGACGACCTGGCAGGGACTGAGCAGGAAATCTTTCATTAAAACTCACTCAAGGCCCATCATGACTCGAAGCTCTGTGTTAGATATTGAATAATAAGTGGCATAGAGCAGCTCTGTTGAAGGGTTTATAGTGCCCTCCATCACAGCCTGGCCAATGAGCCCTGCATGGGAAACTCAGTTGAAAAGCAGCAGTACTAGATAAATCACAGATTGAGGAATAACACTTTAAGCTTCTGATTGACAGCTTGTGTTTGAAGTTGTCTGATGTGTGTCTGATTGCACATGAACTTTCATGATATTGTCACAAAGGAACCAGAGCAAAGAGAGCAAAGAGAGCAAAGAGTGTGAGCTCTCTTTTGTAAAAGAAGAGTGAAAAATGAGGGAAAGTGATAAAGACAAACCAGAGGAGAAAATGCAGTCTAATCACAGAGCACTCGGGTGAGTTACGGCACATCAAACCGCTCCAAATTGCTCCTTCTCGACTCTACTTTATTGATGCTCTGGGAGCCGCAGTCAGAAAACAAGGAACACATTTGGGCTAATTGTCGATCACACGTAAAAATATCTATGTGGGATATGTTACTTTATTCAAAACATATGGCGCAACTGAGAGGAGCTGCTCTCCAACAGAAATAGATGTATCCAACTGCTTTACCAAAACACTACCACCCCCGCTCACTCTTATCCTCCCCTTCATCTCGCTCGCTAGGAAAAATCATGGAAAACAAAATGTCAGCAATAATTCTGTGAAATAGAATAGCTGAGGCCAAGCATGTTATTTCATAAGCAGAATGCACGTGAGTGCCTCTGGGAATATGAAGAGCCCTATGGCAGGTCTGACTCAGGCCCAGTCTGCTGTAGTTAGAGGGAAACCTGATAGGAATACCTCGGCTCTGCCCGCCCTCTTCCCCCCCCTCGCTGAGTCTGTCATTCTAGCCAAAGGAAGGTGCCCGGATCACAGTGGCGGCCTAGCATCTCACAGAGCCACGAGGATTTCAAACGGGCCGGATGGAGGAGGCTTTCCCTGCAGCATCAGTAGCTTTCCCTGCAGCACCAGAGACCGGGCGTCTGCGTTTATGTCTAGAGACAAGAGAGAAAGAGTGGCGGAGGTGGAAAGAAAAGGAGTGGTTGAGAAGATAACATCACTTTGCTGATAGTGAGTCCGTCCGGGGGATTCCCTAGCCCTTCTCCCAGGTGTACGCCTGTGTCTACAAGACAGCTAAGCTCCTTCCATGTGCTTAAGCTTCTCAAATAAAAGCACCTGAGAGAAAGAGGCATTTGTGGATCCAGGCGATGATCTGCCTATTAGGCTTTCTATTGTTAGAAGAAATCTGAAAGCCTGAGGTTTCCTTTTTCAAGACCTGCAGCAGGAAAAGCCTTTCTGCTCCAGGGCTGCAGAGCGTTTATGTTGTTAGCATACCTGGAGCTGTGCCTCCATTTAGCCCAGGGTCTCTGGGAATTATAGGCAGAAGTATTCCTTCAGGCTGCCAAACACAATGACTGGTAGAGTTGAAAAGTTAATGACTTGATCTGCTTGAATGTAATGTCCTCTTAGTAAGTGCTACTCTACATCTATAAATATAAAATTGGCTTTAAACCTTTAAAACTAAATCTTACTCCTTCCAAATAACAGTTCTTGAATCCTGCAACTTCTAAACTGTTTAACCACATGTATGCATCATAAGTCATGCTGTAATACTCCGTCAATATATGCATGCTTCCTGTCTGTTTTATCCCTACAGGTTAAAACATGTATTTTATATAGTTACCGTCCACACACAGCTACGGCACGATGAGACTTTTGGAGGAATCTGAGCCGATACGTGGCTTTCCAGAGTCAACATCCCTTATGATAATGCTGTCGGCGTGAGATGATTTAATACTGTGTTAACATGTAGCAGGACAGATTTCCCAGGGCTACATCAACACCACGCAAACCAAAGCAGCAACAAACCCACTGCACCTCACACTGACGAGGCCATTGTTAGCCCACTGCGAGTGGATCACTCCCATAATCTGTGAAAACATCCGCCTCCACGGTACCCTCTCTGTATCTGTTGTGTTGACTTGTAACGCCACGGTGGCTCACGGGGAGAAGCTCTGTTGGTTTAGCCCAGCTGCACAAGCCCACTCACCAAAGCTGGAGAGAGATGGAAGTCATCCCTCTTCAAAAAAAAAGTTAGATTTCTTACAACTTACTGAGCAAAGTGGGACTGTATCTTGTCAACTTGCTATCTTGGCCTGAAGGAGAACCTAGAGGGCTCATACAGATTAGAAGCACACTTATCTCCAGCAGCATCAGCGATCATTTTCGGCCTCAGTGGCCATCTACGAGCTGATACCATCTCGCAGCCTGTCAATCGCACGTCTGACATCAGATGGAGAGTGAACCAGATGAAGCCACGCTCTTTGAGTCCCCGCTGCTTTAACCTCTCCCATCTGCGTCAGCAGTCACACATGGTTCACATAACAAATCCCTTTCTTCTCCTTGGCAGTTTAGGGCTACATGCAAACACGGAAATAAGATATACACTACTGTGCTGAGGGGGTGAGTCTGGAGGGGGTGGGCACCAACCTTTTACTGCAGAGATATAAGCCACAGATAGTCATGAGAAACCTCCAGGGGGCCGTTTAAACAAAAACACATGGAGGTGTGTGTATACATGGCTGCACACTCACACATAAACAAACCCGCACACAAGCAAATAGAAATGCTCTCACACATACGTACATACACACAGACTCGGTCAGCTGTGTTGACTGATATGACCATTCTGTAAAAAGTCCAGATAGTTCATCAGGAAGAGTAGAAGATGCTGCGTGAAGCAGGACTGCTGCCACGCTGACAGGAAGACAAGCTTTGCCTCCAGGGCTGTTTTAATGTTTAAATGAGACTTTCTTGGATAGATAGATTTCCTGTTTTTGCAATCAGTGAAATATTTATTTACAGCCTGGAAAAAGTGACTGTTCGCTGATGTAGAGTGGTAAATTTAACATGAGTAACCTGATTTAGTATTTCCTTTTTTCATCCTTTTAGATTTACAACTTTCCTGAATGCAAAAGCAAAAGAAGAATCTGGGATACAAACTGAATAAACTGAATCAAGCAAAGTAAAGGTTGATTCCAACCAGTCTGACACTCCCCTCAAATGACAATGTTTAACTTCCATTTCTACTGCAGTTTGTCATTACTCCACCCCGTCACTTCACCCATCTGTACCTCCCATTCCTGCAGCCCAGCCACCTGTTTCAGCCCTATAAAAGTGAGTGTATTACCCTTGAATGTGTTTAGTGGCACTCAGAAAGTTTGTGTGAACAAACAGCATCTTTTGAATAGATATTCAGACCTGCAGCTCCTACAACTTCTCGAGTCCGTCCAATCTCGATCCACTTTCATGTGAAGGGAGATGGATGAACGTAGACAGTCGAGAGCCTTTCTTAAAGAGATGCAGGCTGTCACACTGTAGCTCCAGATAGAGAGACCGCAACATTTGTGATGGAGCTTCTGGCCCTGACTGCAGAAATATGAAGCAATCAGTCAACTGTTTTGCCAAAAAAATAAATGAATCCAATCCAGTCTGGCGAAAATTTGTTTCCAGAATTAAGAATTAATGGTATGAGCTTACATTCCCACGCAGTGTTAGCCTACATGTCAATCTCTGCAGAGGTTTGTGAGTATGTATGCATTCGTTTTAGTGTGTGGGTGGCAGTTGACGGTCCTTTAGGTCGAAGAAGTTCACACACACACACGCATTCCCCCTTCCCTAAAACGGACTCTGTGAATGTTTGGCTGTGCCAGCTGTGTGAGCTTGAGGCTGGGTGTGGGGTGTATACAATTGTCCGACAGACTGCATGGTGTGTATACACATAGTCATAAACAGAATGTGGAGCGGAAGCACTGATCACCTAGATGTGCTTGACCTTCTGACCCCCGGGGCTGAACTGTTATGCTTTCACCGTGTTCTCTTGGCCTGTACGGCTGGACGAGACACCGCCGGGTGCTGCTGTGAGACGGGACACACGGGAGAGAAGAGAATTCCGCTGATTTCATCTTCATTGTTTATGCTCTTTGCACGGAAGTAAATATAAATTATCCAAAAGTCTGTTTGTGTGTCAGCGCATGCGAGTGTGCAAACATCGTCTGCGTCCAAGTCTTTGATGTTGACCACAGTGGCGTTGCACTTTAGTGAACTTTGAGCTGAGAGAGAGACCCACATTCTGGTGTCAAAAACATCTGCATTTATATATATAACTACTCTCAAAACACAAGAACAGAACTATGTGTGCTGCCAAAAGTGGGAAAGCTCAATCTGCGTTGCCAACTCGTTTGGAGAGGAGCTCCCGAAATATCCTCGGAATAAAACAGCCGAACGCCTGCGAGAGAACAAAACAGCTCACCTGGATTTTCATACCACACAGGTGAGGCACGCAATGCTTTTAAAAACACTCCAGACCCTGTTTTCATAGGGTGACAGTTTTACCTTCAGACCTGAAGGGTTTATCACTGGGAGGCCAAAGAGAGAGACTGTCTGATGACTCCAAACGCTGCTTTCCCTTTCTCTCTGTGTCTGTACGTGTGTGACTATTTGTACATGACTGAATGGAAATACATTGTCTGCTAGCACTTCGTGTCATTACAGCTTTCAACTCCCAAAGGGCCGAGAAGCTGTGAACTCCCTGAGCAAACACTCTGGAGTGAGGAGAGGGAGCAGCGAGGGATGAAGATCTAGCAAACATGCCCGTTTGAACCGGAAATATTCAGCGGGGTTAGAGCTTCTAGCTGTTTGAACCCGGGACACTAGAGAGGAGCTGGCAAATACGTGTGTTTGAAGGCCAAACAGTGTTGAAGGGAGAGCTCCCATGGGGAATCTGACAGTAGAGCCTGATAGTCAGCTGCTGCTGCTGACTCTCCACTCGGCTGACAGTTTAAATAAGAAGACACAATAAGCTCAGTCATCGAGGAAAAGATCCCCTCATGCGAAAGAAAAGGTGCCATTCCCTAGCTCCCCTAAACAATGGATTCCTTCGTATTCACAGTGGTGCAGAATACACATAGAGAGACACAGAGAGAAAGAGATTCATTATCCCATTCTTCAATGGCATGAGGTGCCAGGTTCATTGACTGACAGAGCTAATTAGAGAGGCATGAAAGTTTAGGCAGCATGTGACTCCTCTGACCCGTAAAAAAACCTGTCATGTTTGTTGGTTCAATTGAGGGCATCATCTTTTCATTTCGTCTAACTGCGGTATCGAGTTTCACTCGGGTTGTACCATAAACAGCCAGCTTCAAATAAAACCCAGTACTGTTTCGTCGTATGAGTGGCAGATTATTCCAAATAACAGTGAAACTGAGATAAGTTCAGTGAGCTCGGTGGGCTCGGTGGGCTCGGTGGGCGATGGGAGATAAAACAAAACAAAAACTCTTTCTGGCTTTTGTGAAAAGAGTGGTGCCTCCTCTCTGAACCTTTTCAAAATGACATGTCTGTCCACACTTTAAATGAATGTGGTCATCTGTCCATGACACAGATTGCTGTGTGCCGCGGATGACAGTCATCAGCAGTCCTAGACAGCGTGCTTTGAAGTGAGACCACAGCGCGCTCCTTTCCACCCAGTTCTCATGGCTTCCCTTTAAATAGAGCATGACATCAGACCCTGCGCAGGTCTTACCGGCCCGAGCCCAAAACAAATGTGTGCAAACAATGCCACATCTGGAGCGAGACGCGGCTCGGAGTGAGAGGGGAAGAGCAGGAATGTGGCGGAAAAAGGGGTTGAAAAAGGGAAAGCGGTCCTAAAGCTGTTTAGCTCTAGGACCTTGGCCAAGGCGTCTGGGGATGTGCCTGAGCTGTAATTTACTGGTGATTTCCCTCACTTCCCTCCCTCTAAAGACCTGATGTCACTGCTGCAGACCAACGCATCAGGCAGAATGAATACACCGACGTCTCTTCTTGTCTATTTTAATGTCTTTAAAAGTCCCCCAATACAGGCTAAAATCAAACAACTCCTTCTGCGTTACTTGTGCGGTGGTAACTTTAACGCTACGACCTCAAAGTTCCAGAAAGTTCGGAGTGAAAAGCAATTTCTTGTTTGGTTTGGCTCATTCTTCTGACTTCTCTGTTCCGATGCAGGAGGAGGTCTTCAGAAAGTCTTCTCAGGCAGCCTGTTCTTGTTGTCACTGTCAGAAGCAATCAGAGCTGCTGGGGCTGCGTTCAGAGGAGCACGCAAATATTCAGGCCAATTTTCTGCCTGCTGGATTAAGTGTCTAATAAACACGTGGCGGCTGATCCAACAGTTATTTGTCAGTAGACACGCAGTATGCCTCCTACAATCTGACAGAGATACTTGTGACTTATAGTCAAGAATGTATAAAATGTACGCAACAATACACGTGCACGCAGTAATACACGTATATATACATCAGTCTGGGAGTCTGGGAGTGGATTTGTGGGGGAGCTCTTGAGATCGAAGGTGCGATCTGACAAACGGAGAAGTACGGTAGGACGGAAAATATGCTTAATGTGTCCTCCTGTTTGAGGAGGAGGACACAGACAGGGAGGTAGAGGAGGAGTGGAAGGATGATGGAACCAGGGGAACTCTCCTCTTCTGCAAGTCATGTGTTTTACATCTGCACTGCAGTGAATCTGCTCATCTTAAGAAAACTCAGCCTCCTAATCCTTCTACAGGCCTAAGTCGAGGTGTAGTAGGATAACTACTGTAGGTGGTCAGTAAGAGCGCCAGAGAGGATGGAGGACAAAGTATCTGGCAACTCGAATGCACCTTTTTTAGTTTAAAATGCCCTTGGAAGTTGTGTCAGATAAGACCATTTATGCTGTAAGTAAAGAGGCGTTGTCTCAGGAAGCTGCCTACCTGAACTATTTGATGCTGAGCTGAGGAAGAGATGGAGACAGGCCTGCAGAGCCAGCTCCAGCAGTTCAGCGTCCTGATATCACACAAGGCCCTTATTATGACAAATCTTTTATTTGTAGAACTGATGCATCGTAGAAAGTGCAGGAAAAGCAGCATAAAGGTATTATAATGAATGCACACTTTGTCACCAATAGTTAATTCTACTGTGTGTATCTGGACAGCGATGGGAGCTGAGTCAGAATTCAAATAACCCGTCGAGCCCAGCCGCTATTCTATCTTTCAGAGATTGTAGTAGAGTGAAGATACTGGTATTATATGAAACTAGAAAACCTGATGAATCCATTGGTGCCGACCATGTCATGCTAGCTTGTCAGGAAGATCGGTAAATAACGCTACGAAGTTACACTCAATTTTGGCGAGGAAAAACTGGCATGGCGATTTTTTAAAGGGGTCCCTTGACCTCTGACCTCCAGATATGTGAATAAAAATGGGTTCTATGGGTACGCACGAGTCTCCCCTTTACAGACATGCCCACAAATCCTGCAGTATAAATGTGTTATTTTGGCCTATTCTAAAATGGTGTATTTGAATATTTCTGCATACTGGGGTTCCTAAACAGACTTGGAATTTCATAAATTGGGTATCACTGTAACGCTGACACTCTTGTGGAGCTCTCTAAAAACGAGGGCGGAATGGTAAGGGGTTAATCATAATGCCACACACTAAATATCTACTGTATAGCCCAAATAATGAAAAACATGTTATCTGTCAAACTACAGAGGGATTTACCATCATAGTTTAGGTCATGAAAATCTGTTTAGAAGAAGCATAATGAGAAAGAAAGCAATGGATGTTTCCATCATCAGCTCCACCAAATAAATATTTATTTAATACATACCGCAGTTTATTTGACTAACTACACTACAGCTCATTAATTTCTGAGGCATGGATGATGAAAATATAAACCGGAGTGGAGCTCCACCACCAAAACACTAAACATGTGACTGTAACTTTGCTATCACTCTTAAACTGACAGGACTGGTAAAAGTTTGTAAATCAAGAAATAACACAGGCCTATGGTTTATGATTTTTAATCATGAAGGCAGCTCTTCAATTATGTATTTAAATTTAGCTGAAAATTATACAGGCAAAGAAATGAAGGTTTGGCGTTCTAATGTGTTTATATGAAACCAACCGACTCCGATGTTTTCAAAGTTTTAGTGACTGCGGGAACAAATCTGGGCAGCCTGTCCAATGAAATCTAAATCTGATTATTTATTATACATTCAGAACTCATTCCATTCAGGTTAGTTCTTTTCTCCCCCCCCCTTCGTTGATGCTGCGTTATTAGCTCACATTAAAGAAGCAACACGTTCAAACTGTTTTAATCCAGAAGATGGAGAGAGGGAGGGAGGAGTGGCGTTCCCGTTGGGGACACATCGTGTTAACTTTTCTTCACTATTCAGAATGATAGAGGAGGTTGTGTTTCCCAGGGGAACATCTACAGTACGTTGACGCCAGCTGTCAGTAACATTTGAGAGAAAACTGTGTGCTATGGCAGCGTTTTCACAGCTTAGTCACAAGTTTCTTTGATAATTCAATAGTCAGTCCGACAATAAGCTTATAGACTTTTAGGATATTTAAGCAAGGCAACAAGTTTATCAACTTTCGTCATTGACTATGTGTGTACAATGCACAAATTAGCAGAGGGACAATACTGTGTGTCGAAGACAAGCTGGTTCAATCGGTTGCCAGGGAAACCCCCCAGTAATGTGTTTTCATTTACTTATCATCTTCTGAAATTGCATCTCAACCAGTTATTTAACACCAGAACACTGGTAATGAAAGACTGACTGACTGAGGTGGAGGTCGCTGTTCGGCTTTCACTGCTGAAACCAAATGAAAGTCAAGAGTGAGACGGAGAGGTCGGAGGTCGTGACCCCTATCACTCCACATGGGAATTAAGGAATGAATAAGCTCCCTGGTCTTATGTAACCTTGGTGACTGGTCTGGACAGTACCTGCTGAGCTTATAATAAACCCACCTTATAGCTGTTATCACGCCCCTTATAGGCATTGAACTGTAATAGTATGAGTCATGTAGTCACAGTCTGTGGTTGGGGGATTATGATTAATAGTCTTTAGTAAAGTATAAGATGAAAATGCAAATGTGTATTAGTCATAAAAAGAAAAGAAAGTGTTCACAGTTGAATCTCCACACACTCTCTCACTCTCTCGGGTTACAGTGAGGTCATCCTGACTAAAGACATTTTCATCCCAGTATCCCCGGTGGACGTTTCTTTAGAAGACTTACTTTAACTAAGATCTACTGTTGCAATTGTTGATCTTTCCACGTTTCTCCCTCCCGGTAATCATGCATGCATGAGTGTGGTGGAAGAGTGGGGGTGGGTGTGGGGGGCTGTCAGGGGAGTCTAGAGTTACATTAACAGTGTGAGAGGAGAGGAGGTGGTAGCGCGGGTCAGAGGTCACAGTACCCTGACAAACAAAATGAGCCACCCAGAGAGAGGAGTCAACAAGAGATGCTTTCCCCTGCAGGCCCTAGCAACAACAGCTGCTGCTGGCAAACATGTGTGCTACAAATGTGCCATCTGAACCAATGAGATGGGTCTCAATCGTCACCATACGGGGGTTGCCAAACAAACATGTCACACAAACACAGCGGAGAGGGCGGGAGGGCGGGAGGAGGGGGGGGGGGAGGCGGCAGACACAATAAAAGATAACGAGGCAGATATTGATAAGATGTGTCAAGTATTATTCACGTGGGAAATGCAGCAGCGTAGAACAAACGTCCATAAAGGCTCACTGGTGGTCTGAATGCAACACAGCTGAGCAGCTTCAGTAGGTTAGATGTTATGATGCCTCCCTGTTGGGAGAATGTCTAATGATGGCCTGCTTCTATTCCACTGAAATTCCCTTTTATTCACCCGACTGCGAGACCACATGAGGCCAAACTGGAAATTCACACAGCTTTCCTTTTTCTTCTTGTTTCCTTAAGAAGGATTTTTAAAATCATTTTCTGTGTCCGGCTGCATTCACCTCAAAATCTCTCTTGCTCTATACTACCCACAATGTTTTCAATCAGTCCTTTTGAGTTTCCACACTTTTCATTTCATAATCCTATTTGCCTCAGCCTTCTGTCTGTCCTCTATCGCATGCTCTTTTTCTATTTTCCTCTCTCTCTCTTTCTTTCTCCCCCTCGCCAGCTCTGGAAAGTACATTCGCACAGTTCAGCAGTGACACAAGGACCGTCTCCTTCATGGCAGACCATGCTTGTGTTTTTTCAATTAAGCCGAGCTCCTGTACGCTATTCATTTGGGAAACCATAATTCTCATGGCCCGGCAGAAAACTAATGGAAAGTCGCTTAGGTTTTTTCTTTTTTCCGGGAGAGGTATCGGAAAGACCCGTTCCCTAGGAGCGTGTCTGACTAGAGGGGATGGAGAATAAAAGCGTAGGAATACAGTCTAGGAGAGCGCTAGGAGGTGTTGATAGGAGGCGAAGGCCTCGCCGTCAGGGTGCAAGAACTCGTGGGGTGAACGAGAGCAGGAAGGAGGTGAGTGAAAGAATACAGATGGATGGATTTCCAAGGGAATGTGGATGAAAGTGAGAGAGTCGCAGGCCGGATCTGAATTGCCCAGCGGGGAGGAGGACAGATCCACTGAAAATCACTTCAAAGCCCGGTGTCACTGGGCTGCCGATGAGGACAGACCGTCTCCTGTCCTCTTCTTATTTACAGAGATGAGCCCTGATAGCCTGTTGCATCCGTCTGCCTTAAACAGCAATCAACTGTGCACATAAACATCTCTACACGTGCTCACCCACACACACACACACACTCATGTGTACAACATTTAACAGCTCATTTCAAATGAGAGGGTAGCATCACTGTGTAGCTGAATATTAAACCAGCACGAGCTCAGACCAACAATACAAGTCAATAGAGTGATATTAAATCTACCTGACAACAAAAACTGAATTATCAGAGAATATGTTCCAGTCAGCTGTTACTAAAGTCCCCGTCCCGTCTTCGTCCTTCCAGAAGGTCTCAGCCCCGGTCTGACCCTCCTCCCTGCCTGACTAGTAGGAACCATTCGTCACCATTAACATAAACCTTTCACTGAATGCTGACTCAGTCTGCGCTCACACATAAACAGCGTAGGAAATGTGCAAAGACACACACACACATACAGTATATTCATGTGTGCATGCTCACACACATGCACATACCTACGTACTGCATCACTGCACATACTGTATGTGCGCACACACACACACACACACACACACACACACACACACACACATTCAAAGTGGGAGGGATCTAAAGCGGACAGCCCCCATCACCCCCCCCCCCCCCCCCCCCCACCCCCCACCACAACAATCAACAGAGACAGACAGACAGCAGTAAGGAGAGCAGTGAGAGGGAGACAGACAGGAGCAGCAGCAGAAGTCTGGAGTCTTACCTCAAGAGTAATGCTGTGGAGCCGACACAAGGGAAAGCCTCATGACTGTAGCGGTCTCTCTCTCTCTCAGACTCTCTCAGGTCTCTTTGTATCTCTCAGCTGTGGGAGACGGGGCGCCGACGCTCAGGCAGCGCAGCGCTGAGCGGAGGGGCGCTCGGCACACTTTACAGGCAGAGAAAGCAGTGGAGCTGCGCAGACCCCGGGCCCGTCCGCTCACACTCTGCCTTCTGAGGATGAAAAGAGAAGACTTCATTACCAGCTGCAGACCACGCCTCCACCCCTCCAGTCTCCCTCCTCCCAAGCTCTGCCTCCCTCCTTCCCCTCCTCCCTTCACTACCTCCCCGCTTCCCCTCCACACTCCCAGCCAGTAGCACGCTCCAGGGCCTGTCCCAGGCCAAGAGAGGGGGGAGCAGCCAAAGAAAACCTCCCAATCCAACCGCCTGCCAGCGCTGTGCAGTGCACAGACAGAGAGGGCCAGAGAGAGAGATGAGGAAGGAGGTGAGGAAGACAGAGAGATGGTATAGAGAACATATGGTTCCAATCCACAAACTGTTACTTGTTTGTTATTACGTTGAACACACTGCCTCAGATTGGGTTCAGTTTAACAGATGAAGCACAGAAAATGCAGCAAGGATGGATAAAGTGTGTGTGTGTGTGAGGTATACGGGGAGGTAAAAGCAGAGGGAGGAGAAATAAATTTGGACCAAGCGAAGCAGAGATTCACTTGAGAGAGAGAGAGAGAGAGAGAGAGAGAGATGGAAGGAAGGACACAGACAGGCAGGCAGACGGAAAGAAAAACACAGACACACTCAGAGAGAAACACCGAGCAAGACGGGTGATCAATGTGACAGCTTTAAGGGAGAAAAGTAAAAAGAGAAGACATATCTTTAACCAGGGGTTTAATTAAGACTTACTGTAAGAAAGAGCACATCAAAAGACTGTCGCTCAAGAAGAAGAAGAAGTGTGGAGTTCTAGGGGGGGTGGGGACAACGTCTGTCTCTGTCTGTCTATAAACCTGTCTCTAAGTCTCACCAACCAAACAGCCAACAACGTCAACACCCAGAATAAGGATGACCGTGATCTTCAGACCGTCTTGCCCTTCCCTCGTCATCCTCTCTGCCTTTTCTTCTTACGCCAAAGTGAACTCTCTCCCCATCAGACGGGGAAAATAGGCTTAAAAGCGCTGGCTGTTTACTGTCTGTAATTATGAGGGGCTGGGTACGCTCAACCCAGCTCTGCACCCTGCCCCCCAGCGCCTCCACACACAAACCTTCAGCTCCACTACCAGCTCATACCGAGCCGTGGCACAGACATGAGAGGTGCAAAGTAAAAGAAAAGAAGAGTGAAAAGACAGTGGTAAAAGTCTCAGATCAACTTGTAATTAGCAAAAAGGGGAATTCAGTCAACTTAAGAGAGGACTGAAGTATATTCTACAACAACTCACAGTCACGGGTTCACTGGAGGTCAAACTACTATTGGAGGTCCTTGACATGAAATAGCAAAAAAGTTCAAAGTAGTGATTCCTCGAGAATGTGAGCGACTGGTAAACGCTGTCGGCCCGGCTCCAGTTCCTAGACTGACAGTTGGGCCTTGATCCTGCAGAAAATTAGAAAGAGACACCAGCACCGCAGCACATCACTACTTCCACCAGCACCGCCACCATACCGCATATGGCGTCCTGTTTGAAGTGCTTTCACAGAAAAAGACAGCCCTGACTTTAAAATAAGGTTACACCAGTCTCAGATACAGTAGTGGTTTTTCTTGATTGCTCAACAGGAATAAGCAAAAAGAACAGCAGAATACTGTATTTTAAACCAACACGAAGAGGAATGCAGGAAAGAATTAGAGCGATTTAAAAGATCACAGAAAAAGGACCGAAGCGTCTGGTCTGCGTGATGCAGTAAAAAAAGGGAGCCACTTTCTTTTGGCAGCACATGACGAGGTAAGCGGGGATTATACAGATCTCTGGCGATCTCCCACACTAGCATTAACACCTACACAGACCCTCTCTGTGGCGTAATAGTGTCAAATTTACACAGGTCCACAAAACAGTACTTAGGGGTTATGGGCTGCCTTCATTGTCGGCTGTGAAAGCGCAGGCCTGGGGTTGGGGTTTGAGACCGGTGGAGAGGCTTGGGTGAGGTATACGACAGAGAAAGGGGGGAGACAAACTCATTACAGCGCTCTTTATTGCTAAGAAACACTAATCCTCCCAAAAAGCAGAGCCACGGACAGCCCCTCTGTGGTGCTTTATGTCTTTAATCTGGGGCTTTAGTGACAGAAAAAAAACTAATCCAACATCTGAAAGCTGTTGTTTGTTTACCGTCTACTATGTAATCAAGTGTTGTCATTACCAGAAGGATAGTAAATAGATAAAAATAGCACTAAGTGTCCATATAATGAGGAAAATTAGAAGAGTAATGACAGGCTTGTCAGCCACATTTAACAACCAAAGATGTGATTGTGTTTCTGGATCTAAAACTGGGATTTAGGACTGAGGTGGAATTCACTGACAATATTTTTTGCAGCCACTAGGGGTTGAGTTGAGCTGTAATGTACAGTACATACAGTCCATCTGCAGACAGGGATGAGGCAATCCTTTTTACACAGCATCCCTCTCACTCTGCACCCTGCTTCTGTTTGTGCCTCTTGATTTCAGAACTGAGGTTACTGTACCCTTCTTTTAGGAGCTTATTTTTCAGGAACAATTCCTCCCACATTGATTTCAATCATTTCTGTTTGAATCCTGTCACTGTAAACTGAATTGAATCCAAAGAGTTAAACAAACACAGTCTGCATGTGTGATGAGAATGCCATGTGCTGCTTGGTGCACAAAATCTGCTCATTATAAACAACCTATTTCAAAAAGAGAGCTGTGTGCATGCCATAAAACGTCAAATGTCTTCCCGACTGCATTAAATATCAGAGTCAGGGGACGTATGGGTGAATATCTAAACACCACTGGGTTAAAAACATCCTTTACACAGAGCGGGCTGGAGGAAGAACAACACCATCATCCCACAGGAACTTCAGGTTACAGAAAAGCCAAAACACGCCGCCTCTGATTGGATTTCAAAAAGCCACAGGAAATGCTCCGACCATCAGGCATCATACACATTTGGCAAAACAACCTGCAGGCTGGAATGGGCCAAAAGGAAGTACAATATTATAGTACAGAATGAAACTTCTGAAGAACTCTAAGAATAGTTTGTGGTAAAAAAATCACATCTGAACTTGTGAACTAAAGTGGACAAATGGAACGACCACTACATACACTGGGACTTAAAGTTTATGGGATGGCAGTTGGAATCATATCAGACTTCGGGATTCAATCAAAGGTTGTTGTGAAATTGAAATTTCCCTCCTAACGACCTGAATTGAAAGCAGAGTGGAGGCAGATGGAAAGAGAGGGGACTTTCTGTGTTCTTAACACAGAAAACCTTTGTGAGATGAATCAAAGCGAGGCAGCGTAACCATCAACTCCTCAACATTTCCAGGGTGAATATGGAGATTGTTTAAACCCAACCCTGTGGGCCTGTATCAGGATACCAACGGCTTGTGTTATACTAGTCTAAACAAGTATTTTTAGTTTGTGCAGGGCATTAAAAAAACAGCTTTACCCTTAAACCAATATCCTCACTCTGCCAACCATCTAAATAGACTCCCTCTCTCTCTCTGTGGCGGAAAAAAGTCATATAAACTACCAATGCTAAACATATAAAGTGTTTTAATGGCCTTAGAGTATTCTAACCTCCCCTCAGGGAGTAACACCTGGGTCAAAGAACTAATTAAACTGTGACCTTTCGGAGGCAACGTGCAGGGAGACCTACTGTACTAAATATATTTCCCTAAAGCTAAATATAGAAACTAGAGAAAGCTTTCTGACGCTCACTTTCCATAAATCTAAACAGCAGCTCGTCTTTTCCTCCGAAAAATACAACATTTAGGAACCAATTCTGAGCTTCTGAGAAAAAAAAGAAGATGAATCAATGTTGCCATGGCAACATGACAGTGGAGTCAAGTGTTGTAGCCTGGCTGTGTGCCACACTGTATTGGTGCGCACACACACACACACACACACACACACACACACACACTCACACACACACACACACACACACACACACACACTCATTACTGTGTGGTAACCTCTTGAACAAGACTTGACAATGAAGTGTATTAGCTGCTAAAGAAAAGATCAAGCCTCAGGTCAGTTTTAATTACTACAGTTTCACACGCATGTCGCTTCATGACATTAGAGCCTGTAAAGTACAGTACGAGCACTGGTTCTTCTTCTGAGGTTTTGCAGCGAGGATGTACGGTACCGGGGTCGTTCCAGGTCGCGTTGCTGACACACCCAGAGCCCCAATGAAAGGCCTCCCCCATCGCCACCCACACCAACACTCCTGTAACTCTCAATTAGAGGAACTTAGGGTGACTACATGTGGTGACAGCTTTCCATGACTCACTGACTGCTACACACCTGAAATGTCCAATAAAAACATTAATATTAAGAGTTTACAGCCATCCAGCCATTTTACCATCTCGTTCTATGGGTGTATTATGTGTTGGAGACGAGGAAGGGCCCAGTGAAATGGTTCTGCGTCAGACACGGCTGATGGTGGCTAACCAAAAGGTCTAAAACATCCATTCCCTCCCTCTGTCTGTCTGTTGCAGCTTTTGGTCTTCCGGAGCTGCCGGGCCGAGTGGCCAGAGCCTCAGCTCTCTCTGGGAATGTCACACCTACGATGACCATTACCAGCAGAGCAAAGCCCATCACACCCTGGTGTGCCATTTCTGACCCAGAAAGCCCCGCGGCCACGAACGCATGCTCTCCCCCAGGGCAAACACGGGGCACCCTGGCCAGTGTAGACATAGCAGCTTGGCGATGTGTACTCGCCCGGCCATGTGGACCGGGAGTGATGATGTTCCCAGGGAAACCAGTTGGGGGGGATTTGGGGCCGGGAGGAGTTGAGGTGCGATCGAGGGGGTTAGAGGTGAAAGAGGAAGAGTTGAAGAAGGCGGATTTAGTTTTTAGTGGGAAAACTATTTTACTGTTTCCTATAACTCTTTTTCCCAAATTAAAAACGTGTGTACCTTACTGTTTGGAAGTCACTGGGATACTTTCTATTTAAGGTAACATGTGGCCAGAGACTGAGTTGGCAGCCCGCTGTGCCACATTTCCACTGCATGGTACGACACGGCTCCACTCAACACCGCTCACTCAGGTTTGGTTGTCCTTTAGCAAAATTTGTGGATAGTACCTGGTAGGGATGTCAATAATTAACCGTTTAACCGTTAACCGACATTAAGCATTTTAACCGATTAACACTATCGGTTAAAACGGTTAAAAGACATGTTAATAATTAATTAAAAAGCTGAGCGGCCCAGAGGAGCGGCTCGTCTCTTTAAGGAGAAAAGCTGGTCCACCTTAACAGCCCACCTTAAGAGGCGGAGCCGGAGTTGCAGGATGCAGGAAGTCGGTTCCGGTCTCTAGTTTAGTAGCATTTATTCACCGACAAATAAACTGTCCACACACTGCTACACCTACGATCACAACTAGAACACCACCAACAACCTCACACTCACCGCCAACACACACACACACGGTCTGTTGGAAACTCACTAAAGTTACGCAGACTACGTGTGGCGGCGGCGAGCACGAAGCCTCCGGCAATGCTAGAGCTGCTAACGTAGCACAAACACACACACTGTTTGTTGGAAATTCGCTAACGTTCCGCCGGGCAGACACACAGCTGACAACCTGCTAAACTAAACTAAATGTGCGGTGGAGACTTTTACTGGGAAAGTGGCTGCATGTCCGCAACACTACACGCAGCATCGTAGCTGCTAAGTTAACACTCCCGGACGCTGAACTGGAGCTGGTACACCGCTGCATGCGAGGCACTAATCTTATCGGTTAACAGTTAATAATCGGTTAACGAGGGTCGGTTATCGGTTACATTTGTTTTTCAAAATGAGCATCCCTAGTACCTGCTACTTTTTCTGGTACCACCTCGGTCGAGGTCCAAGCGAGCTGAGCCAATACTAGAAGGCGGAGTTTAAACACTGCAGACCACTGATTGGTCAGACATGGGGCATCCTGCACAAACCCACCATCTTTAAATAGTCAAACTACCATCAATAGTGACCGCAGTTTTTTTTTTTCACTCGACCCAGATTTTAAAAAATGGCAGCCAATTGACGAAGTGCAAATGTTCCTCTCTTTGATTGGCGATGAGAGGATTCATCAAGTGTCCCATTGAAGATGATGTTTCGGCAGCTACGGTGATCATCTGAGAACGCCCACTACAATCTGCAGTGAAAAGCACAGAGAGGAAAAAGACCTGGTACCAAAAGAGAGTCGAGTTGAGTCAAGTCGAGTGGAAATGAGGCATAAAATGATATAACTGATAGCGGAAAGACAGAATTTTATGACAATCCTTAATTGCAGGTCTGTGTCTGTGTGGAAGTCAGGCCCATCTACCACGCCGACCTCCACACCCTGACTTGCTACATATGTGAGACAAACTACTTCCTGTGTTGGCACTGAATTTTGGCAAAGAATGCAAATCATCCAAAATGGATGGAAGTCCTGTGGATGCTGCTTAGAGAACAGCATTCACACGAGGACCTTTCACTGAGCGACGATCACACACAAGAATCTCCTTAGAATGATCTTTCACAAAGAACAATACATATCTTGGTTGAACCTGATGAAACATAAACTATTGAAGACTATCTACAGGAGCTTCCTTTTATGCTTTATCCTAGGGCATTTAAAAAAAAACATTTGCTAATGATGTTCACACAGTGAAAACAAGATAATCACTACGCTGTGCCTTGCTAGTCTGGTGTCTCAGGCTAAACTGTAGCTAATTGAAGGGTTACTCACTCAAAATGTCATTTCTGTCTGGAGCACAGTGATAAAGTAGTGATACTAAGAGTTAAATACTAAAGCACATTTCCTCTTTGGGCTTCATCTTCCGGTGCCTTTATTTTGTCTTTATTAAAGCGTCTGGGGTTGGAATAGAGAAGGGTGGATAGAGCTGCCATTGAACTGTGGCAGAGCCACAGCAAACCAAACACAGAGATGCCCGGCCCTCGTCGGCACAAATAGGTCCTTTCAATCCTTCCCCTCACTTTTGTCCCATCAATACTTCACTCTTCGTGGAGACCAAAGCCACCAACTCCAACCTTCCCTCTGCCTCCCCACCCCTCCGAACACACAGAGAGGTGAATGGTGTCTACTGTACCTTCCACCACTCCCCTCTCTGTGGGGTAGAGCACATTCTGACAGGCCTGTATTTATGGCCGGCCGGAGTCGTGTTGGAATGAACCATGAAAAGAACCAAAATCATCTCGCTGGATGCTCATTTATATTGAGCGCTGGTCGGTCAGCTGTGTGGGTCTGTGTGTGTGTGTGTGTGTGTGTGTGTGTGTGGCCTAATGTAGAGAGAATGGGGCTTGTGTGAGTGAATGTGTGGGAGTGGAGAGTTTAGATAAGCCCTCTAATGAGCAACAAAGTGTGTTTGTTATTCTGTGGTTATTATCTGTCTGTGGATGAAAACGCTACACGTTCTCTGTTGAGGCTGTGTTGTTGTCCGACATCATGGAGCCGGCCTGCTGAGGGAGTTAGTAAGTACCACCATATAAACCACCATAATCAATACTATCTATATATATATATATACTATGTAGGGATGCATTGGTACCACTTTTTTTCAGGCCGAGTACAACTACTTATATTTGGGTACTCAGCGATACCGAGTACCGATACGAGTACTTCTTTGTGCCAAAAGACCCTCATTAACAGCCAGCTGGAGGGTGTGAGCGACACACGGCAGGCTGGGGAGTCCCGCATACGAGGCGGTGCGCCGCCACCGGCTCTAGGTCGGCTCGGAAAGGCTCGGGGCGAAGGTGGCTCGCGGCCGCAGCTTTACAGCGCTCCCCGCCCGGACCTCGCCGCACCGTGACGGGGCTCCCTGCTCCCGGTGCGACTGTCGACCGGGGCGGACTGTCCTCATTGCACCCCAACCGCGTCGTGCCGTGGCCAACGTAAAAGGCGCCAGGGGTCTGCGGCGATGTCGGCAACCCACCCGACCCGTCTTGAAACACGGACCAAGGAGTCTAACGTACGCGTGAGTCAGAGGATACAAGCAAAACCCCGTGGCGTGATGAAAGTGAGGGCCAATGCGAGCCGGCTGAGGTGGGATCCCGGCCCGGCGGGGTCGAGCGCAACCACCGGCCCATCTCGCCCGCACCGTCGGGGAGGTGGAGCGTGAGGACCTGAAAGATGGTGACGAGAAGTTAACATCACGCTGCTGTAAAGTGGTATTGGTGTCGTTTTGCGAGTACGAGTACATGAGCACAGTATCGGACCCGATACCCGATACTGGTACCGGTATCGGTGCATCCCTAATACTATGGTATTAAAAGATAAGACTTAAAAAAATCAGAACCTATCTTTAAACAAAATTCACATGCCCATGTACAGTACATGGAAAAACATGGTCGCTGTAATCATTCATCCTTTTCATACTGAAGCGTTCCCTTTAGTGCCGCTCCCATGGAAGAGATTGAGGTCAAAATCCATAAAATCTGCAATTTAAAAGTTCAATCACAGCTAATATGAGACTTCAGAAGTGTCAGTTATTCAAATCAAGTGGCTGTCATCCACATTTACAATCTATATTCAGTAGAACTTTGTGTTTGTGCTGTCCTGTTTTTTTTGTTTCCTTCCTCAGAATTTTGTACGAAAACGACTGCAGCTTTGGAAACTTGATTTGACCTTCAGAAGGAGGACTGGATCTGGACCGCAATCTTTTGGCATCGGAATCATGTTGTCATACACAGCCTGTATGGACAAGATGAATAATTACAGTGACCAATAACTCTCTTTCATATGTTCATCATATGGGCCGGTGAATTCAGATTTAAGACGGAAAAAAACGTTAACCTATCCTTTAATTATAAGCATTGTAAGCTTATGCAATGTTAAGCTTGCAGGAAGCCGTATCTAGCCTATAAAGCAAAAAAAAAAGCAAATGCTTATGACTCATCTAATTTGAGACCAGTGTTTTTGCAGAATGTCATATATAAATTGTTGCACTGAAGCAGCGTGACGAGTCCTCCCATTATCTGTTCAGAGTGAGGTTGGCCACAACATAACCTTAAATGACTGCAAGATTCACAAAAAATGTCGAGATAAATTACATTAAAGTGACTTTTACTGTGACAAATACATAAATAATCCTCTTCACATCTTCACAGAGGATATATTACTTCCACATTTTGGAATCAAAGTCCAACAACTCACTCTTGTCTTCATTGATTAATCTTAAACTTAATCTTTGAAAGACTATTGACTTTTATTAAAAAACAATGTCAATCACTTTTTCAGTTCACACAGACACACACACACACACACTGCACGCATCACCCCACGAATCCTTCAGAGTGCAGTGTCTCAGTGGGTGTGTGGTAACAATGGGAGCTGGGGTGAGCTAAGGCAGACTCCTCTGGTCCTTCTCCACATAAACCTTTAATATGAGGCCTCTTCAGCACCAGGCGGCCATCTAAAGGCACTGTACCCTGTAATTGACCTTAAAAATACTTTCCGTGGAGGTCGGCAGCCATGTCATTGGCCTTCGGCCCAAGCGGCGGCCGCATCTCCCGAGCCCAGAGGAGCCTGGGAAGGCCTCGTAGGGTATATTTAGTGGGCCTGTCCTTTGAGTGGAGCAGGAGATGCAGATAATGCCAGTCTGTGTATAAAACCACCCTGCCGCCCACGAGTGGGCCTCTCACAGGCACAATTCCCTCTCCCACGGGGATGTGTTTCCTGAGGTCACAGGTCGGTTATATGCAAGCCAGGTGAACGTACAAACACGGGGAGACACTGACCAGAATCCACCTCTCCGATGACGGAGGGGGCGTGCACAACTTTTTGGCTGTGAAAAGTGTGATTTATGAATGCCGCATCCGCGAGGGTCCAAGTGTCCGCACGGCCAAAGTGACGTCACACCATCAGACACGGCCCTTCGCGAGGGCTCCTTGAGGCAGTTTTTTTTTGTCTATTCACGCACATCCACATTTCTCTAACTATGCGGACGTGGATGGAAGGAGAACATTGAGAACTTTGAGGAGCTTTGAGATTGTCGGTTTGCCACGAGGAAAAACTCGCACAGAGTATAAAAGATCCAAACGTTTCCTCGTCACGATTCCCCGTCAGCTCATGTCCGTACCACCGCGCTTACGGAGAGTACAACCAAGGCTTCTGGCAGGCTCGTTGTTAGAGACAGACAGTTTGAGTGCAACATACAACGCCAGGCATCGATCACAGGGACGACCCACACCATCATACATGGACGTAATGAGGAGAGATGCTGGACAGTGCTGGTCAGATGTATGGAGGACTGAGATAGTTGGAAGCTCCGCTTGAAAGCCCGTCCGAGGACGACCCAATGATATCAATTCCGATAGTTGTATTATCACTCTTTTAAATCCACTACTATTGGTTTTATGTTATTAGTCCTACTTGTATTAGTTATTACAGCTGCTGTGCTATCATTGTGGCTGCTTCCCTCTCTCTCTCTATCTCTCTATCTATCTATCCCCCCAGCCGGTCTCGGCAGATGGCCGCCCACCCTGAGCCCGGTTCTGTTTTTCCTGGCCACAGCGTGCTTGGTGGATCTTGTTGGGTCTCTAAACCATGGTGTACGGTCTAAGACCTGCTCTATATATGAAGCGTCTTGAGATAACTTCTGTTGTGATTTGACGCTATACAAAAATAAATTGAATTGAATTGAATACACCTGGGGCGTCACATACCGTCCATAGAAGCCGTAGCATTCACCAGACGATAAAACGTGCCATTCTGGGAGCAAATGTGATAAAATTGCTCGTAAAAAAATCAGATGAATTTATATGATGCCACATCTACTGTCAGCGGGGTGTCCAATGCCCCCATTTCAATTACAGATAAATACATGCTACTACACCTCCCACAGTTTAGCTCAGCTCTGGCCAACTGACCTAAGATGCTCACTATTGGTGGGGGGCTGTGGAGGTTGAGGCTGTGCAGGTAGATGTAGTTCAACGTTGGATGTTATTTGCTGATAATGTGACACCACGTTGAATCTCAATAAAACTAGAATATTGTTAACGTTATTTGATTAAAAATCATCAAATCCATCAGGGGCAAAATATTGAAAGAGAGAAAGAAAAGGTAAAAAGAGGGAAAAATAATATGCACACATTATTATTAATAACTCTGATGAGAAGTAGTCTGAAAGGCAACACACACCAGTGACGTCTTGATGCATGTCAGCCTGCAATGACACGCGTCAACTCATCAGGATACACCAATGACTTATTTTCCAGCGTCAACGCATGTCAACTTTCTAGAAAGACATTTAGTTCCCACATTGTCTCCTTCCAGCTACCTTGACTTCTCCTTCCAGCTACCTTGACTTCTCCTCCTGTCCTGTCAGGATGGCGTGTACAGTGTGAGGGATGTCCAGAGTCTGCATGATCGGCATCCAAACCAATAAAAGGCATTTGCCACTTGATCCACAGGCTATATCACGGCCAACACATATGTGATCTTTAGGTTAGTGTAACGTTACTACTGCGGGTCCAACAACTGTCAAAAACGTCTTATTGCATTAACACACTGAACATACCTGAGTTGAAACTAGAATTACAGCGTTGCAGTCGTATGCCTCCGCCAACCAGTCAGGTTGTAGTTTACATCCTTGTCTATCATCACAGGTCACAGTGACGTTGACCTTTGACCACCAAAATGAGGTAATCTTTAAGTCCAAGTAGACGTTTGTGCCAGATGTAATGCATTTCCCTCCAGGTGTTCCTGAGACGGGTCGGACAGACGGACAGACAGACAACCCGGAAACGTAACGCTTCCGGCCACGTTTGTTGGAGTCATAAAAACAACAACTCTATTTTAGTTTGACCTCTAGTATCTAGAGTATCATACCTCTTAAGTTCTGCTTTTGGCTAAAACTGCATTTGAACTTCACTTCATAGATATTATACAAAACATATAAATAATATAGAAAATATTATAGATATGAGAAACCATCAAAGGCTGTGATGCAGGTTACATTGTCATAATGCCGAGCTGTTCACATGTCCAACATATCTAAATTGTTTGCATACTAACATACTATGCATGCACTGTGTCCTGGTATTACATAGGAAAATATGAATATCAGATGAGACTTTGTATGAGCAGATACTCAGTATAATGAGACTCGGGGTGAGATGAGGGAGAATTCATTGTTACATCTATTGAGGATATTTCTTTTGAGTTAATTTTTATTTGTTTAACACAGAGGTCAGAGGTCAGCAACCTGCGTCTCTTTAGCTCCTCTCCAGTGGCTCCCTGTGGATTTATTAAAAATGGAAATTAATAAATGTTCTTCGTTTACATTTTCATTTTTATTTATCATTGTTGTAGATCTATTGTACGACTCGAGATTTCGAGAATAAAGTCATAATATTATAAAAATAAAGTCAGAAGTTTACGGGAAAAAAAGAAAATAACACGTAAAATGACTTTATTCTCGTAATATTACGACTTTTATTTCTCGTTAAGTTATGACTTTATTCTCGTAATATTACGACTTTTTTCTCGTAAAGTTATGACTTTATTCTGGTCGTAATATTACGAGAAAAAAGTCATAATATTCTGACTTTATTCTGTAAATCTCAGATGTTTTTTCCCTCAATGTGGCCCTAATACTCCGTAGTACATTGTCTCTTTGGCCCTCACTGCATTAGACTGATATACTATATACTTAGACTATAAACTGTGTTACCTTCATCACAATGATCACATGTTTTGCGGCTCCAGACAGATTTTTTCTTTTTGCCTAAGACGTCTCTTTTGATAGAAAAGGTTGCTGACCCCTGGTTTAACATAAACACTAATATTAACACTTACGATAATAATATGTGAAAATAAATATCACTAATACTTCTTTTGTCATCTATACAACTCATTTTCATGGTTGATTGATTGATTTCCTTCATTCCATAGTTTATTTCAGATTGTTTTATGATGTCTTGCCCATAATGGTAATATGAAGCACAGATGTGCAGCGTGGTACTGTATGTACTGCATGTGTTTAGTAGCAGGTATTGTGACTGAAGCGTGAGCCCATTCATGTGCCGTCACTCATAACTGCCCTAACCTTCCTGCTGCTTTCTGTCAGAGACTGCTGTCTGCATGCTAATTTATTTAAGATCAGTGCTGGAGATAAATCACAGCTTTCTTCTGTCTTGTAATTTTTACAAAACTGGAGTTGATGTAAGAACAAAAAACACAGCTCTTCCTCATCCTCCTCCTCCTCCTCCCTCCTCCTCCTCCCTCCTTCCTTCTGACCCAACGTCACAGCGACAGAAAGCCTCTCAGTGTCTCTGTTAAACACCCGAGGACGGAGGAGTGATGCAACAAAGCCTTTCATCTGACACGAGCGTGTCGTTTGAGCACTTTTCACCCCCCATCTCTGACAAGCGGAGTTATAAGCAACCATAGTAACAAGTACTGCATGACTTGGTGCCACCGGCCATTGCTATTATGCAATAATCATATGTCTGTCTCTGGTTTCTCTGAGGCTCCTGTCTATCTCACTGTATGGCGTGGTGAAATTTTTGTGTGTCAGTTTAGCTCGGTTAGGGGTGAGAGAGAGAGCAGATGGGCCAGTGTTTACTCGCAGCGCGTGCAATCACACCTTTAAATTCCTGGGAGTAGCAGTGAGAGAAGCTGCAGTCACTTGTGCCTGCCTCTGCTGCTTACCAGTGGAAACCACAAGCCTTGGCAAGCTTTAGCCACACCATAAGCCTGCTGCGCTCGTCTAACTATAGATT